>NC_039291.1:1924291-2244291 GCF_003368295.1 Carassius auratus | reverse complement strand
CCTGTGTATTAAATAAATTCAATGCACAAAGACTGATGTAGTTTAAGCCTTTGGTTCTTTTAATTGTGATGATTTTGGCTCACGTTTAACAAAAACCCTCCAATTCACTCTCAACAAATTAGAATATGGTGACATGCCAATCAGCTAATCAACTCAAAACACCCAAATGAAACTTAAAACTTGCTCTCATCTGAAAAGAGGACTTGGGCCAATGGGCTACAGCCCAGTTCTTCTTCTCCTTAGCCCAGGTAAGATGCCTCTGACGTTGTCTGTGGTTCAGGAGTGGCTTAACAAGAGAAATATGACAACTGTAGCCAGTTGTGTTGTGGTTCTTGATGCCTTGACCCCAGCCTCAGTCCATTTCTTGTGAAGTTCACTCAAATTCTTGAACAATTTTGCTTGATAATCCTCATAAGGCTGCAGTTCTCTCAGTTGGTTGTGCATCTTTTTCTTCCACACATTTTCCTTCCACTCAACTTTCTGTTAACATGCTTGGATACAGCACTCTGTGAACAGCCAGCTTCTTTTGCAATTAATGTTTATGGCTCCTTATGAAGGGTGTCAATGATTGTCTTCTGGACAACTGTCAGATCAGCAGTCTTTCCCATGATTGTATATCCTACCTAGTGAACCAAACTGAGAGACAATTTTGAAGGCTCAGGAAACATTTGCAGGTGATTAGCTGATTGGCACCATATTCTAATTTGCTTAGCCTTTGTTAAATGTGAGCCAAAATCATCACAATTAAAAGAACCAAAGACTTAAACTACTTCAGTCGGTGTGCACTGAATTTATTTAATACACAATTTTCACAATTAGAGTTGAATTACTGAAATAAATGAACTTTTCCACGACATTCTAATTTGAGATGCACCTGTTTTTGGCTCTTCAGCTGTTCAAATCATTTTTATTTGAATGTTGCTATGGGGATGATTTTTCGCAGATTATAGTCTGTTTGGTTGAGAGTGTTAATTTCACATCCTCTACAAATTGTGAAAAACACCATCTGCGAGTGTTCCTATTTGGCATTATTGCAAAAACATATTTAAGCCCTTAAACCAGCTTCTTTCCATTTATACATTATATTACACTTTAACAGATCACAAAAAGAAAAAATTGGATTATAAATTTGAATAATGCAAGAGGCTGAATGACATTAATATATATCATTTGACATGCATGAATGACATGCACTCATAATTCCTTTCATAATCCTAATTTTAACCTATACTTTACAGAAGTTCCTAAAGTGAACATTATTATTTTTATGTTTCCAGTTTCCACCAACTTCTGAGTGCCACAAGAATAAACGGCAACAGAGAGAACATGTGAGATGCACCTGTGAGAGCTGTTGTTGTGTTTTCCTCCTCTCCTGGTTTTGCCTGTGTCTTCCTGTACATTTCTATGCCTCTCCTTCCCTAGGAGCTCCATTTCCTCATCAGAACTGGTGCGATCTTGGTAAGGGCCTCCCCAGCGATCCGGCGCTCCAGAAAAGGGCTCAGTCACAGTGGCAACATCCCTTTTTGAGAACACAATGTTCTCAAGGCTCTGACTGGCCCTTTGCGCTTGTACCTCTAGAGAACCAGGAGCATACTTTGGAGAAATAGAGCCAAAGCGATCTCTCTCCAGGGCCTGACAGAAACACAATCAACATATGCTGAGGATTCAAGGCAAAGTTCCGGTCTACAAAATTTTAAAAGAACAGTTCCCCCCAAAAGTAGCTGGAGGTGACAGTTTAAAGTTAAAACATCTTGATGTATTTGTTTCTTACTAATACACAGCTTCTTGCTTCACAAGATATTAATTTAAGAACTGGAGTTATGTTGATCACTTGTGGATTATTGTGATGTTTTTATCACCTCTTTGGACTCTCATTCTGATGGCACCCATTCACTGCAGAGGATCTATTGGTGAGCAAGTGATGCAATGCTAATTTTTTCCAAATCTGTTCCAATGAAGAAACAAATCTACATATTGTGTGACCCTAAGGTTAGTAAATTGTCAGCAAATCTTCATTTTTGGGAGAACTATTCTTTTAAATATGTTTAAATGGTTTGATAAGGACATTTGTAAAGGTTACCAATGTTGAAGTGAAGGTCATATTGCATTCAAACCTGTGTGGTAGCTGAAGTTTTCCCCATTTTCTGTGCTCCCTCTTGCCCTCGGAGAAACATATTATATTCCTTGTTCCTCTCATCCTGCAATTTTTCCTGTGTAGAATTACAAAACTGTTACATAAACGGAACAAAACATACAAAAATTATATGGTAATAATAAACAATTATCATTATTCCTAGTATAAGACCTCATTCTGTTTGCGTGAATCTCAAATTTTAAATGTGTATGCAAAACAGATCTGCAGTTCAGCAATAAACAGGTTTCCACTAGATACTTTATCCACTCAGAGTAAGCATATCATTTTTCATGTCACCGAGGGCTTGCCAAACAGTAAGCATCGGTCTTTGTGGAATGGACTGAAGCAAGTCATGGGATTAAATGTGGAATTTGCTTTAATTATGCCTTGATTTACAAATGGACAACAGAACCATATTTACCTTCGCTGATCTCCGTTCTTTTATGGGAAGAGACAGCATGTGGGACCGTGAAAGTGGATCAGCAATAATTCGATTTTTTTTCTAAGGAAGAAATATAATAAATGAATGAACACTTAATTAACAATAAAAAATACAATTATTATATAAAAAAGTAATTAACAAAGAGCTACACAAACTATTTAAATAACAAAACAAAAGAAAAACAGGTGTGCTAGCAAATTATTATACAGTATATTACAAATATTTCTTTAAATATTATATTAAGTTATATTTTATTATATTAGAGGAGCATTGTGTACCTCAGACATGAAGCGCCGGTAATCAAGACGTAGTTCTTGCTTTAACTTCTGCTTTTTTCTTTCATATTCCTCTCCAAGAGGTAAACTGAGGCCAAAACTCTCTTCTGGAAATAAGAAAACAATATGAAAATCTCCAATCGCAATGGGTTGGGGGAGTGAGTAGCTGATTTAAAACTGTAATACCCAATATCAAATATTTCCTATATGAATAATATTGAAATATATCCTGCCTTTGGTCTGTTTGAGTTGTGAAGGTTGTGTTTTGTTAGCAGGTTTGATGTTCTCCTTGTTACCAAAACTAGTCTATGAAAGAAAGACAAACACTATAAACACATAGACATAAATGGTCATGTTTTAATGCCCAAACACATAAAGCAGCAGTATTTTAATTAGAAATTAAGCTTACTTTCATCTCCATGTATGGTGCTTCTTCTGTGTTCGCCCTTCTCTCATCCATAAAGTTGCTGATGTTGACATTCATATTCTCCCAAACTAGAATCACCAGTTTATAAAAAGCTCCAGACAGGAAAGAATGCCGAAGAGTGAATATGCTGCTAGGTGGGCATGGAAATGAAGCAAGACTTTGTTCAGAGGAGGATGATACGGGGGGAGAGAGAGAGTGAGAGAGAGAGAGAGGTTGTTAGGCAACAACTCACAAAACACACGCCTCAACCTCCCAAATTTCAGACAATGGATGTTCAATATCTTGCCTGTCCATGGTTTAATCTGATTTTCGTTTACCTGTAACTTTTACGTGACTGTCTTAATATCAACCATGTCAACCATACGGGACGGCTATTAATAGTATTATGTGGAACCACTGCTACTTATCTAACAGAAACCATTCAAAAGTTCTCACAGCTGACTTTAATGCATGTTTCAAAATAAAAGTCCTGTTTTTACGGACTGCCCTAACAAAGATAAAAAGGGCAGATAAAAAATGACCGCACCGATTCAAATTTTTAAATGAGGAAAAATATCCAACGCTATACACATATAGAATCTGGTGTAGTTTAGTGCAAGACCTTTAATTAAAGACATTAAACCGAATAAATAGATGAGATCCATGCATGTGGACTGCTCATATTGCCACAGAAACAATACAAATACTTATTTTGGGTGTTTACAATACAGCTGCATCACTGCATGGAGGTCATGTACATGCAAATGAACTGAAATGCAAATTAGAAATGAATGTTGCCAGTCATGCTTTGCTTGGTTCAGTCCAGCAGATGGCACAAACAAATGTCTGATTGTGTACAATCGCTAATAATGTTGCAAGCAGCCACGTGAACGTCTGTTAATGGCCAAGCGGACGAAAAGCACTCGTGATGTTTCATTTCAGATGAGTCTGTCATGAGATTAAATATAATGTCTGTTCAGGCCCGTCGTCAAGGGGGGGCATTGGGGGGCAGTGCCCCCCCAAATGACTTTTAGTGCCCCCCTAAATGTAACGCACAGAACAATTAACCAAACTTGCATTACTGTGCATTCACACCGCCGGCGTCGAGAGCGTCAAAGTGGCCGGAAGTCATTCATTTTCAATGTAAACCAGCGAGGAGCGGCGCGGCGCGACTTGGCCTTTGAGAGCGTCGAGCAGTTGAAATCAAGGCAACTTTATGGTAATGAGCTATGACGCGGTTGGGCAGCAACCAATCGGAACGTAGAAGTCAACCGCTTGAGAGGATTCCAGAGGACGCAGCTCCGATCACATTAGTTCCCAAGCAAAATAGAGGACAGGTTGATTATTGCTGTTTCGCGTTTGCAGTAATCTATGATGTGTCCCTGTTTGCGTACAGGGACATAAAAAAATAATTCAAAGTGATACGTGGACCAAGGTGTCAGAGATGGTTCATTTTAAGTGAAGGATCTTATTATTTCGTCCACAACAACATTTAATGGGATCAACTTTTAACGTTAACCTCCTTGTGGTTGCTCTGCATAAGATCAAGAAGTCTGTTTGCTTTGTGGCAACTTATAATACAAAATAAGAATTCGGTCTACGTGACTACGTCAGAAAATCTGAGCGCTCACGGATCTTTCTGCAGCGTCGTGAACAGAACAGTAAGGGCGATTTTTCACGCTCCCGACGCCACCGGTGTGCACGCGCAGTTAGATGTTTAACAGTGAATGTTTTTAATTTAGATCGTTGTTCTAACAACGTTGTTTCAGCAGAACTTGTCTCACATGAACAGTAATCACTACAACGGTAACACTAGAAATGCATAACACATTACCTTCAGAAATGATTCAGAAGATTCATTATTCAACGCATTATTACACAGAACATAATTTTAAATATAATTCTATTCATAAATGACTGTTAAAACATCCCAAAACAGCACCCAAACCTTGCAAAGACCTACCTCATTAATTATTCAAATACAACAGCCAATGGCAAGTCTCCAGCAGCAGACCTTTCAATATGTTATTTTTGTGTTAGTAGTTTTATTAATTCAAATTACAATATGCAGTTTGTGTGTAAGTATATGTATATGTATATATAAATCATGCAATTCATTTAGTTAAGCATACAGTATTGTGTTGTTTATACGCAATTCCCTTGCACAGCTGAGCTGCGCATTGCATGCGATCTCAGAATAAATTTTTGGCGGTTTTGGAAATGTTAAGAGACAATAAACAGAGACAGACGGTGAAGTATTTTATTTGAATAATTGAACAAACAAGACTATTGTGGTCTATTTTAGTTATAGCCTAATATGGGTTTATGTTATGGTCTGTCTCAGATCATTAAAAAAAGTGTGCCCCCCTATGAAAATTAAATGCCCCCCCATTTGGTTTGTTCTGGCGACGGCCCTGTGTCTGTTTAATGCTGATCTGCATCTATTTTTATTTATCTTGAATTGTGATATCAAAGTGCTTTGAAGGTTTATCATTTGCATGAAATCTTTATATTAATATGTTCTAATTCCTCATATAAAACGCATAGAACAGACAGATAGACAGATAGATAGATAGATAGATAGATAGATAGATAGATAGATAGATAGATAGATAGATAGATAGATAGATAGATAGATAGATAGATAGATATTTTATATTTTAATTTTATTTTAATATAACATTTGTTCTAAGAAATTATTGAATATAATTAAATATGTTAAATATGTTTAATTATATAAAATATAAAACGATAGATAAAATACAACAATTAAGAAATAGAGTAATTACATTTTATTAATAACAATTTTATATTATATTTATATTTTATGTTAAACGTAATTACATACCGGTCTATTCAATTATTTGTTTTCTTTGGAGTTTAGAACAACAGACAAACATGGGGGCGGGAGGGGGGTAACTGAAATTATTGTCCTAAAAATAGTTTTGTATATAATTTAATTAGTCACATGAAACATATTTTAATATATTTAATCATTTGTTTTCTTTGGAGCTTATAACGACAGCCAGACAGATAGATAGCCAGCCGTGCTTGCTGTACTGTTCTGTGTTTGATGAATTTATGAAATATTCTTATTCTTTTGACAGATTACTTATGTTTCCTCATTGGATTTTTGCACGTCCACTTGGCGGATCCCGGCTACTTGAAGTGCATAACGTCATTTCCGCTCGTGTCTTGACAGGGAGGAGGCGGGGTGCTGAAATGACATTCGGCCCCACCAACCAAAGCATATTTCCAGAAGACCCGTTGATTAGGAGCAATAAAGCGCTCTTGACATCCATCCAGGAAGACGGAGACGCTTATTAGCCAGATAGCTGGCTGAACACCTTACGGCAAAATGGCGGCGGGTAATGTCAACCCGTTTAACGTGAGTGATTCAGAGGAGGAAGCGGAGCAGAGGCGGGATGGCGTGGACACCGAGCGCAGCCCGAGTGATGGAGCGCAAGGCCATAGCCTCGGTCCCTTCTCTCCGCCGGCTTACTCCGAGCCAGCCCCTCTGCTGTCCAGCAACAGGACAAGCCCGAATGTGGACGGTATCCCCGCGTCGGCCGCCGCGGTGGCTGGGATCGGAGGAGGAGGCGCAGAGACTCGGGTGTCGCTGGATGCGATCGCCGCGCAGCTGCTCCGGGATCAGTACATCCTCACGGCCCTGGAGCTGCACACCGAGCTGCTGGAAGCCGGACGCGAGCTGCCTCGCCTGCGGGATTATTTCTCCAATCCAGGCAACTTCGAGCGACAGAGCGGAACTCCACCCGCTTCCAAAGAGCAAGGTGTCGGTCCTGGAGGTCCACTGAGTAAGTCATGAGATTATATGTTAATAATGTTGGTCCAACTGCAATAAAAAGTATAATCTTACTATATGAGGTCATGCTCGTGTTGCAAAACCTAGGAGCCTGTATATCATACTCCCATTTAAAGCCAGTCTAAAATGATTTACTGGTCTCCTAACATGGTTATGCTGGCTGGTTTTAATGCACTGGACACTTGTCAGCTATCGACCAGTTAAACTAGCTGAACTCCACTTGGCTAGACTAGGTAAACCAGGCAGGGAGACCATCAGTCTGGTTTAAGATGGGTTTTTTGGGGGGGTTTTTTCCAGCAGGACACATAGTTGGCACCTTAGTTAGTGCTCAAAAATGCTTTCTAGTTAGGCAGCTCACTATATTTTGGTATCATTATTCTTTTGCTCTTTAAACAGCCATAAAATACACCAACACAGCAGCTTTTAGTACTCTAGCTACTGTATCGGTTTATTGTGCTCGAGTCTAATGCATCCAAGCACGCTGGCTTGTTGAGGAGGCATTTTTAGGGCTGGATTGTGTGTCTGCAGTGTGATGTGATGTGAAGTCTTCCCACTGACCCTCAGCTGCGCAGGTGCAGGATAGAAAGAGGAGAAAAAAAGATGCTCATATGAGGGGTATGTAAAACCCGACTGTGTGCAGTGATATGTGGAATTGATGTACTTTGTTTGGTGTAATCTGGAATTCTTTTCATGGGCTGTCTTTCTTATACCTAGGGCTGTCACGATAACAAATTTTGCTGGACGATAAATTGTCCAATAAATTATCACGATAAACGATAATATTGTCGTTCTAAGACCAGTTTCAACTAACATGTTGATAATGGCATAATAACGCAGGTACACCTTTTCAAAGATCAATAAACTTTTATTTTATTTTATGGCAGATTCATTTTTTTTTTATCGTGCGATTAATTGTTTTATCGACTATCGCGACAGGCCTACTTATACCTTTGCTCCTAAATGAAGTTTCTTGTCTCATAGGCTGCACTCATCTGCCTCTTACTATTTGCCTTTCAAAGCATGACTTTTGAATATGTTTTTCTTGCATGTAGTTGCAGTGTGGATTGACAATTGCTAGATCCAATTCTAGTGTTGATCTTTATAAAATAATTTAATTGATGAATAATTTATTTTTTGCAAAACAATCAACCTTTTGTTAAAAGGAGCTGTTTCTTCTTTGAAATCGGTTACAAAAATCTATAATCTAAAGGGAAAGTGCATGCAAAAAAATACAAGTCTGTCATCATTTAGGCTACTTACCCCCATGGTGTTTCAAAGCTGGAACACAAAATAAGATATTTTGAAGAATCCTGGCAACCAAAACATTTTGGTTACTGTTGACTTCTATAATTTGGACAGAAAATAAAATAGCTTATTTTATGTTTTACAGATTCTCTTACAGTTCTGCAACATCAGAGTGAGTAAATGATGAAAGAATGATCTTTTTTCGGGTAGCTGTCCCTTTAAAAAAAAAATGTATTGACCAATTCTACCTTAGCAGCTGTTGCCATTCACCATATAATTAGGCAAGCTTTTGTTCTGATGTGTTTGGACAGTTGTAGAATATTGCATAAATTATGGGGGGAAATGTTAACCAGTGACACAAAGACTTAGACTAAGACTGTGATTCTTTCAAACTTATATATTAAAAAAAAAAAAACTGTTGTGGATTAAACTTATGTAACCTTCATTCACAAATTAACATGAATAATATAAATAATTGCTAAATAGTACAAATTTTAATAATTAAATATTAATGTTTAAAATAATACTCGTTGTAATAATAAAAAAAACTGGTGTGTAAAATGCTAATATAGTTATGGCTATAGTTCTATTTATAGCTATCACTCTTGGTGTGCAGAGGCCTTAAATCAGTGTCTCATATGGATCAGCTGCCTATTGCAAAGAGGATTATTAGGGCTGCAACTAATGATTATTTTGATAATCGATTAGTTGGACGATTATTTTTTTCCCCCAATTAATCGGATTAAAACCCCTATTTTCTTTCATTTTACTGACAAAAACGCACTATTCCACATTCTGCCCGATGTCCTTAAAACAAACGTGCCAACTGAATGCTATGAAAACGTACAGTGCTTAATTTGTTAGACCACCTGCCATAAGACAAAACACAAACATTTTAGGAACCTGTCAGAAAAAAAAAGAAAAACAATTCTAAAAATGTTATTTTCGTTTTTGGACAAATAACAAACTGAAACCACTAAATAGTATTTATTCACATAATAAGAAAAATTGCCTCGTTTCCCTTTGTTAACAGCTCACATGCTTGCTGGCATTGTTTATGTACTTTTTGACTTATTGGGTATCTGAATAAAAAAACACTATAAAGCACTTGGCAATTTTTTCTGCCTTTCTTTCACAGATACCAGCAATAATTATATTATATTATAGCATTAAAAATAGCCTACTACTGTTAATAAAAAAGCTTACGCATATTGGAGGTGTAACCAATACAGAAAGCTAGAACATTATTTTGGTAATTACCAATATTGTTAGTTAAGAGCAGAAGTGGCACAAACCTTAAAAAATTGGTTTAAAACCTTACATTAATTTAGTTTTATAAATTTGTTAATTACTGTAGGCTATACAGGAAATATAGTTTAAATCTCTTGATCAAAAATTAAAACAGCAAATATAATAAAGACAAATAAAATCACATTAATGCTCTGCAGGAACACGCGTCACGTGCACTTTGATCACAATCAGCTTCATTTCTTTATCCTGTAAAAGCGTCTGATATTTATATTCAGACAATTACACACCGCTGTCCCTTCACAATTCCTACTCTCGTAAATTACTCTCTCTGCATGTATAAATGTCCTAAATATAAATGTTAAACAACAGATATTTCAGCATAATAATAATATTCCCATTACACTAATGCATCAGCTTGAAGCTTAAAATAAAGATTTATCATGTTTTGGCAGCTTGGACCACGCACTTTTCCTGCAGGAGCTCATTCTGTTTCCTCCAATATTTGTAGATGCATTACGTCCATTGAAATGCATTATTCAGTGCTGTAATTTAATGCGACTGGCTGAAGTTGTACGTGCACTGTGGACAGACCCGACTAATCGATAATGAGAACCGTCGTCGATGATTTTCATTATCGATAATAATTGATTTTTTCATTTTTTTCTTCGTGTGAAGACCATTTGAATCATTTAAAGAATCCTTTTCCACTATAAAGGAAATGGAAAGGTTCCATGGACGTTAAAGGTTCTTCATGGCGCAATCAATGCCAGTAAAGAACCTTTATTTTTTAGGGTGTCGGACTGAAAGACAGGATGTGACCCCACCTCATCATCTTAAATGACACCGTTCTCCAGGGAGAGGGGGATGCTGTAGAAATTAGAGGAGTAGACCTGAGCTGCCAATAAGTTTCAGCCAATCCACATTTTTTCAAACGGTATTTTTTTTACTACGTAAGCATGTGCATAAATGGCTTTTAAATACATGCCTAATTGCCGCTGACGCCCGTGTATTGACCTGGCTCTAAGAACACAGAGGTTTTAGGAACCACAGGGTTTTATTAGCATTTAAGGAGCAAATCCCCTCCCCAAGAAGAGGATCTGGCAACCAGCAGAGAGGGAGCAGATGGCTCTTAACCACACTTCTGTCATGTCATTGCAAGAAGAGACTTAATCAACACCTCACTCATTCTCACCAATATTTTCCCCTTTGCTAGAGAGATGCACCACTGGCTTGAGAAGCGTTTCTGGGATGAAAGGCTTCTGTGTGTTTAGGATGTGAGAGGATTTGAAGCAACGCTGAATGAATATTGTAAACCGTATGATGCTAGCAGCTGTCGGGTTGTCATCAAAGTGTAGTTTGTCCCCCCCACCACCTCCCCCGAGCCTATTCATTGATCTCCGTGACACAACAAATAGACCAGAATACTCCATTAGGCCTTATAAAGCCTTATAAATGTATTAACCTTTTCTACTCATTCTTACAATACAACATTCTGCAGACCCTTTTTTTGACTTGCTGCTTAATGCACACTAAAATTAAGATTAAATTATAAAGATCTAAAATTATCGACAATGTCAAGATTCAGATCAGGGTTGTTCTTGTCATTGTAAGTGGTAAAGCTTACTGGATGTGGTAAATAAAAGTAAAATTAAACCATATTTCAGTCAGTATACACTACTGATCAAAATGTTGGCATCAAGAAGATTTTTTTTTATAAAGAAATTCACAGTACAGGATTTTATAATGTTACTAAAGATTACCATTTCAAATAAATTGTGTTATGTTCATTAAAGAATCCTAAAAAGAATTTATCAAGGCCTCCACACAAAAAAAGAAGATATATATATATATATCTTTTTTTTGTGTGGAGGCCTTGATAATGTTAAACAACATTATCAATATATATATATATATATATATATATATATATATATATATATATATATATATATATAATTTTTTTTTTTTATTGTAATATTTCACAATATTAAGGTTTGTTTGATCCAATCAATGTATCCTTGGCGAGCTCCAAAATTTTGAATGGTAGCCACAGGTTTTGTGAATTTATTTATTATTTTAATGTGACCTGTGCTATGCTATTATGATCCAAGCACTTCTGTGGAACATACATATAGTAGCTGAAGCTGAAGTTGGAGTAAAAGTATAAGGTAAAGTAATATAATGCGAGGAACGAAGAATGCATGCAATCTCATGAATAAAAACAAAAGAAAACAGGCTAAGTAACTTGTCTCCAGACCTCCCCGGTATTCCTTCTTAAGACTATAGTCCTAAACCTTCGCATTCATGTGGGCCTGAAGGTGTGGCTTTGCTTTTTAATTATTGTGGAAACGACCTTTGTAGTCATTGCTTTATTTATTGATTTTGATAACCTGTTTCTAAGAAGAAATGACTCCTTTTTATATAGACCAGGTCTTCCTGGTGTAGAGTTAGTGTTTGTTACTCCCTCAGATTCCTGAGCTCCTAAAATAACCAATTATTGCTAATACAAAACACTTGTGCTCACTGATAATAAGCTCCTGACCGAACACAAAAACTCTCTTTGATTGTCACATACGTCATATAAATATAACATTAACTAGTACAGCAATGTTTTGATGTTATACTTTTCATGGAAATCAACTAATGAATGGTTTACTTATAGTTTCTTCATATTAAACTGGAATATGGGATAGTGTTTGAATGATTTCTATAATTGTGTTGATTATGTGAACAGTGCATGTTTGCACATTTATTGCTTACTCACGAGTCACATGACTCGCCTGACATATTGAACAAGAGCCCTTCAATATCATTCCTTGCAGGAAGCATCTAAACATAAGTCAGGCTTGCATACTGCCTTTGCTTTACCTCCAGCCTCTCCCTGTCAACCAGTTTGACAAGACGTTTATTCAGCACAGCTCCGTGGCCCTCTCACGTGTCGGATCTCAGCATTGTCATTCAAGTCACGCCCAGAGATAGTCACAAAACCGTTCCTTCATCAGTACTTCTCTGTCCCAGGCTGTGATGGGCAGGACCACTCATTAAACCAACAGGGTGTCAGTTGACATCTAGCCTGCTGCATTTTGAGAGAATACAAGAATAGTATTTCTCATTTTAATGGTGGATGTGATGTTGTCGCTTCTCTGCATGGACAGCTTTACAGTAACAGGACTGTATGAAGTACATGAGCTTTAATGCCGTCATGTGACATGCTCAAGTCACTGTGATATTTAGCTTGATTGAAAGAAATGAGGAGGCCTTAGCCATGAGAGCACAGACATTTCAAAAGGCCATATCACTTGTTATATTTTATTTGATGTTATTTGATTTTACTTGTCATGTTTGTCTAGTTTTGTGCCAACAATCATTTAGCTAATTCGATGTTTATGACCATTTTCCAAAAGGTAAGTTTGTTGCCATAGCCGTGAACTAGAAATTAGAAATTTAATGAGTCATTTCATTTATTTTATTTTATAATGATTTCTTTTTTTGTGCCAAACAAACTTTTTAAGTCCGTCTTAATTAGAAATCAACCGATATATCGATTTACCAATATTTTCCCCAATATTTAATCATTTTTTTATAATCGGATATCGATTTTGTAATATCGGATTGACCGATAAACACCGCTATCTTGTGGGTGTTTTGAGAATTCTGTGCAGGATCGCTATTGCCACGTCTGAGGGGAGACGAGACGATAACAACGGCGTGCAGATACTTGATTTGCTGTAGTTTGTAAACTTGGCTCTACAACCCTCTACGGACACCTTGGCAATTGAATCGCCATTGGCTAGTAAATATTTTAGTTTACTTAATATTGGGAAAGTCCTAACAACAATACTGATAAGATAATAATGATATGAATTCTAATAATCAGAACTATAAAACACACTAAGGATTACTAAGATTAATGAGCTGCTGGATTCATGAATATTAATCAGGTTTTGTGTGTTTGCTCGAACTGATTTGCTGAAATCAAAACAGGGACTATAATAGATCAGCATCAGCCAATGAGACTGCCGTTTGCGCATTAACTCCACCCACTACCAAAAAACCCGGCTGTTCTTAAAAGCTGAAGACTTCCACAGGAATGCCGTTATTTTGACAGGAAAATACAACAAAGAATATTGTTTAAATGTAACGCGTCAATTCTCTCTCTCTCTCTCTCTCTCTCTCTCTCTCTGCATGTGTTTGAGAGAACACAACGGTGATTTGTACGGCTTAACACTAGAGTTTATGGTACATTAAATACAGGTGCGCTGCGCATCCATTGAGATGAACTGAAAAAAAGCACAGATCGTCTGAACTCTGGCAATAGATCATGAACTAACAATGAAACCTTCAGTCAGAGAGTGTTCGCGAGTGAAAATATATCTGTGCTAAACTTATACTTAGCCTCGAACTCGCACACTGGTTAGTAAAATCTGAGAATTTATTAGCCTTTGGCTAATATTAGACATCATTTCGTCGCCAGAATGAAGATTTAGTCGCATATGCGAGTGATTTACTCGCAATGTAGAGGGTTGCTCTAAGACATAGAGACATAGACACAGAGTCATGTTAAAAAAATCCATAAATTAATAAATGATGCGTAACTAGGGTATCTTTTTGTTGTGGGGGGAAGTTTTGAGTTCTAAAAGTTAAAGTATGTTTTCATGAACTTCAGTATCAAGTTCGAGTTGTGTCCTTGCAAAAGGTCAAGGAAAATTTGATTTCTTATGACCTGGACTAGACCTTTGAAAAAAATGCAAATAAAGTGGAATCTTATGCATAGATGAGTACCTAAACACCATTATTATGTCCTCATTATTCATCTGAAATTACAATAAGTAAATGTGGTTTGTTGCTGATTAATGTGTTACCATGCCAGTGTACACAGTGTACTACAATCGTTGGCATGCAGAAATAGGGGAGTCCATGTGGGGGCTTGACGTTGGCAATACTTTTCTATCTTCCCTCCAGCAGTGCAGACAGATGGAGAGAGACGTGCTCGTCTGGAAAGTTTTGGCCTACGTAAAGTCTATTCTCTATAACTGCTGACTGCTTTTGTTTGCTGAAACAATTCAAAATGTTACCACTTTACTTTCTGTAAATGATAGTTTAGTGTTCTATCTCATAAGGGTGCATTTTGTTATGAAACCCTTCAATTTGGTGGGAACCGCTGAGTTTAACATCCTTTTTTTTTTTTTTTCTGTGTGTATGTTTGTTTCCAGATCGAGCTGGCAGCATTAGTACATTGGACTCTTTGGATTTCGCACGGTATTCAGATGATGGCAACAGGGAGTCAGACGAAAGAGTGGCAGGTAAGGAGAACCCTGCTGGCAAATCTATTTATCTATCCATATATAAATATCTATTAAATGCGTCTGGATGTTAAGATTGGATTTTATCACTTGAATAAATTGTGCATGAACACCCAGTCCTAGATCATATTTGAAAATCACATCGGATTTGTTTGCAGTGTGCCTCACATGCCACGGTGGGACGGTTGGCTACTAGTTAAATGCATTTCCCTCAGCTACAGTGACTGGTAATGTGGTTGGTTTTAAAAGTGCAAGTGTTCTTGAATTCCAACTATGTGTCATGTAGTACGTTTAATACTGGAAATCTTAAGTCCATTGAGTTTTAAACATTTTGCATGGACTTAACATCATATTAGACCACAATTGACAGTAGCCAGATTTTCTATTTACCAATGCCTGGAATTTCCAAGAACACAATTCAGCAGTTACAGTATGTGGCCATTTTTTAGGCAAAATGAGAAGGAATTGGCTTTACTGGACGTTTTTCTGGAAACTATTAGTGGTTCAGCGGCTTGTGTAGAACTCTTTTATGAGAGGCGATTTGGTCAGTGTTACCGTATATGACACAAGATTCTTGGCATTCATGATTGATGTGAATACACATGGGTCAAACATTATGGTTCACTGCTTTCTTCAGCGGTCTTTTAGATGAGTGCTCTCTGTTGATGAGTAGGAGGGTTAACTAATAGCCTGCACGCTAAACTTCTCTTTCTAACTGGGCTGGACTGATAATAACTATCTTGCTTTCCCATTTTTTTTCCAAGCAAAAGGTGTTCTGGCTCTCAAGTTTCCTCTCTTGTCATTTCCCAGTTTTGAAACTTGCTTGGCTAGGTTGCCATACTGTTCCTTTAGCTTTTTCCTGCATTAGCTTGAGTCCCTCCCAAGCTTCAGATTTTTACATTATCCTAGCAGATATCGATTTTTCGGATCAAAATGTTTTGTTAATAATAATTCCTGTGAAAATTCACATACCCTACCCTCTCCCAATATGACAAAAAAAAAAACTCTTTGGAGCTGAGCTGCACACAAATATTTGTTGGCGCCTGTCAAACATTAAAGTCACTTAATTGTTTACGAAGTATTAGCGTTTTTACGATCTAGTAATACATTTTGCTTGTGGTCTTTTTAAAATGTTAACATTTTCTGATAGTATAAGTAGGGTCTATTTACACCAAGGCTGCATTTTTAGCATTGAATGAAACAGAATAACGTTACTATATGAGCTTCTTTTATTTTAATTTTTTTTTACAATTTGTGCATCTCTACTAAACAAACAAAAAAACATTATGTGAATATAAATTATAGCTATATTGTATTTACGTAATGGCCAATTTTACGTGCTTGAGTGTGATTTTGTTGAAAAAGCTAACAATAGGTAAGTAGAACCGTGCAGCAGATTAAGATTGCTTTGTACAAAAGGTCACTTTTGCACCCCTAAATCTTGACCCCTTCAGCTATGAGCACAGCCCTGGCTGTCTGACCTGGGGTTTATTGGCTGTCTGATGGGTCTCTATTCTAGTATTTCTCTTTCCAATACTGGACCACAAACCATCCAGGCAAGCACTTCTTTTTATTTTTTTTTGTTCTTTCATTTTTCCATTTGTTAAACTTGCATCATGTGCTGTGTTGATCAGCAGCATAGGTGCCTTTGTCCCATTTGAGCTCTGCTTTATCTTAGCTTTTTCCCTTTTTTCCTTCTTCTGATTTCTTTGTTTCTTCCTCTTCCATTTGAATTCGTCTTTCTTTCTTTTCCCCCCTCCCTTCTTTGTCTGGCACTGTTCAGGTAGATGGTGTTCCAGAACACATATTAGGAAGCAGAGCTTGTGGGAGTCCCACCTGCTGATCATCAGTGCACAGTCATGCAAAGTGTCCTGTGCTCATCACGCTTCTGTTTCCTGGTGTGTCTCAATCCGTTCGCTAGTTCATACACTGCCAAAAGGTTTCTAAGGGTTTCCCATGATCACAATCCTTCAAGTACACTCAAAATTCCCAGAATGCTTCATAAAAATCAGTGAGAATCAGTTGATTCCAGACTGAATATTGGTCATTACATGTTATACAGCAGTGTTGATGGTTTTTTTACATCTTGTAATCTCGTCACAGGTAATTTAGTCATCAGTGTCCCAATTGTTATAGATCAGGGTCCTTGCTAATCCCAAATTTCCTTTGATTACTGTTTTAGGAAACTAGGGAGCAGAATGAGACCCAGCCCGTGTTAGAACAGGTCCACGGTAGCAGGATTGCTGCTGGGTTTTGCTTACACTAGTAAACCCCTTACAAATTGAACAAGCGTTTTACAACAAAGATCAAATGCAAATAACAGGTGGAATTAGATTTTTGTGTATTTAGGATTTGCTTCTGTATATATATTTGGCATTGTCAACCTGTTCAAATAACAGTCGATCTATAAACTAAACTGAGTAATTTTCATTTGTCTGTGTTTAAATTACTTTCTCATATTCCAGCGTAATATTCAGAGACCATTTTAAATATGCCATTCAATGATCGAATCCCATGAAAAGTCTCTATGGTGCTGTCAAAACATTTCAATGCATCACGAACAATCTGACATGACATTACCGGTCTAGCCAATGATGTTAGTTTGGGGTGAGAATACCTGTTTCATAATTAGGCCTGTCCCAAATGGCACGGTTGAACTTGAAGACTTGAAGTTAGCGCACTATTCTGCAACCTAAAATGACAAATAGAACTTTATGGATATATATGCTGCTAGATGGCAAATAAACTCAAAGTGAACTATTAATTTAGGACAGGACCACATATTTTGCAACTGTCTGATGAAGCTAGTCAAACGGAATTAGAAGATCTAAAGGAATTTGTTTTATTTTGTTTTACCTTTCATCTAAATCAAACAACCAGATTTGCTTTGCTCTAAATCCCTGGTCAGACAGCAGCTAGAGAATTATGTGCACAAACAAAATCTCCCGAAGTGTAAATATTTCCATGATCCGGCAGCTCCTCCAGCAACCTCTGCTGCATGTGTTCATTAGATCCATAGCGTGTGTGTCCCTGTTTTGGTTTCGCCTCGGCTTCTTACAAAAGTTGTCATTTTCTTTTTCTTTTCTTTGTTTTATTTTCTTTATTTCGTTTTTTCATGCCCATCCTTTTGTTCTTTTTTCCCCCCTTTTGTTTTGTTTCTTTGTTCCCTTCTCTTGGTTGGATGCCTGTTTGTGTGTGACCCACTTCCCCCGGTCCAGTTCTGGAGTTTGAACTGCGGAAAGCCAAGGAGACCATTCAGGCTCTTCGTGCCAACTTGACTCGGGCTGCAGGTGGCGTACTTTCAACTTTTACATAGTTCAGTCCTTTCTGCTAGAGGAGCTGCTCTCATTCCTAAAGGCAGTTTTTAATGTCCACCGTAAATCAAATTCCAGCTCACTCATTTTTCTTTTTCTTTCTTTCTTTCTCTCTCTCTCTCTCTCTCTCTCTCTTTTTCTTTCTTTCTTTCTCTGTAGAATGTGAGATTCCTTCTCAAGAGAGAAAAAACTACAAATCCAGTCCTGAAATTCAGGTTACCCCATTTTCAGTTTTTTTATTATGGTATTATAAGCTTAAATATATAAGGTTTCTCTAATAAGCTTGTTATCAATAATTAGCTTGAATCGAAACTATATAAATTTTTCCCTATTGTTTTTCCAGGAGCCTATCCGCCCTCTTGAAAAGAGAGCCTTAAATTTTTTAGTCAATGAGTATTTATTGAAAAATGAATATAAGTTAACGTCCATCACATTCTCAGATGAAAATGATGATCAGGTAATATTTTATTGCATTGCTTTAATACATTCAATTTAATAGAATTATTTGATTAGTATTTTATTTCTTCCTTTTAGTCATGATATTTTATTTCTGCAGGATTTTGAGCTGTGGGACGATGTGGGTCTAAACATTCCCAAACCTCCAGACCTGCTGCAGCTCTACAGGAACTGCGGGAACAGCCTGTCATTGCATCGGGAGACCGTGGATGTGGCGGTCAATGTGGACCCAAATGACTTGCCAGGAGACTATTTCACCCAGGAACCTGTGCTGCAAACTGAGGCTGTACAGGTATTTACAAATAGGAAGATCGGTATTGTAGGGAACATGTTTGCATGAAAATAGTTTTCCGATTAAGATCCATATTCTGGTTTAACCTTTATTCTGAAATCAAAAAAAGTTCTGATTAATGGTGTAGGATAGCTATTTTAGTCACTTTCCTAGAAACTGGAATATTGGCTTAATCATCTTAAGGCCAAATAAATTAATGCATGTGCGAAACATTTACATAATCAGAATATTGCCAAATCATAGTCACCCCATGTAAAATATATATTCAAAAGGGATTTTTGATTTGAAATTCTGCTCAAGGATCTAAATAATGATTTTGGGGTGGTCTTGGGTTTCTCTGGTCTAAAATATTCCACCTTTTTATGTAATTTGGATGTTATCCGCAGCAGCAGGAAGTGGTTCAGGAGCTGGAATATCAGATCAGCATTCTGAACAGTGAGAAACAGAGTCTGGCTGAACAGATTAAAAAACTCCAAAGGTAAGAGTCATCGCTTGTTGCCGGTGGGCCTAATTCAATCAGAAACATTAGAAACCTGCCGCGTGATTCTGAATATTTAGAGCTCAGAGCAGCGACCTGTTATTGCTGTCATTATTAATATCTGAAGGGTCCGTTCTCGTCAGCTGATGTTTATAAAAACCACATTTCTCTGTGAAAAAATATTTAGCTATAGTTTATTATTCACGATTCCCTATGGTTTTGATGCTGATCAGTTAACCTGCTAAACTAAAGTTTCACTAAACCATATGTTGGTATAATTAAATGGATGTAAGTAACATGCGCTGGATATTATACCATATAATAATAACACCATATTTAGATATTTAAAACTAATAATGATTTTTTTAAATGTTCAAAGCATGTACATATGTTGTTATTAAAATTTATAGGATTAGTTTGTTGTTTATATATTTTTGTTGTTTAAATATTTCTTTATTTATTTAGTACCTATTATTAGCAATGTTGTGCTTTCAAGTAGTTGTTGACCGATATATCGGCAAGGCCGATATTTTCAGATTATTCAAATATCGGCATCTGTATTTTTCTGCTTGGCCGATGTGTTCGAGGTGGGACTTTTATTTTGACGGTGCTGAGAGCGGCAGCGCCTGAGTGCAAACAGTGCTCACACTTTCTCTCTTGTTCGACATCATCCTTAAGTTCTGTCCAATACAGATAGAAGTCTGTCTAATAATCAGATAGAACGGTTAAACAAGGTAATGAATATATACAGAAAGTATTATATTAGGCCTATTAGAAACAGAAAGCCAAACATTATAATATTTTCTCGTTTGCCGTCAGTATTAAGCAAATATGCATTTATATAGTTTAAGCAAATCTTTGAATGACTAATGAACATTTAATTTCACAAACCTTGCCAACTACGAATCCAGCTGTGAGATCTTGTGAAGTGTGTATCCAGCATGATCGTGTGTTCTCGGTGATGGTCAGTCCATGTGAATTGAATGCTTTAAACTTTAAACTCATGATTTCAAATTACGTTGCACTTTATTCATTTGCCCAATGTCATATTCATGTCATTTCCACTGTGTTCTGTATGTTAAATCAGTGTTAGCTTGGCTTTATTTGAAAAACATGATTCTCAATGCACACAAACTTCCCAGAATACTGAGTGCCCTGTTGTTTACAGTGTTTACTTTTTTTAATTGTATTTGTATGAACTATTTATTTATTTGTTAAAAAAAACTAAAGTATAAGCATGTTTCTTTTACACATTTACTTTTTAATCCATTGTTAAATTATTTCAAATTTCTTAAATATTAATAACAATAATTAGAAAAATCATATCGGCTTTATATCGGCCATTGGCATTGTCTGTCAAAAAACGCATATCGGTCGACCACTACTTTCAAGCACTCTAGAAACTGTCCCCCTCCGGCTCAGTAGAATCTCATCATTATGACCTTTTGCTATATAAATTTTTTTAGCGTGGCATTTACGTCTCCTAGCAAGTGAAGAGCTCTACGCTTTCTCTTTTTAAATTAGTTTTGACTCCACTTCATGCTTTCCTGTTTGCCACAAAACTACTGTTTTTTTAACTTCTGTGCTTGCATTTTATACATTTTGTACACCATTAAATGTAATCAACTGTATGTGTGTGTGTGTGTGTGTGAATCCAGTGATATACAGGCACTTCAGAGGAAGGTTTCATCAGAACCCACATCTACAGTGAAGTTGATTCAGTCTAAAGAAGACACTCCATGTGGAAACCCCCCCCTAGACAATGGACAGTATTTGGACATACGAGGGGTCACAGAAATGGACAGCTCCTCAGATGCCAACACTACAGAGACCTCAACCACTACTACTACTGCTACTACTGACTGCACTGAAAGCACCACTACTGCTACACAACCTTACAGCAAACTAAACAGTACTCAGAGTCCGCAGGGTAAAACCTCTGTGCAGTTTGACCAGCCCAACAGGTGAGACCTGCACTTCCTTATTCCAGTGGACACTATTGTGACTGTAAAAAAGGAGTTGCACGGAGATGCAGAGATACGAATAAAGCGCTCAAGCAACAAACCAAGCTTTCTATCTAGGCCATGTTTTCAGCATCATAGTCGTACTCCTAATGTAAAGGCTTTCCAAACATTAGGCTGCCACCATAGAGCTTTGCTGATTTTGATGATTGCTTTATGGTTTCTGATATGTTTCAGTTGGTTTCTAGGCTATTGGCTGGTGGTTGCATAGCTACCATTCCAACACTAAGGAGTCAACCTCTATGTCTCTATGATATTCTGGTTAAGCCTGGTTCAGGCTGTCAGCCCAGATCCGATATTTTGCAAATCCGATTGAAATCCAATCATATTTAGATAGTCTGAATGGCAACAAAGTACATGAAATAAGGTTCAGACATAGCTGTTATGGCCACTAGATGGCAGCACTGCATTATGCACTATTGTGGTCCTCATCCAAATCGTTCTGCAGTGCTGACTGGCATCATCTTTTCCATTCATCATCATTCTGCACATCTGCTCTGGATGGACACTTACCCCTCGTGGTTGATTCAGACAAATAACCCTCTCCTTGTTTTGGCTGTTTCTTTATCAGCGTTTTGCTCTGTGCTGTGGAAAGCTGGGCTAATACGTAGAGTTATTGGTAACTGGTGGCTTGTTAAATCATGTTTTGTTTGCTTGTGCAGAAAGCTGTCTCCGGCCTTCCACCAAGCGCTTTTGTCCTTCTGTCGAATGTCTGCTGACAGTCGTCTGGGCTCAGAGGTGAGTGGGTTCGGGTAGCATACAGGAACAAATGCACGAGCACACGTGGGATCTACCTGTTGTGATGCTTAAAATGAAAGGTCATTCACTCACCTTCATGTTGTTACAAATCAGTATGAATGATTTTTTTTTTAATGTGGAGCACAAATTATATATTTTACACTGTTGAATTGTCAGTGCAATTACAGTGAATAGCATACGGCTTTTAATGTTAAAAGTGTGTGTGTGTGTGTGTGTATATATATATATATATATATATATATATATATATATATATATATATATATATATATATATATATATATATATATACACATATATATATATATATATATACACATATATATATATATATATATATATATATATACACATATATATATATATATATATATATATATATATATACACATATATATATATATATATATATATATATATATATACATATATATATACATATATATATATATATATATATATACATATTTTTTAAACACAAATGTTTCAATAAAAAGCTCCTAATGACTCATCCACTGTATTCCTGTAAATCTTCTGAAGCCATACAATAGCACTGTGTGACGAACAGACCTCATTCATGAATGAATCTTTCTTTTTTTATTTTTAAGTCATCATTCTCTTAACTTCCATAAGTCAAATCATTTCAATAGATCCAGCTCACAGAACTCAGTCTCAATGATTTAGTCATTAAGCAAACTGATTCAGTTTAGTGTTGTTTAGTGAGTGTTAAATAAAACTAAAGCTACTAGAAATAATTTTCGGTAATTGAAATAAAACTGAAAATTTCAATGATGGAACAACAACGTAAATTTTGAACAAAAAAATGTTGCCTTGGCAACTAGCTGAAGTGAATAAGTTACACAGAGTCTGAAATTTTCGCATGCATTAAAAAAAAGAAATTAGAACTCACCATCTTTTCATATCAAAATGCTTTAAAATCAAATTGAAAACGCACAAAATCGAACCTGATCCGATTTGTTTTTATGACGGACTAAAGTTTCGGAGGCAGTGTGTAAACGTAATCAACATAACACAAGGTCGTATTTATTTTTTAACATTCGAAAAATTTTGACGCAAATTTCGGACTCAGCGTGCAAAGACCTTAAGTTGTACATTTGTCAAACTGAAAGGATATTAAATAGAAATATTTTTTAAAAATATAAAAATTACTAAAGCATAAACGATATTGAGATCAAAACATGAATAAGTAGTATGATGTTATATAAATGATACTGATTTGGTTCTCTGTGATCCAGTTACAGTAGTGATCAGCTCAGTGGAGAGGAAGATTCTCAACAGAAAATGATTTAAATTTCAGTCTATTCATCATGAAATGTCTTACATGTTTGCCTCTGCTGGTCTGTATGTGTCGACATTTTTGTGCCTAATTCAAGTGCGCTGGTTTCTCAGGTGTCTCGAATCGCTGACAGCGAGCAGAGTGTCATGCTCATGCTGGGCCGCTGTCTGCCACACATCGTACCCAACGTCCTGCTGGCCAAGCGAGAGGTAACCAATCACCTTTTGACCCAGCAGCCCCAGCTCATCTTCCATCGTCCACTGCAGCTGGCTTCTCCTCTCATTCTATTCTTAATTCCACATTGACTCAACTTATTTTTTTTCCATTGCAGTTGTGTGTGTGTGTGTCTCTCTCTCTCTCTCTCTCTCTCTCTATGCCCCCAACCCAATCCACCTCTCTCTCTTTTGTTCTATTCACTCATTTCTTCTCTTGCTTTTGTGCATGCATCTCACTGCACCGATAGAGAATGGTTGTGCACCTCTGTCAGGTGAGTGGAACACATCGGCATGTTCTCACATCAGCCCTCCTTTCTTCATCATGCGTGTGACCTTTGACCTTTTCAGTTGGATTGGCTTTTCATCAGCTTCCTTAGTTTTCAGTGACTCAATGCATTTCCATTTATACATATTTATTCAATGATTATTTTCAGCTTTAAAATGGAAACTTTTGCTTTGTACTGAACATCTAAACTGCTTTTTTTTTTAGATTGATAATAATACAATAATCTGTAATGAAACAATTTTATAATTAACAATATTAGTAGATTATTCATGGTTAATAGTGATATATAAACAATACATTTTTTTGTAATTCGTTTTCAAAGCTTATATACATGTAAATTTTGAATCATTTGAACTCTTGTTGACATATTTATGATAAAGTAAAAACAGCAAAACAAGCAATACATATGCAACAATTTTGTTTTTGCTTAAAACAAGAAAAATGGGCTAAAAAAAAATCTTAAATCAAAGTAAAAACAAGATTATTTTTCTTGCCCCATTTGCATATATATATATCATTTTTTTTTTTTTTTTTTTTTTGATACATTTTTCAGAAAGCCAAACTTAATATCTTATGTTGTTATGCTCTTCAAGTTAGTATATCTTGAAATACAAAAATACTAAGAAATAGTTTTTTCTTTGTTGCTTTCATAAAATGATAACAACAGCAGCATGAATTGCAGCATACAGTAGTTCAATGAATATTTAGCTTAATTTTTTGTTAATTAAAATGGTTTGTTAGCTTAAGAAAATTGGAAATAATAATTCAAAATATTCATATTTTTCTGCAAATAAATCTAGTGAATTAGTCCAACTGTTAGCCGTTTACAGTAGCAGTCACACGTGTGTAAATATGTATATTTTGCAACAGCTTCAACTACTGCTTGTATAAATAGCGTGTTCTAAACTTTCAGTTTTTTTTTTTTGTTAATAGAGAGTAGCAATTTAAAAAGCAACGTAAAAGTAAATAGCAATTTCAGACTAATGATTCCAAGTTAAACTTTGACAGCCAAGCCAATGGAACATTTCTATGCTGTGTTTTTTTTTTTTTTTTTCTGTGCTTCAGGCTCCATTAATTCAGTGCCTGCCTTTCAGCTGACAGTGAAACCTTATCATAGTTTAAATTGTTTTCTTTGCAACCCTATTACAGAGCTGATTTGGTTTAAATGAATTTCGAAAAGGAAAAAAAAAAACACACACAAGGCACATGCACACATTTCACATCTGTTGAGAGCAGCTCCAAAGGTGTGTACCGTTCCAAGCAAGTTCCACAGCATTTCCCTCATCGGGCCCCTCTGATTTGCATAGGGCCGTTCTGTTATACGAGAGCCAGGTGACGGTTTAAGATGGATTGGATGCGTTCCAGGCTGAAGTCGGGTGAAAACAAACACTGCACGAGGAGTAGAGATCTCCTTGCTAAACTGGACTTTGAGCTTTGCCTGTTAATTCTGTTGGCTTCGTAACCTTCTTCCTTGACTTCAGACACTTTCACACTTCGACACACCCTCAGTTTTCCCCTCATCTGCTGCAGAACAATTACTAATCAGACGCTGCTGGAACACCTGCCTTGCAATATAATTCCTGTCATCTGCACACCTACAATAACTTTATTGTAAAGATAAAGTCTTTTGAATTAAAGGCCATTCAAGTTATTGATTACCATAGAAAACTGATAAGACATCAGGTTCGCCAGCAATTACACTGTGTGTTTGCAACAGTCCAAAAACCCCCTTCTTCTAGCAGAATTAGGTCTGGTGTGTTTGCATATGTGGGTGTATTTCTAATTGGGCCTCTTTGCTTTCTGCTGGTAATTATCTTGATATGGAGCAGTTGATTTCCTTTGTGTTTAAGAAATGAGTCCATGCAGGCTGATGGCAGGACTTAATTTGCATAAAGACACAAGTTTTCATGGGAAACAGTCTGGAGTGACAAGGAATCCAAACGTGCAAGTTCTTGTTTGTTTTTTCTTTTTGTGAGAGTTTAGAACAGATTTTATTGTTTGCGTTTTTGTAGCAACATTGGCCCAAAACTGTTTGGACTCTTCAGCCACAAACAAATGTCGTTGCATTTGATTAAGAAATATCAAAAAAATTGGCATTGAGTGTAAATAAGCAAAATGTTTGTCAGGCAAAAATGCATCGCAAAGCCATTTTAAAACCAAAAACATTTTTATTTGTTAATAATAAAACAATATCCATTGTTATAACAACAAGATATAAAAATATTTTTCTAAATATTGGGTAAAATTAGGGTAAATTCTTAGAAAAGCATTGGTCAAAGTGTAAGAACCCTGTAGAATCCTCTGTTTTGTTATCTAATGAAATTAGAGGGGTTTTGTGTGTGTGTGTATGTGTGTTTTAGTGTGGTTAAATTAGTTTAAAACGGGGCCTAAATATAATTACTATAAGTAGGGTTTTTTTTTTTTTTTTTTGCAAAATGCATCACAGAAAGCCATTATGGTAACACTTTACAAAAAGGTTCATTAGTTAACTACTTCCATTTCCACTCATACATTTTCTCACTTTCACTTTTGGGCCAGAGCCAAATACAATATTTCATAAATGTGGCTCTGTTGAAAGCTGTCGTCCAGGTACAGGCAATGCTGCTGCCTCATAGTGCCACACTCTCACACAAGTGATGAAACGCATCTCTGAAGTCTGAATGAAATTATGCTTTTAACTCTTGGCATGTAACAGGGTGTATTGAAAGAGCCGTCCAAAGAAACAAGCTCAGCGTCAAACAGCCTGCAGTCTTGCCTCATATTTGCTTAATTATCTTTCACTTTAAAGTGTCTGTTTGAGGCTGAGCTCTACCCACAGTCACGTCTCAAGATGAGATAAATCTAGAGAAAATAAACACTTCTTTCGAATCTTCATGTGAATCCTGATCTCTTATTTCTATTCTGGGTCTTTCGTGGAAAACAGGGCAAGTAACCACTGTTTGGCCATGAGACGTGGACCAAGGGCACACTGCCTTTTCTGTAATGTGATATCTGTCGTGCTGACAAGGTTTTTTGTTACTGCTTCTCACCGTTACGGTAAACATCCACAGATTTACATGGCTAAATGGCTTTCTACATAGTTTATAGAATTTGTATATATCAGCACACACATGATGATATGGACATGCACTTCGAAATTTCTTTGTGCTAGTACTAGGCAATATATATCAATATTTTTAAACCTTTTGATAATATTCTGTTTATTTATATATTTATGTTTTTTTTTTAATTATTATTATTATTTAAACCAAACATTCATTATACAGCCATAAATTCAATTTAAAAGGAAAGGAATTTAAATTGAAAGTGTTAAATTAAATTATTTATATATATATATATATATATATATATATATATATATATATATATATATATATATATATATATATATATATATATATATATATATACATACATACATACAGTGTTTCCATTGACCTGGAAATATCAGAGAAATTCAAATTTGTGATTTCCAGTAAAAAAAAAAAAGATCATGGGATAGTCATGCAAATGTATATCACCAAATTAATAAAAATTATTTTCCAGACAGAAAATGGAAAATTAATTTGTGTTAATATTGTATTTGTATAATGTCATAAATATATTTTTTACTTAAAAATGCAGTGTAACTTAAAAAAAATAAAAATACAAAATGACATTGAATTATTTTTTTTTCATTTATTAATTTAACTCTATCATTATTTTATAGTTAAAATCGGAATGCTCTTAAAAACTCCAGAATTGTTAGATTGTGAAAATGTAGCGTTTTTAGGAAACTTTATGACCAAATCAAAATCATTCAGTATACACAGTGTTTTTAAATATTTACATCACCAACAGTTTAGTTCCAAACATGCCGTGAATATCCGTTATATCGCCGAGCCCTTTCTTGGTGCTGTGATTTAGTGGCTTGTAGACTCTCTCCTCTGTGGTGAAGGTGTTTCTTCAATATAGTAGCTTTTCCTATATCCTCAAATACCTGCTTGCAGAAGTTCCTTGTCCAAGCCTATTGGGATGGTCTCAGCCGATGCATGTGTGTGTTAATGTCCTTTTGCAATGCATATTGTTTAACCTGCGTTTCTGTGTGTGTCCACAGGAGTTGATTCCTCTCATTCTGTGTACGGCCTGCCTACATCCCGAGCCCAAAGAAAGAGACCAGCTACTGCACATCCTCTTTAATCTTATCAAGAGACCTGACGATGAGCAGAGGTGTGTGCGCATTTGGGCATCTGCTCATGTGTAATCGACCAAATAAAAATCGGTTTTGTTTTGAGTTTGATAACACTCTGCTGTGATCTTCCTCTCTAGGCAGATGATTTTGACCGGGTGTGTGGCATTCGCCCAGCATGTGGGTCCCACTCGGGTGGAAGCCGAACTTCTGCCACAGTGCTGGGAACAGGTTAGTTCTGCACTCATATTTGAAAACTTAACCATATAATTGCTTTTGAACTGTGTAGGCCTACTCGGTCATTCACACAAGCCAAATGGGCAAAACAACAATTCTTTCTGTGAACTTTTTTATCAATACATCTGTTATAGTTTTTAAGTGTAAGAAGGTAAGCATGGCTGATTTACGTATAGAAGATGCAGTGACAAAAAAATAAGCTACTGTTTATCAGGGTTCGAAGAAGTGAAAAATGTCATGGAAAACTGCATTTATAATTATAACTTTGGGGGGCCAAAAAGACCCTTTACTTACATTTATAAGTGGACTCGGGGAAAAAAGAACAATGAACTTGTAGAATATCGTGCATAAAGTGGTCTCAAACGTATTTGGACATTTAAGTCAAACTTAAATATTTTTTAGCATTTTAGTTTTTATTTTGATCATTTTCAAATTTTGTATTCTTTTTAGAACGGGTTATTTGAATATTTATAGAATTTGATATTTGAATTAATTTAGAATGGAGTCTTTATAAAGGAATATTTGAACCTTTTTAAAGTGGAATCTTTATAATGGAGTATTTGATCATTTTTTTCAATGGAATCTTTGAATGTTTTTGGAATTAGCATATTTGAATCTACTTCGAAAGTAATCTTGACAATAGAATATTTGAACATTTTTCGAAAGGAATTGAAACTTTTAAATATTTGTTTAATTAAAACAAATCTTTCTCTTTGAATATTTCGAAATGCAATTAAAGATTTTAGTAATTAGATTTCTGTGAACATAGTAAACAATCATTGAAAACTGAATTTTCAACTTTTTAGATTTTAAAACTTAAACTTAGGTGGAAAATAATGAATGGAATCGTTTTAGTCTTAAGACTTTTTTATTAGGTAAATGCAGAAAAAACACAGTAATTGAATATTTATTTATTTATTTATTAATGTTTTTATAATTAAACTTAATAATTAAAAAGTACCCTAAAAGTTGCTGAAAGCAAATTTATTTAAAAATGTAAAGTAGTTACAAAATGGCTTAGAAAGGTTTTATCCATTATACATTTATGAATATTCTATCATTTCTACAATGGCTTTCAAGTTTAAAGTTTGAATTAAATTGTCCGAAACCACTGAAGCCACTGTAGATCATGTCCATGGCTTGTTACACATCCCCATGTTTACCGTTAGTTTTAAGGAAATTCTCAAAAAAGTACAGTACGTTCGCAACTTCCCACATGGAAACCAATTTCCGCTGAGGAAATAACCTAAACAATTTCAGCGTTTAACACTGAAAAATATGAGCTAATGTGGTTTACAGAGGGTACGGATGGGTATGCAGTCCTGTGGTCAGAGCTGGGACTGATGATGCCGTGTTGTGTCTTGTGCTGTCTGTGTACGTCTGTGTTTCTCTGCTCAGATCAACCACAAGTATCCAGAGAGAAGACTTCTGGTGGCGGAAGCATGTGGAGCCCTGGCCCCTTATTTACCCGTAAGAGTCCTCTAAATATAAAACTGGACGCATTAATCATGTTCACCTTTCAACAGCGTCACAGTTAGTGATCGCTAAAACACTAGACGTCAAGCAAAAGCATGTTGAAATAATCAAATAATTATAATCAAATAATCATACCAACAAATATCAGCATATGCAAAATCTGTTGGCATTTGTGTCCACTTTGATCATGTCTGTATGTGTTGCTATGGAGGAATGCTGTTTGTTTACAGTGGCTGCACATCATAGAGTTACGGTCGGCACTCATCTAGTGCTATGAAACAGCCTAAGAATCATTTTAGAACTGAATCTTTAGATTGGAATCTTTAAAACCTTTTTGCATTTATCTAGACTGAAATGATCCGAACTTTTATATTTTACTCTTTCAAATGCAATCATTTGAATCATTTTTTAGGATTTAATATTTGTAATGGAATCTTTTATCAAAATAGAATGGAAACAATGGAGCATTTAGTAATGTAATATTTAGAATTAATTTAAGTGTTATTTTTGAATCTTGAGAATGGATTCTTTCAGTCTTCTCCGAGTTTAATATTTATTCAGAATAAAATTTTGACATTACGGTTTTGGGGTCAGTACGATTTTTTTTTTAGAAATTGATGCTTTTATTAAGCAAGGATATGTTAAATTGATCAAAAAGAGACTTTTAATTTTGTTTTAGAATGGAATCTTTGGATTTATTTAGAATGGAATCTTTATAATGAAATATATAAATCTTTTTAGAATGGATTTTTTTTTTCATTCTAAACGTTCACATGCAGTTTATCTTTTAAATCAGCCGTAGAAATTATTTAGAACTGGATCTTTAGACTACAATCTTAGAATCCTTTTTGCATTCAATTTTTACAATAGAATCCTAAAATTTATATTTAGACTCAAATGATCAAATCTTCATTTTCATGTTCAGGCTTTTAGAATTTCATATTTAGAATGAAATTTTTAAACCCATTTAGAATAGAATCTTTTGATCATTTTGTAATTTAATATTTGGAGCCTAATTTTCAAATCTTTTTTTATATTAATCTTGATAATGAAGTCTTTCAGTCTTTTCTGAATGGCATGTTTATTAAGAATAAAATTGTCCAGTTTTTAAACAACTCTTCAACAATTTGATGCCAGCATTTTTACTTTAATAAATTAATACTAATTAGCAAAGTCACATAAAATTTCAAAAAAAAAAAAATATGACCGTGAAGTCAAATAGTTTCAATTTCAAATAAATACTGTTATTTTGAGCTTTCTATTCATCAAAGAATTCTTAAAAAAAAAAAAAAAATCACAGTTTCTACAAAAATACTGTTTTGCAACATTGGTAATAATAAGAAGTGTTTATTGAGCAACAATTCAGCATATTAGGAATATCTCTGAAGGATCATGTGACACTGGAGTATTTGGAGTTTAAAGGTGAACTGATTTGGCTCAAACAGCGCTCTGATTGATAGTGATGTGACTTTTTTGCCTGTGTATGCTGTAGTCTGTAATGGAGTGTATGATGTTTGCTCCCTGATGAGAATGAACACTTAATCCTTTAGCCAAACACAGCAGAATACAAAATAAGATGTTTTCTATGCAATTCTGAGCTGGCATGGAAATCCAAGTATGTGTGTGTGTGTGTGTGCAGAAGGAGATCCGAAGCTCTCTGGTTCTGTCCATGCTCCAGCAAATGTTGGCAGAAGATAAAGCTGACATGGTTCGAGAGGCAGTGGTGAAAAGTTTAGGCATTATAATGGGCTACATTGACGACCCAGACAAATACTCCCAGGTGTGTGGATAGTTTCAAGCACAGTCCAGTGTTTTTACATTTTTTATACTTATTTTGGATATGGTTATGTAACAGGGCTTTGAGCTGATGCTGTTGTCTCTGGGTGACCCGTCAGAGAGGGTGGTCAGTGCCACCCACCAAGTGTTCATTCCAGCCTTCGCTGCCTGGTGCACAGAACTGGGCAACTTACAGTCCCAGCTCATCCCCTCCCTCCTCACACGCATCGAGAAGCTGCTCAAGGTGAAAACCAGCACCTACACACACAAACGCTTGCTCCACATTTTTTTATATATATATATATATATATATATATATATATATATATATATATATATATATATATATATATATATATATATATATATATTATATATATATATATATATGTATATGTATGTGTGTGTGTGTGTGTGTATAGATATAAAAGATTGAATATTTAGAATGGAACTTTAATATTTGGAATAAATACTAGAATCATTTTAGAAGTGAATTTTTAGCTTGAAAGCTTTTTGAATTTAATCTTTACAATAAATATTTTTTATATGTAAATATTAAGACTCTATCAAATCCTTTATCTTTCAAATAGGATCTTTTGAGTTTTGTTTTCAGTATTTAATAATTAAAATGGAAGCGTTCAATTTGTTTAACTGTAGAATAGAATTATGTCAACATTTTGAATATATGAAACCTACTGAATATTTGGAATCTAATTTTCAAATCTGATATATTTGTATCTTGAGAATTAAGTCTTCAATCTTTTCTGAATAGCATGTTTATTTAGAATAAAACAATTCATAGTACAGTTCAAAACTATGGGGTTTGTGATTTTTTTTTATTTTTATAATTATTATAATTTCATTTTTAAGAAATGAAAACTTTTGTTCTGCAAGGACATTAAATTAATCAAAAGGTGAAAGTAATGAAAAATAGTTACTATTCCTAATAAAAGTTTTTTTTTTTTCTATGTATTACTTTATATTATCACAGAGCAGCACAACTGTTTTCACATTTTGACAATAAGAAGAAATATTTCTTCAATTTTCTTCAAATAGAATGATTTCTGAAGGATCATGTGACACTGAAGACTACAGTAATGGCTGCTGAAAATTCTGCTTTGCAGCATCACAGGAATAGATTACATGTTAAAAATATATTCTAATAGAAAGCAGTTATTTTAAATGTAAATAATATGTCACAATATTATTACTTTTACTGTGTTTTTGACCTAATAAATGCAGCGTCTGTGAACATTGAGACTTGCTTCAAAAACATAATTAATCTTTTAAATGCTGTACATTTGAATCTATAAAACGGAAACTTGAATCTACAGAATGTTAGAATCCAATTTTCTTGTTTTGATTTTGTTCCCACAAAGTAACTTAGAAAAACATATGTAACTCTATAAGCAGGCTCTTTTAGTTCCATTCAGTTATTTAATTCCTAAATCCCCCCCCCCCTCTCTCTCTCTCATTCTCTCTCTCTCCAGCAGGGTGAATATGGTCTAGATGAACACAAGCTGCATATGTATCTGTCAGCGCTTCAGTCCCTCATCCCGTCTCTGTTTGCGGTGCTGCTCCAGAACGCCCCCTTCACCAGCCGAGCCAAACTACAGGGCGACGTGCCTCCAATCGAGGGTGAGGGTCGGCCAACGTCAACATGCGCACGCATGCGTTTTTGGCTAATATTCTGAGTCAGACCACGTTTAGCGACGCAGACCTGGCGCCTGACTCGGTGTAACTGTAGGGTTTCTGCCATGTTGAGGTTGCTTTCTGGTTTTGGGCTCACTATCAAAGTGCTCTTTCATTTACGTGCTGCGGCCGCGTCAGATGATTTGCACATTATGCTTTTTTGGTGCATTCATGGTTTTAAAATCTGTGTTTGTGTGTGTGTGTGTGTGTACATGTGACCTGGCAGTGACCCGATTCCCGCGGCCAGCCTCCCCGTTGCAGGACGTGGCCACCATTGTGGGCAGCAGAGAGCAATTGGCAGTTCTGCTGCAGTTACATGATCATCAGCTCCAGCATGAAGGAACTACAGGATGGGACAGTTTGCTCTGGGTGGTCAACCAGTTGTAAGTTGATGACTCACTCTCTGGTTTTTGGCCTCTTTTGCCATCTTTCTTGAAGGTGGAGACAGGAACTTGGGTCACCCTCTCATGTTGGAGCACCAGGCCACACCTAGAGCGTTAAATGGCATGCATATGTGTTCATAAAAATTTATCTCTTCATCCCACCAAGATTTTTTATAAAAAGGGCAAACTAAGGGTCAGAAAAAGTCAGATGACATCATAACAAAGAGCAAATTAACATTTGGAATAATATGTCACTCCAGATAAACTCATTAAAAATGACAGATCTTATGTAAGAGATGGTTAATTCTTATTCTTAAATAGAAGAATAAATTAATAGCAAAATAAAAAAATAAAGTATGAGCAGCACGTTTAAATCAGAAGGTCATTTAAAAACTTTTTTTATTTAAAATTATGAGTATTTTTGGTTGTTACACTAACGGTGCAATGGTGCAGTTGGATACAATTTAAAGAACAATGTTTCTGAAATTCTTTTAGTGACTGTATTCTTTCTACATGTCACATGTTGCATGTTACATTTGCATTGAACTTGATTTTTTTTTTCCACAGTTTACCCCAGCTTATAGATATTATAGGACGCTTCAACGTCGCCTCATCCACCTGTGTGCACGAGTTCTGCAGGTTCTTCTGGAGATTTTGTCGAACATTTGGGAAAATCTTTACCAACACTAAGGTAGGACAGGTCAAAGACATTTGCCATACTGTAATCGCTCTCTCTCTCTCTGTAGCACCTTTTTTTTCTCCGTATCTTTTTTTTTCTTTTTTATTTGGCCAAGTGAAGTAGCTAAATACAGCTTGTGCTGCAAATAGTCTGGCTCAGATACTCCCTTCTGCAGTTTCAGTTTAATTTAAGTGTTTTTTCCCCCTCATTTTGAAGGTAAAACCTCAATTCCAAGAAATCCTGCGGCTATCTGAGGAGAATGTGGGTGAGTAACTGTTCACTTAACCAAGAATGATACTCCCGCTGTCAGAGGGGGGGGGCTGGGAAGAGAGCACACACACACACACACACACACACACTATTCGTCTCTATATCTCTTTCCCATGCCGGAGACTTGTGTGTCAAATATGTGTTTTCACTCTTCATGGGATTTGGAAATGGAGCTTTTTCTTTCATTCTTTGAATGTTTGTTGAATAAAAATAAAAAAAAGTCTATGGTTAAAGTATTTGCCAAGAAAACTTGCATGTTGTAGCATTTGAATGGTTTGATTTTATTAGTACCAGATGAGTTCAACTAATTATTTTATGTCTGAGTGTTGGGTTATATAAGTTTAGAGATTGTAACAAGGATTGTGTCCTGCAGACGCCTCGGCGGGGAACGGCATCCTTACAAAAGCTACAGTGCCGATCTATGCAACGGGAGTCTTGACGTGCTATAATCAGGTAAGAGCATGGTTGCACTCCTGGTGTGTGATGTCTTAAACCAGGAAAGCCTCTCTCTGATGAAGTGATGATGTTGGTTTCAGGATGAGGACCGTAAACTCTTGGTTGGCTTTCTTGAGGATGTCATGACCACGCTGTCTCTCTCCCATGCTCCCCTTGACAGTCTAAAGGCTTCATTTGTAGAGCTGGGGTGAGTGTCGTCAGCTTTGTTAAATCTGCATGAGCTCATCTGAGGCTGCCGTTCCTTTAAGCTGATGTTAAATGACTTGCTCACGAGTCGTTGAGTTCATGTCAGTTTCTGTGCGTAAAAGCTGTATTAATTCATCTATTTGATAGGAGTAGTTAAAATTGTTGTTTACTCACCCTCATGCTATTTCAAACCCAGATGATTTGATTTTATTGGAACACTGTAACCAGGGGTTGTCTAAAAAGTGCATTTGAAAAATGAGATCTCAGCGATACTTTGCAGGGCCAGATTTGTTTATTAATGTAAATGTATTTATATTTATAATAAAAAAATAACATTACATGTAATATTTTAATTTCATATTTCACAGTTTTTAACATTTTTAAATATAAAATTATAATTTTTTATTTATAGTTTCATAGTTTAAAAATTATTTTAAATATATAATAATAACACACTTTTTTAAGCATTTTATATTAATTTGACATTTTTAATTGTATTTTTTTATTTCGTTGTTTACTTTTTTTATATTATTACACAATATTTACACAGATTTTCAAATTATTTTAAATTGTAGTTTTTTTTTATTTTATGATTTTACTAATTTAACATGATCACGAATAATATTTTCACTAATAGCTGGAAATTGTATGGTCGTTTAAGTGCAATAAATGAAACCGTTTTACTTCAAAACGTTACAAATAGGTTCGCGATTTATTTATTTTTCTTATTGATCGCAAGTAATCTTTTCAAATTCGACACATTCATATAATTCTGCCTAATATTACATATTTAAATTCATTAAAATTTAATATTAAAGGCTATAATGTAATTTTGAAGTTTAAAATGTTGACAATCAGAATTCTAAACCGAAAATCGCATAACACCAAATGTCTACATTTGCAAGTCATAAACGCTTACATCCCGGAACACTTCAAGTTGAACCCTGCATAAACCGACAATAATGGTTTAAGCAGTTTAGGACAAGCATAACATGTCCCAATTTGTTCGACTCCCATATCCTGATGATCTAATGCGCCAGACATTTCATGCTAATGGCAGTCTAACTGACTAGAAGATCAGGTTTAGTAGGATCACCCCCTGTTATTTTGTGATTACCCGCTAAATCCGTTATTTCCTGTCTCCAGGGCAAACCCAGTGTATCATGAGCTTCTACTGACGGTGCTTTGGTATGGAGTGGTCCATACATCTGCACTGGTACGCTGCACCGCTGCACGCATGTTCGAGGTAAGCCCTTCCTCCAATTCACGCTTCAAAATTAACATGCATCGTTCATTTAGCCATAAAGTTAATAAATACTTCCAATGTCCTTAAATTGATGTTTAAAGACATTTAGCATCCTCCAGGCCAGTCGAATGATTCGTTTTATTACCTAATGCATTGCAAATTAGCTGTAATATGATGTTTTAAAAATGTTAATGGTTGGTATGAGGTGGTAAATATGTATTTTCAGACCCATCCACACTCCCTGTAGGGCCCCCTTGTCATCCCTGTTACCTGTCAAAACGCTGAATGTTTACTTGTATTTGAAGTCAATGCAGCTTTAAAGCATCCGTATGTCTTTTGCACCACAGCACGCTTGCTATTGCCATTCAGAAATTATGTAACAAACCCCCACATTTCATCCTCCCCACACTGTTTAAATCTGTAACGAAGGTTCAAGAAGTGAACTTAAGAAACTCTATGTGAGAAACCCCTTCTTCTCATCTGTGGTCGTAGCTTTATAGTTAAATATGCCTGCCCTCTTTAGTTCTTAAGCGCCTCCTTGGCCTCCTGTCTGGTTTTTCATTGTATGTCTTTTTTAGTTTGTTACCGGTGTTTCTTTTTGTGTTCTTTTGTTTCTCTCTCTCTATTTCTCTCTGCGGTGTTCCATGACACTGTGCTTGCTCTTTTCATGCATCCTGTGTGACATCACCCCTGCTCTGACCAATCAGCTGTTGGTGAAGGGGGTGAATGAAACTCTAGTAGCTCAGAGAGTTGTTCCAGCACTTATCACTCTCTCCAGTGATCCTGAAATGTAAGTCTCCTCCTGCCTCCTTCATCCATGCACCTCCCTCCGCCTTGGTTCTCTCCGGAGGCCATAACTTTATTAGCCCCTTTATCAAGCGAGGAGCGCCTACCTGAGCTAAGATGTAAGGGTTTCACTTTATTTATGTTGAAAGAAATGAATTTCATATAAAAAAATATTGCCGTTTTATTTAAACAATCAAAACAATGAAATGTCTAGGTCACATTTCACCTTAAAAAAAAAATTGAGATTCAGGAATAGGAGTGTAATGGTACATGTATTCGCAACGGACCGTTTCGGTACAGGGCTTTCGGTATGGTGCACGTGTGTACCGAATGACCAAATGCAATATTTTGTTTGCGGAACATAGGTACATTTTCGTGTTTCCAAATGAACACATTAAGTGGTGGAAGTCTCCGCGTTCAGCGCAAATCCCGCCCTGCAGCTGATTCTAAGGCCGGTGACACACTGGCTGCGTGGCGTGAGCGTGGCGTTTCTGCTGCGCGTCAGTTGCGTGATGGCTGCTTCGTGTCTTTACACACCAGAATCGTGCCTGACGCGGCGCTGGCGCGCTGCTGCTGCTGTAGGTGACATAGAGGGAGACAGGCTCTTGTCTTCACGACAAGAATATCTATACTTCATGTTGAGCGTAAATATAAAGCCTACTGATAAAGGACACCGTCAACAATATTGACGGCAAAATAGACTATGTTTGACAGGTGCAATATGCTAGTGTGTCACCGGCCTAAGGTTTTCAAGAGGCGAGTGTGAACATCTCTACAACTAGGAAAAAACGATTGCAATTCAAACGCAGCTCCCGTCGGCATTTAAACAGACCTTTGCTCTTAATTCCGATCGGTCCAACGCAATAACGAAATCTGAGCAGGTCTAAAAACTGTTGATGCTACATTTTACACTTTGGAAAAGTTATATATATATTTTTAAATATGAGCAGGCCTACAAGCTGGGATTGGTAATGCTGCACTGTAATTATAGTTATTTATTAAAATTTTTCATTATATTTTATTATATGATATTGGTTTGAGACTGAGAGTATTTTATTTAGTGGAGAACTTTGCAGCAGTATTTTATTTTTTTTATATTTTATATATATTTTCTTAAAAAGTATTTAAAAAACGTGTAAACAAATTGTTAAAAAAAAGTTTATAGGAATAAACAACCTGCAGTTTAATGTTTGCATTTCTTTCCCTTACTATACCGAAAATGAACCGAACCGTGACTTTAAAACCGAGGTATGTACCGAACCGTGATTTTTGCGTACCTTTACACTCCTGTTCAGGAATATTGCATTATGATTTTAGAATTTTCATCACATTAAACCAAGTTCTTATTACCATAATGTGAAGAAGGAGAAAAAATCTCTAATTACTCTAATATAGTAATGAAAGCGAAACAGTTTTATTTATTTTTTACAACAAAAATACTATACATAACAAATACTACCATGTTGTATACTTAAAATTGTAGATGAAAAAAATTTATTTACAAATTAATTTAATTTATAATATTTATTTATGTATTGCATTATAACAGGCTTCTGACATCCAGAGGGTTAACTGTGCTTAATTGCTATGAAAATTGCTCCATTTATTTTATTTTGAGTCTGGAATATGGCCCAGGCATTATTTATATATCATTTTGTATGTATTTTTCTCAATTTATATGCATTATAATAAGCTAGTAACCGACAGAGAGTTAAATGTGCTTAATTGCTGCAAAAATAATGTCATCATATACTGTAAATAAATCTAAAATAATCTTCTTTTTTTAATTATTATTATAAATTTTTTTTAAAATTATTAATATATATATATTTTTTTTTTGGTTGAAATATGCCCCATATATACAAATTTAATATTGGAAGATATCATTGTAAACCATCATTCCAGTTGATATAATTATGAATCATCTGAAATTCATGCTGATGTTATGGCAGTGTGAAAAGTGTATATCTGGCTCTCCTGATGAAACCAAGGCTTGAGAGACCGTGCTTTTTTTTTTTTGTCTCATGTGCTCGATGTACTAACATCCTTCGTTCAGGCTACACTAATCGCTGCATGCTTGGAAAAGCTACCTGCTTTCCACAAGTCCATTCGTCCCCTCAGTCAACTCATCTGTCCATTCATGTGGCCCATGGCATGTTTGGCTGCCAGTCACTCTTTCCCAAAGCCCCCTAGCACTTCAGCCTCCTCTACCATCCTCCTTCCCTGCTAGATTCTTGGCCATTTGTGTTTGACCCCCCCCCGTCTCTCTTTTGCATCTGACTGGTTTGCAGCTGATTCTTCGAGGCATGAGCGAAGCCTTAATTGACAAGCGAGTAGCTCCAGCCCTTATAACCTTGTGCAGTGGTCCTGAATTGTGAGTTAACCGCAGCTGTGAGACATTTTAAAAACCAAATATCCTGTCTCCTCTCCACATTCTCTTGGTTGGATATTTTGTATTTGTTTTATTTTCTTAAGAGGGGGGTGTTTGGATATTTGTTGACTGTTTCTGTTTTGCTTTTCATACTGACATGGGAATGATCATGTGACATTAATCATCTTGCTCTCCACATATTCCATCAAGTGATTGGCATCTCATGGTTCTGTTCCATTCATGCATGTTTTATCATTTTATTGGGGAAAGGAATGGTTTCTTTTGGATGTGTAGTGACAGATTTTCTGTTTTCAGCTCAGTGAGGATATCAACAATACCTGCCTTCGGAACAATTATGGAAACCGTAACACAAAAAGAGGTACATGTCTTCCGTATTACAAATACCTCACACAACCTATATATATATACACACTAGGGCTGCACGATATTGGGAACAAAGACATTGCGATATTTTATTTTTCTGCGATATATATTGCGATATGAAATCTAATCAAGTTTTTTCTTACAAACAAAAATGGGGAGAGCACACTTATATTCTCTTTTTAAATTATTTAAACATCGACAACATCGTGTCAATTATATATATAATATATATATATATATATATATATATATATATATATATATATATATATATATATATATATATATATAATCAGGGGTGTAACGGTTCACAAAATTCACGGTTGGATACGATACACTGATATCACGGTTCGGTTCGGTACATTTTAGATATGGCGAAATGTAAAAACATCTCAACTTTTCGGTATGCCGCAATGGCACCGCGGGTCATGTGACAAGAACTAACCAAACAGCTTCATCCTTTCCCGTAACAACGTTGAAAGCTCAGCCAAAATGAAGGAACAGCTGATCATAGTTGTATATGGATTGCAATTTTAAAATAAATTTAGTAGCAGAGCTAGCCTACTGCAAGCGATTTTTAGAGCTGCAAATCCATTTATCCTTTGCTGAAATTTCCGTGTCTTCATGGAGAGAGCAGCACGTCATTGTTGCTTATCAAAGGCAGACGCCTCAGGGGTGCTTCTGCCCGAGCGCTTTGGAAAGGAGGAGAAAGACGCGCTTAGCGTTTTCCACGCGTTTTTAGGCGCGATATGTGAACGGCCCCTAAGGCGCTCGCTTACTTAGTACGCGCTGAAGACTCGTTGCAAAATGTCTAATGCATTTAACAGACCAGAAATAGAAGATCCTCCAATAACCAACAGGTCCGTTGTTTTTTTATCCACCACTCTCTTGCCATCACCATTATAGCTTACAGGGAATCCAAAGTGCACCCAAACACCAGACCTGTTGGTTATTGGAGGATCTTCTATTTCTGGTCTGTTAAGCGCATTGGCCACCGCGTACCGTGCATGAACTGTTCGCTCACTCAGCGTGTACTGAGTGAGCGAGCGCCTGACTGAGTAGCCTAACATAAACATATAAGATGGTGTTTTTTTTTCTTCTTCGGGGGTGTCAGGGGCGTTGCCTGTTACGTCGTTTGGGTTATTGGGCTACCTTGTTGAACGCATATCATTATATTTCCCTTTTTTTATTTATTTTTTTATAATTAATTAGTTCAACGAACCGTTCAGTATACATAATGCGTACTGCGTACCGAAAGCCTCGTACCGAACGGTTCAATACGAATACGCGTATCGCTACACCCCTAATATATATATATATATATATATATATATATATATATATATATATATATATATATATATATATATATATATATATATATATATATATATATATATATATATATATATTGGGACTAAGGTTGTATATGTGTATTTCAAAATGCATGGAGAACTGTATAGAGAAGCTCTTATTTGTTTTTCTGATATGTGTATATTAGCTGCTAGAGAGAGTGAAAATGCAGCTGGCCTCTTTTCTGGAAGACCCCCAGTATCAAGACCAACATTCTTTGCACATGGAAATCATCAAAACATTTGGAAGAGTAGGACCCAATGCAGAGCCCCGTTTCAGAGATGAATGTGAGTGTCATCACCATATGTTTGCTTATGCAAAGTTTCTCGCTATTTCCACAGACAAAAAAACAAACATTGCGTGTTGTAATGTGTCGATAACAGTACTGTCATGCTTCTGTGACTCTGTTTGCCCTTTAGTGCACGTACATTAGTGCGGCAGAAGTATTTTCTGTTTCTTTCATGTCCTTTTCTTTCTCTGTTTTTTTTTCACAGTTGTTCTTCCTCATTTGCACAAACTGGCTCTGTGCAACAACCAGCAGACGGTGGAGAGTAAAAGAATTGACATTGCCACTCAACTGTTTGAGGCATACAGCGCCTTATCCTGCTGTTGTATCTTTTATAGTCAAATAAGAGAGTCGTTTCTAAGTTTGACTTACAATTTTGCCTGTTTAGAACCACTTTTTTTTTACTGTCAATCAGCTTTGATCTTGCCTCACATAGCATGGTTTTGACTATTATGATAGGAATGCCAAAAAATATTCGCCCTCAGACCATCCAAGGTGTAGATATATAGACTATGTTTGCTTATTCAGGGGAACAGATTTAAAGAAATATAACATTACGTCACTTGCTCTCTCTAATGGATCCTCTGGTGAATGGGTGCCATCAGAACGAGAGTCCAAACAGCTGATAAAAACATTAAAAGAATTCACAAGTAATCCACACAACTTCATTCCATCAACTAACGTCTTGTGAAGAGAAAAGCTGCATGTTTGTTAGAAACAAATCCATCGTTAAGATGTTTTTAACTTAAATCCATCACTTCTAGTGAAAATACTAGTCCTCTATACATAGTTTTTTAAATTGTTATTATTATTGTTTATTAATATAATTTTATACAGTTCAATTCATTGAAAACCTGTTTGCGTAAATATGTTGCTCGGTGGGCCTCTGGAAACCTGAAATTTGCGTAAACCAATCAGATTGTAACCCAACTTTTGCTATTTTGGGGATGAGTGTACGTGAGGCAGTCCGTAAACAGCCTTTGGGCAATCGTTAGGCTGACCGTTGAGGCTTTTTTCAACAAATAATCAAGTGTTTTTATTGTTTTTGTAAGCCTCGGTAATGCCTAGCGGTTTGCATTTCCAAAATTTCCAGAAGTAGATTTTTCTCTAAGAGGGAACATTTTGATTACAAATTGAAAACCGAGTTGGACTGTACACCTCGGCTGCTGATGTTTGGGAGCAGAAGCCATCTTTCACTGGTTTCTCCACTGATTTTGTGGCGTAGGGCAGCTTGCACAGTATAAACACAGTTTTACCTCCTGATTCAACTTAAAAACAGATACTGAACACAGTCTGTGTGGCCACATTCTTTCTGTGCTTTTTGAGCGATGGTCAATTATTTAGCTGCACGAGTCTCCATAGCTGGATTTGCATTCTCACTCTTTTTTTTTTTCACCTTTTTTTTCTGAGAGCTTCATTGTTGCAAAAATGTTTGCATATCCCGCTGGCAGGGAAAGAAAGAAAATAAACCTCAGCCATTTTTGTACACTAAATTGCAGGGTGGATGGTAGAATTTGTCGTTAAAAGCTCTTGTGATGATGTTCGTTTGAGTGAAGAGAGCTTAGCCCAGCCCTTTGGTCAGGATTCCCAGCACACATGCCTTTGCAGATGCGCTTTTGTCTTGTTCTCCCCCATCTTCCTCCGTTTGATGTGATTTTTGTCCGCTGTGTCACAGTTGAGACCCCCCTGTAGCAGTGGCTTGCCCCCCAGGCAGTTTTGCGAAACCTCGTCCTGTCTTGTGTTTTGAGGTTTTGCAACACGATCGAAATGAGGTTGAGTCTGGATCGGTGGACTGTTGTGTATTTACTGAAAAAGTGCAAGTCATTATGGGAAGGCGATAGGGGTTTAACTGTGCAAATTTCTCACGGTTTATATCGAGATTTGCGGTGGTCACGGTTTCGGTTTGGTCGCTTTTAGGGGTGCACGAGCATCAAGCTTTTAGCAGATACAAATAACTTGTTAATCAGTTGCTGGTTTTGGTAGATTAAGCTATTCTTGCAAATCAAAATTCATACATATTTTGAATCATTTATATTTTCAGATGCATGGTTAGCAGAGTTGTCAATTACATGTGTTCTTTTAATAAAAATGTAATATTTTGCTCTATTATGAATGTCATGTATTTTCAGCAAATATAGGTATATGTGGTTTAATTATCATTTGTTTAAAATAATTAATTAATTGGTATTTGCTAATGGTATTAATTAATTGCTGTATCATGTAATTAATTGGTACATCATGAAATTAATTTAATTGAAGATTAACAGCCATAACTCTAGGTTTAATATACTTTGAAGTTGTTGTTTTTGTTTTGTTTGTTTGTTTTCCAGTGTTTTTTAATTTAATTTACTGAAACTGTCACAGATTAACAACACTAATTATAGGTTGATTATAGCTTTACATTTTTTTTTCTTTTTTTTTTTTGACTTTTTCTGTGTTATATAGTTACAATGTATTACATTTTATCTGAGTTTTAATAGATATGCAGATATATCATTTTTTTCACATGCTATATATAATATATATATAATTTATACACACACACACAGTATATGTGTATTTCACAGATATGTTTTACATAGTCTTTTCTTAACTCCGGGGCTTCAGTTATTTCTGAAGAACTTATGGTAAATCATTTCCTTCCTGGACTGAGATGTTTGAGGACCGATATGGAGCAGCTCTCTCCGGAGCATGAGGTATTAAATCAACATTTCTTTTTTTTTATGTCTGTATGACATAATTACAACAACCACCCATAACCTTTAATTAAATACAGACCCATAACATTATATCCTAAACTAGCCCAGTCTTGTCGTCTTAACGTTTTATCACACTGCATGTCATATAACCCAGTTTCTATTTATTTAATTTCCTTTGCCTAGTAATGTCCAGCTGATGTGCGTGTGTCTGCGAGTATGTCAGACTTCCCAGCAGTGCTCTAAGAATACTCCTCGTTTGTCCTTTAGGTTATTCTCAGTTCCATGATAAAGGAGTGTGAAATAAAAGTGGAGAACAAAGGCATCGGAGAGGCACAAGGGTGAGAAGACACACTCTTTCATTTCATTCATACAGCCACCAGGATTTGTGTTCTTATTTACTGCGAATAGAGCCTTGAATCCCTACATGCAAGAGGAAAATCCAACGAATACAGTGTCTGCTTCTGTACTGGCCACGAGAAAAATAAGTGAACAAGCGCTCATTCAGTAGAAGAGTTCAAATAAATAGTTTCACAGGAGTTCTTCTCAAGCACACGTACTCCGGAAGGCTTTTTGCATGCATATTTACTAACTGATCTGTTTGAGTTCAGCTTGGGTTTGACTCAGTCTCTCCACTGCTAGGATTGTTCCCATCAGGCATTGCAGGCCACCGGTTTAGCCACATGATAATTGCAAACCCACTCCATTTGGGCTGTGCCTGCAGGCCAGTGCTCATATTACACTTGTAAAGCTGCATGGAATCATACACTGTTATTTATGTAATAGTTTGACTCCAAATTTGGTGCAGTGTTTTTTTTTTTCTTAAATAAAAGGTAGTATAATATGCACCAAATGGGTTTTTATTTGCTGAGGTTTGCGATTTTTAAGAGTTGAATGACTTTGTGAAGAAGTGAGAGGGTATGTACAGTCAGTTTTTCGCTTGCTAAGGACTCTCTCTAGCTGAGGGTTTCCAAAACGAAACATTCCCAGCTTGCGACCACTTGTGGCACTCTTTAAAATCTTGAATCTATAAGATGTGGCTGGATTATAAACAACACTTGTCTTTGAAATTTCACAGTTGGTATCGTAGCAACGCATCCAGTGGTTTTGTTGAGATATTTATAACTGTCCGACCTTAATAACGGCAGTGAAGTCTATCATTGTGACTGTCACTACAAGTCATGATCCATCAGTTGAGACTGCCTCTCACAAGTGGTGTGGGTTGTTCTGCCATGGGTTATCCGGGATCTTTTTTATATTTAATTAGATGGCCGGGTGACATTTTTAGGCATGAATGTTTTGTGGGAAACCGTTTGAGATTGCAAAATTTAAATAAGAGACAATAGATAAAGTGATTTGTTGGATTTCTGGTGTTTTTAACCATTAAACAGAAATGGTGGTGATCTGGCAAAAAAAGTGAAACTAACAACAGATTTATTGTATATATAATGTAAATATACCAAAATATATATATATAGATGTTACGCAGCACAACTGCGCAACTGAGTTCAGCTTTGATAATAAGGAAATTGGGTCTGTCCTCTGTGCTTTTCACGACCCTTGAGTGACGTGTGGATGTTCTGACCCATGAATGCTGTTCTGTCTCTTTTCAGGTCCATCTCTATTGCAGCGAGTTTGGTGGGTGAGGATGCAAAGACCAAGTTTCTAAGTAAGATGGGCCAGCTGACCACCTCAGGTGCCATGCTGGCCAATGTTTTCCAGAGAAAGAAATGAAAGCTGCTCGTGGGTGTTTGCCACGGCCCTCCACTTTCTGGGATCTCCTACTTGAAGTCAATCGTCTGCCTTTCTTTTGTTCGCCTTTCATTTGACACTGTATTTTTTAACATATTTATGTTTTTTTTTTTTCCAGCCTCCAAAGAAATTTGCACTCGTGTCAATGTTTTCTTTTTTATTATTATTATTATTATAAGAGGCTTATTTGCATCTTTTTTATTTTTTTATTTTTTTTTGCTTTTTGTTTTGTTTTTGTTTTTTTGGACTATGTGAACTTTATGAAATCGAAACAATCGTCTTGTTGTCTTTTATGTGTTACTGTGTTTCTGGAGAATATTTTCTATAAGTGTGTAAAATTGTCCAAGGGTTTTGTTTCTCTTAATTCTGATATGCTCCAACAATAAATAACTGTAAAATACAGTGAATCGAGAGAACAGTACCCATTATCATGTATATTTGATTCGTGTCATAAGATAATAAAAAGCGAAGACCACTTGTGTACTTATGTACTTCTGATTCGTTGTGTTGTCTTTTTAACTTTTTATCAAGATTGCCTGTCAGATGTTTTTTTTTTTTTTTTTGTTGGTTTCTTAGACATCTGGCTTAGTCATAATAAATCTGCGTTTAAGGACTTCTGATACAGCAAATCAGTAGCTCATTGTTTGTTCCTCATGCTATCTGGCTCCGAGGTTCATATCAGTTAATATACGCTCTTTAATGCAACTCCATTGTGCCGCATATTTAACACTGAGACAGGTGTTACTACAATAAACGCTTGGCCTTGAAAACCAATGAAAATACATGAGAACATCAAAGACCGGGCAGTTGTAGAAAAGGTTTCAAAGTTCAAGGGCCCCTTAATCACATGGTCACAGTTGGCGGGAGGAAATCCTGGCACAGTCCTACAGAAGCCTTTGTTTTGGATCATTTATTGACAGAACAAGAACGAAATTTGCATATTAATTTTAATCTTTAACTTTTTTGTTTACCTTCATCGCTAGTGTAACATTTTTTCTTTCATGTAATCCATGGTTAAAAAAACAAGAGCACTCATATTTGCATAAAATATTTTCTTAAGCTCGAGGTGACCTGCGCATGATTTGGAGCTGATCTATGGTAGTACGTGGAAATTTCATCAGCAGGGATAAGTTACTCATGAACGCGGGGCAAGAGTTGAAGAGGCCTGTGAGTCAGATGCCAGGAACATTTCCAAACCTGGAGAGAGCGCCTGCATAAAACCAAGGGAACATTCTGCCTCTCCGTGTTTTTTTATTCCTGTTGCGTTGTTGACTGAGAGCAAAACAAGATGGCAAACAGGAACTAAAAATCTTTGAGTTCCGGCAAACATGTGACTATTTTGATTGCAAATTCTGAAGGGTTTTGGAGAGTGCCAGGGATCCTCTCTCCTAAAGTTAGCAAAAACATTTTATGAATTTAGGACACAATAATCATGATTATGAGACAACTCAAAACTAGGAGATACTAAAGAGATAAAAAGTCAAAATACAATAGCCATAATCATCCTTACATGAAAACCCAAACTATGGTGCTAAATATGACACACTAAGCCATAATCATTAGATAAAGAGTGACAAAATGTTTATATTATGCGATAAAATTTCAAAATTATGAAATTGTGAAATTATGAGAAATTATAATTATGACATAAATAGTCAAAATTATGAACGCTAAAATTAAAAGCAAAAGTTAGTTTGAATTTGAAATTGTGAGACAAAATGTCTTATTACACGGCTCTGTGGAATACTTGATTCTGATTGGTCAGTCGCGACATTCCGAGGTATGTTATCCCTCGTTATTACGCGGCTCTGTGGAATACTTGATTCTGATTGGTCAGACGCGACATTCCGAGATATGTTATCCCTCGTTATTACACGGCTCTGTGGAATACTTGATTCTGATTGGTCAGACGCAACATTCCGAGGTATGTTATCCCTCGTTATTACACGACTCTGTGGAATCCTTGATTCTGATTGGTCAGACGCAACATTCCGAGGTATGTTATCCCTCGTTATTTCACGACTCTGTGGAATACTTGATTCTGATTGGTCAGACGCAACATTCCGAGGTATGTTATCCCTCGTTATTACACGGCTCAGTGGAATACTTGATTCTGATTGGTAAGTCGCGACATTCCAAGATATGTTATCCCTCGTTATTACATGGCTCTGTGGAATACTTGATTCTGATTGTACAGTCGCAACATTGCGAGGTATGTTATCCCTGGATAGCAACCTGTAAAAGCTGATAACACAGACTCATCCGGGTAACAGTGGTCACGCAGTTTTCTTGCTTGAACAATTGTTATCTTGGTGGAAGCTTTGCGTTTGTTTAGCTAATAAAATATTACAACTTGATTCAAAATGGTGTATAATTGTTTAATTATGTCATCCTGGTATCACGGACTTGCTCCTGTTTCATACAAACACAGCTGCTGCCATTTTACTACGATTGTTTTGTACGCTGTAATGGATTATAAGAGAACTAACAAACTGGTAAGGTTTTAAAACTTTTCCGTCTTAATTCTTTTATTTACTTAATTATTTTGTGGTGAAATGTTGTGTAATATGTGGTTTGCCTGCACCGTTTCCCTTAAATGTGCGTTTAGTTTGAATTTGCTGCTTCGCGTCGGGGTCCTGATCACCCTGTCTGGGTTTATTCTGTGAGAGCAACCGGCTGGATGTACATTATCCCTCACATAATTATGATAATTATACTTTTCATAGTTAACTAATAATTAGGTAATACTATTAATAATTATTGTGATTTTAATCTTGTAATTTCTACATTTGATTTAATGATTCTGGGTTAATATGTCTTATCTTTACTCAAGTTTAGCTAAATAATTTTTCAGAATCTTTTTATCTCATAATTATTACCATTTTATGTCATGATTTCATGACTACTTGTTTCATGATTTTGGCCTATTATGTCATATTTTGACTTTTTATCTCAAATATTTAGTTAAAGGGTTAGTTCACCCAAATATTAAAAGTATGTCATTAATGACTCTCATGTGTCAAACCCGTAAGACCTCAGTTCATCTTCAGAGCACAGTTTAAGATATTTTAAAATTTAGTCCGAGAGCTTTCTGTCCTTCCATTGAAAATGTATGTACGGTATATTGTCCATGTCCAGAAAGGTAATAAAAACATCTTCAAAGTTGTCCATGTGACATCAGAGGGTCAGTTAGAATTTTTTGAAGCATTGAAAATATATTGTGGTCCAAAAATAGCAAAAACTACGACTTTATTCAGCATTGTTTTCTCTTCCTGTGTCTGTTGTGAGTGCGTTCAAAACACTGTGGCTGACACTCCCAAGTCAATCTTTTGTTCGTTATCTGGCTTGGCTCGGTATTCATCTTCAGTTCTCTCTTCACAGCAGTTCAGTCAGTGTACTGTTTGAGTAAATTAATTACTCCGGGATATTGGTTTGTTTTAACTCAGAAGGAGTGTCCGCCATGTTAAAAAAGTTAACAGCTTAACTCATTTGTCGATTAATGCTCATTGGAAATGTGAACCGTTTCCAACGATTCAGTTCGATTTGGTGAACTGGTTCATGAAGATCCGGTTACACCGAGTGATTCGTTCGCGAACCGGACATCACTACACTGCAGTAAACATGCTCACAACAGACACGGAAGAGAAGACAATGCTGAATAAAGTCGTAGTTTTTGCAAATTTGTACCAAAATTTATTTTCGATGCTTCAGCAAAATCCTATCTGACCCTTTGATGTCACATGGACTACTTTGAAGATGTTTTAATTACCTTTCTGGACATGGACAATATACCGTAAATAAATTTTCAATGGAAGGACAGAAAGGTCTCAGACTAAATCTAAAATATCTTAAACTGTGTTCCGAAGATGAACGGAGGTCTTATGGGTTTGGTTTGGAGTCATTAATGACATACTTTTAATATTTGGGTGAACTAACCCTTTAAGCTTAGTTAATTATTATTAAATCTTAATTATTATTTAGTATGTCATAATTTTACTTTTTATGCAAGAATTATGACTTTTTATATCATCGTTTTCATTTTGGGTTGGTTCAGTGTTGTTGTTTTCCATGCTTGAACAATCAGTCTGTTGTGACATCTCTTCATCTGCCTGACATGACATGCATCTGCTTAGAAAGGCCTCCAGGAATTGAGGACAGTGTGTGCACCTGATTTGCATGTGGGGTGGTGCGATAGCTGCATGAAGGAAAGCGCATGGATGCCAAAACTTGCCCTTCAGCTTTCCCGATGACTGTTATTCAAAGCAGGCAGCGGTGGCTTAAAGGAAAGGCATGGCAGCGCTAGGCTTGAAAGCAAGAGGATGGTAAATTAGTGTAAAGTTCTGGCTATGTTTCAAAGCTCCGGAGAGCATCACTATCTGCCCCATTCACCCACTTAGACAGCTGCCAAGTGAGCAATTATGAGCTGACAGTTAAGCAAGATAAGAATTACAGGCAAACAACTCACAGTAGTGTGACCTTCTTTTCAGAGAGGCCACGGACTAGTGGACCATTACTTTAATCTTTAAAAGAAACATTATTTGTCATTTAACTATATGTTGACTAAACTGTGTAAGCTCCTGGACCAGAATACCAATTTGAATAAGAGCACAGTGTCCATCATTTGAGGTAAATGTGCATTTTACAGGAGAAATTAAGGTGTATCTGCTGAAACTAATGGAAAAAGAGGTGGTATTAACTATAGGCCTGCAAAATATTTAATGCACAAAATAAGGAGTTTGTCATAGTAAACACAGGAAACAGTAAACTACTGTTTTTCTTTTCGCCATAGAACTGCGACCTATCACTTCTTTACTCACAGTTGGGAGTTTATATCTGACATTTCTTCTCAGAATGTAACGTTATATATTTTCAAAAGTCGCAATTATTATTATTATTATTTTATTTTTTTATCCCATGGCGGGAACAAGCTTCCATAAGTGAGGCTATGTTCAAATGGTTGGCTATGCTAAACATTTTAAACAGTAGAATACTACAGTTTAAGTTGTCCATAAAAGTCCATAAAAAAAGTTTTAAGCTTGGCAGTCCAATTAAATTATGAACCAAGGGAGATGTTATTTAGAAAGTGGAGGGGCAAGTCAAGTGCACTACATTATGCTCGTGCTGCATGTACATTAGACTTAACTTTAGATATATGGGGTTTTAACTGTACCTCCCAACTTAAGTACAATGTATCTTCAATGCACTTTGGCTATAAGTGTAAACTAACGCGATACGTGTGCTTGACGTGGCGCAGTAAACTAAAATGCTACAGAGTTGAACACTAGTGACTGACAGTGATTGTCTTGTTAAATGAACGTCACCCGGTTTATATGTGGACGACTTTGATTACGAGAAATAGGAGGAGCGTTTGAAAAAAAAACTGAGCAGCTTCTACTTGACTGTAGTGCAGTGGAAACACAGGGACAGCAGCAGTCGAGGCGTGGGTGAGTGAATATCATGGGATATGCCCTCAGCGAATGAACTACAGCAGTCTGGAGCTTCATCCCAGAGCGCGCAGACGTCTGCTGCTGAACATCACTGGACGATACAACAGCACTGAAACTGAGACTACACGATCCTGATTTAAAGTTTAGAATAATGAGAGTGGATTTTTCTGCTAGTTGGATATTTCAAGGATGGATCACACACTTGGTTCTTGCTCTGTGCATGCAGGTAGGTTTGCTTAAGTGTTTGCAAATTATTATTAAAAAACAACTTTGTTTTTGAATTGTATGGGATTAATATAAACTTCAGCTATATTTTTGCACTCTGTTTACTGGAAACTTATTGGTCACCTCAGAGCTAAGCTGCATTATTCCCTTCTATTTATTTCAGCGCTTTGTTTTGCGGAACCGTGTTGTGTACATTTAGCGCTTGAGTTACGATTTGTGAATGACCCGTTCTTCGAGTCTTTTGAGTCGGACCTTTGCAATGAATCTCAAAAACCTGATCGCTTCGTTCGATCTGACTGAATCGCCCCAAACTGTTCTCGTGTCAACAAGTTAGCGTACTTTCAACTCTTTCGGACAAGTCCAGTTCGTAATGATCAAGATTCGGTAATATAGTAGTGAACTGAATTGACTAAAGGGGCGAAAAGTAAGCGGAAATGTTTAAAATATAACGTTAACTAATAATGCAAATAAATGTTTGTGACTTTGACTGTTTTGTCAGCACGCGCACTAAACGAATTGGTTTATTTTACTGATGTGAATTAATTTATTAACATTTTAACATTATTAAATCTAAGATTAATTATGGCCGCAACAAACTAAACACATTAATTACAGTGCGAATGATGACGAATTATGAATTTATGAATATTTTTAAACGGCTCATTGATATGAACTGTTCAAAAGAACCGCCTCGCGGAAATAGACATCCTGTCACAAATTTAGTCTGTTGCTTAAAATTGAGAAGACATACCTGGACAAAAGTGTTCTCTAGGCTGACCGCTAACTAGGTTTTGAGACACATCCCCACTCTGTTCATCCCTGTCAGATTTTTTGTACACTTTGAGGGTAACTCCATGGATATGTGTGTTTTTGGCATTGTGCTTTTTCATGATGGTGTGCAGTTTTTTTTTTTTTTTTTATAAATAAGAGATCAATAAATCTTCCTGCCTAATGTAAACTTGATACTCATCAAATGTAAATTATCATTACATTCCCAGGAATGGAGTAAAACTCCAACTCAAAACTCCCAAACTCTCAAAAACTTTTGTTCCATGCAAACATTTCTGGGAAAACCCCTTATATTGGAGTTTGACAACATCTATTATATTCAGGTTTTGTGGAATTAGCAAATTTTACAGTTTTTATTTTTCTTTGTCAGCCAATTTTCATTCATATTTTCACTCATTCAGTTGTTTTTCTGAGTTATCTAATGTTAAATCAGGCCAAAGGTTTTCTCATGTTCTCTTCTGCATCACATGCAGCTCCGAAGATGTAGTTGCCAGGTTGTGTTTTGTTGAACTAATTAAAAGCTAAATTATTTATAAATGACTTTAATTTATATATTCACAGTCAGAATACAGTAACACAACATTGTTATCTAAATGCAAAGCAGATCACATGAGTTGACTGAACTGAGTCATTAGAACTGAGTTATCTAAGTGCTTCTGTTATATTCAGTGAGATCCTGTGAGAACAGATTTCTCTCTGTCCAGTGCATATTTTCTAACATATAATTTTTCAGGGCGTCACTGACCATGATCTTATATATTTAGTCAATGAAAATATGTTTTGTTGCCCGAGTATAGCCTTACATTCAAATGTAGAGGATCAGAAATGACCTCTGGACATTCCTTTGGGTTTCCTGTGTTTTTTCACACGTGTCATCAAAAGGTCTTAAGGTCCTTCAGCAGTGCTACAAAAACCCTCAGAATTTCATCTTTAACTATTATATAAAATCTTAATAGAACCAAAGAGGAGAATATTTTCAAGTACTCAATTTATTGAAAGTTTATTGTAATGTATTGTGTTTTAAATTTAAAGGTGATTTCAATTAAAAAAAAGACATACACTGCAGTAGGAGTATATATATATATATATATATATATATATATATATATATATATATATATATATATATTCCTACTGCAGTGTATAAATGTCTTTTTTTATTGAAATCATATATATATATATATATATATATATATATATATATATATATATATATATAATGTGTATATAGTACAGAGTTTCATGTACATCAAGGAAGACAGGACACAATTTGTTTCATCATTTGAATAAATTGGGTTTTCTTCCTGATGAATATCTGTTTTAGTGAAGTAAACTAGTCCCGTGTTTAGACAAAACTTGTTGTCATCAACAAATCTGATAAGGAAATCTTATTTCCTCGTGAATTTCCAAGATACCCACGGATTTTTCCAACTGGAATGATGGATAAATCCATTGATCCATGATCAATCCAGGAAACCTGAATAGGAAAATGTTTACTTCTGCTTTTTTTTTTCTTTAGAGGGATAAAGAAAGCTTTTGTATTTCATAAATTTTCTTCTGTAGTCCCTATACAAACAATATTTCTCTTCAATTTATATCATTTGAAAATATATGTTGGCTAGAATACAGAAAACTTAGGCTTGAAAGCAATTTATTTTTCAATGGACATTAAAAAGATGAATTTAAGCATTATTTTTTTACCTATTTTAACAATCTACAAATAAACATCTGGTACTTCATCCAAGTCCTATTCACCTCCATGACAGCCCAGTATGCTGAGCTTGGCACTATTTTTCTTTTTTATTGTCTTTTACATGAGTGACAGCTAGATTTTCTCAGATTTGCACTGAATTAAAGGATTGCATTTATTTCTGCCCTGCTGTTAAACCGTGGAATGCTTCTGTGGTATCTGGAGGGTTGTGGGTGGTGTTCTTTGCTTTTCTTCTTGCCTTTTTATTCCTCTAAGTTGGGCAGTAGCCCCTCACCATACACTTACTCCTCTACTCTTTCAATCCCTGATGCTTTTACCACTCAAATGATCCTTATCTATCTGTCCGTCATAAACATGTGTTGCTGTTGATGTGACTTGTTGCTGTAGTCTGGCCTTACGTTTTGTCATTTAGCAGATACTTTTATCAAAAATGACTTTTAAATGAGGAACATCACAAACAAGAGCTAATGCATTTGTTTAACCTTTGTTGTAACTCTTAATTTTAGGCAGGACTGGCCATGATCTGCCAACAAAATGAATATGAGCACAACGGGGGATGCTGCGGAAAATGTGAACCAGGTGAGCAGAAATACAGACTAGTTAATTATAGTATGTAGGAGACACTATAAAACAAACCATACATTCATTTTATGCTGTGGGAGTGAAGCCTGTCTGGGAAAAATAAGATCAGGTCTAAATCAGCTCATTTTTTCCCATTTAAAAAGCAGAAGGATAAGAAAAAGAGGAAGAGGCCTACACACACCCAAACGAACTATAACTTAACTTCCACTATAAAAGTCACAAGAATATCCTCTTTCTCATTATGCCTTCACTGACCTTTTTTGATGACTTAAAGAGCAAACACATTTACATCTTTAGATGGGCAACTTATTGCATGATTTTTCTTTGCATGTAGGGAAATACGTTTTTGCCCATTGCGACGGCAGCTCGAGCACAAAGTGCCGCGTTTGTGGCCTTGAAGAATACCAGCCGCACTGGAACAGTGACACTAAATGTATTCCTCAGAAGTTCTGCGACGAGGGTCAGTGTCACATAATGTGTGTAAAGAAAGAATGTTGTTTCATTTTGCATTATATTTTGACACCATGCACCAATCCTTCTCTACAGGTAAAGGATTTAACCGCACTCGTTTACACAACCCTACAGCGGATGAACCTTGTCAGTGCAAGCAGGGTTTCCACTGCTCTCTGATCAACTGCGAATACTGTGAGGCCATTCAAAAATGTCCTGCAGGAGAAGGAATCGTAATGGGGGGTAAGAGCTTGTGGTGACTCCACATTGATATGGTTGTTCATGACATGAAGGTGAGCATAGTGACGAAAAAAGTGACATGACATTCAGCCAAGTATGGTGACCCATACTCAGAATTCGTGCTCTGCATTTAACCTATCCAAAGTGCACACACACACACAGAGCAGTGAACACACACACTGTGAACATACACCCGGAGCAGTGGGCAGCCATTTATGCTGCGGTACCCAGGGAGCAGTTGGGGGTTCAGTGCCTTGCTCAAGGGCAAGTCGTGGTATTGCCGGCCCGAGATTCGAACCCACAACCCTAGGGTTAGGAGACAAACTCTAACCACTAGACTCCCAATCGACTCCAACTAGACTCCCAATCGACTCCCCCTAGACTCCCCATCGACTCCCCATAGACTCCCCATCAACTCCCCCCTAGACTCCCAATCGACTCCCCCTAGACTCCCCATCGACTACCCCCCCCCCTAGACTCCCCATCTACTCCCCCTAGACTCCCAATCGACTCTCCCCTAGACTCCCCATCGACTCCCCCTAGACTCCCAATCGACTCTCCTCTAGACTCCCCATCGACTCCCCCTAGACTCCCCATCGACTACCCCCCCTAGACTCCCCATCGACTACCCCCCCTAGACTCCCCATCTACTCCCCCTAGACTCCCCATCTACTCCGCTTAGACTCCCCATCGACTCCCCCTAGACTCCCAATCGACTCCCCCCTAGACTCCCAATCGACTCCCCCCTAGACTCCCCATCTACTCCCCCTAGACTCCCAATCGACTCCCCCTAGACTCCCCATCAACCCCCCCCACACTCCCCCTAGACTCCCCATCGACTACCCCCCCTAGACTCCCCATCTACTCCCCCTAGACTCCCCACCTACTCCCCCTAGACTCCCCACCTACTCCCCCTAGACTCCCCATCGATTCCGCCTAGACTCCCCATCGACCCCCCCCCCCCAGACTCCCCATCTACTCCCCCTAGACTCCCCACCTACTCCCCCTAGACTCCCTATCGATTCTGCCTAGACTCCCCATCGACCCCCCCCCCCAGACTCCCCACCTACTCCCCCTAGACTCCCCACCTACTCCCCCTAGACTCCCCATCTACTCCCCCTAGACTCCCCATCGACTACCCCCCCCCAGACTCCCCATCGATTCCGCCTAGACTCCCCATCGACCGCCCCCCCCCCCAGACTCCCCATCTACTCCCCCTAGACTCCCAATCGACTCCGCTTAGACTCCCCATCGACTCCCCATAGAATGATAGAATTTTAATTTAAGGGTGAACTATCCCTGTCATAAGCTTATTTAGAAGTTTGAAGTTGGATCATTAATCATATGTCTTATAGATTGATGAAGTGTACCCGTAATTGAGAGTGCAGTAAATCAGTGGCCGTTCCAGCTCTGTGGTTTGGAGCACAAGGTTTAGAGCCAGATGGAAAGGAACACTATAATACAGTTTACAGAAATGGATCTGGACACACTGTCGTTTACTTTTTAACTTTAGCATCTTGACATTCACACTGTAATTAAAATTAAAAGACATCACAAGGCTTTCTGTAGACCATCTCTGCGTATATGCTCTAGCTATCCGTCATAGATAGATAGATAGATAGTGGCCGGATGGATGGATGGATAGATGTATAGTCAGACTGAGTGATAGATAGATAGATAGATAGATAATGGTATATAGAATGGTAGATAGAACGATGGATTATAGATTTATAGAATGTTAAATAAGGATATATTATTTGAATGTGTTTAGTTCAGAAATCTCTCTCTGTCTATAATTCTTTATCGCTCTCTTCATTTTAGAGACGGGCAGAGCTTCCTGTGTACCTTGTCAATATGGATATTTCTCAGATTCCATATCAATAGAAGCCTGCAAGAAATGGACAGAGTGAGTATGCCCTTTAATCTAAGCTTAAAAACTCAATACAATAACAACTCCACAGGTTTGACAACAGCTGCGAGTGTGTGCCACAAACATGCCTGTCCTCTGAGTCACACACACACACAATTGTTCTTTAAAAGGACTCATTTGCAAAGTCACAGCTCTCATTCTCACAGGCGTTGTTTGTCTAGGGAAGGTCTCAGGCATGCTCGGTCATTTTTTAAAGCCCCCGCAGTCTTACCGCACTGTGGCATTATGATTAATTTCTCCACCACTTCCTCTAGAAAGAGCCCCTTTTCTTTTTGCTCTTTGTGTTTGTGCTTCCTCGTAGAAGAGAAAATCAGACTGTTTGGCTGCCCTCTTTTGATACGTCTAATTCTATTCTTGATATATCTAATTCTTTCCAGTTGTAAAGCTATCGGCAAGACCGAGAAACAGCCAGGAAGCTCTAAGACAGATGTGGTGTGTGGAGTCCATTCTCCTGGTAGGTTATTTAAAATGTTTATGTTCGGCCTCAAAATATGCATGGGTACTGCAGAACTAGTGAAGCTCAATACAGTGATTGAAATGATAAAAATATCCTCTGTAATACCCTCTATAATGATCTGAATAACTGAGAAGCTTCACAAAGCGGTGTGATGAATAAACCTCCTCATCCTCCTCAGGCATGACACCCTGGGTGCTGGTGGCCATCCTCGCGGTCATCATTGTGGTGTCCCTGGTTGTTCTCTTCTTGTTTTGCTGCAAGGATAAGCTGAACTTCCTCTCAGGTAAAATTAGTTTGACATTTTTGTGGTAGGTTCTTGTCTATGTTGTTGATTAAAGCTTATTTTCTGACACCACAGTAAATCTACGCACTTGCGTCCAAAACCTGAAAGGAAGTAGGAACCAACAGGTAAGTAAGAATCTGAAAACTGTAAGCTTTTTAAAACAATGGATTCTGATTGGCTGTCAATGTTTTTATCATTCATCAGCTGGAAAAAAAAATATTCTGAAAGCGATTTCAACAATATAATTCTTCGGTTATTGTTATAGTTGAGGTGTAGACTGCCCTGTTATCATAGAATTATAATGATTATTAACCCTCATAATGCATTAAAAATCTGTATTGTATTTTTATATTTTATATTTATATTTATATTTATATTTTATTTTTTATTTTATCATTATTTTAAATTGATGTTTATTAAAATAGTTATTTTATACATTTTATGAATTTGAATGCAGATTTTTTTTTTACTAAAACCATACTGTATCTGATCAGCAACTTCTCATTAATGAGTGAATGTTAAAATAAATAAAGTTTCGAATGTTACCTTGCTATTACATTGTTTTTACTTTATTTACCCAGCTTTTTTAAATAAATAAAAAAACTGAGAAAAAAAAAATGATGAAAAAAATCTGAAATTATTTTAGAAAAAAAAAACAATGATTCAAAGTATATTGACTTTTTCAAAATTTATAGTACTTTATTTGAATTTATCAGTGTATGAAATTTATATGTATATAATCTGTTTTACCAGTTTTAACCTAATTTGAATTCATAGAATTTAATTAAATTCCTTTGACTTCATAACTCATCATTGCTCAAAACCAGCTTTTTTTTTTAGAAGGGTTTATGCATCTCTTCTGGGTCAGAATGAACCCAATTGCATGATGAGTGCTAAAACATTATAGTTATTGATATAGTTAACATACTTATTGTAACCAGCTTTCCTTCTTTTAGGAGACTGGGACTTCATACCACTGTGGCAACGGTCCACAAACCCTCCCTCTGATTTGCCAAGAACTAACTCCCCCAGAGCCCCTGATCACACATCCCAGCGCCCAATTAACCATTCTTGATGAAACCTCGACTTCCACGGACCGCGAGCAGGACCAGGACCGAGCCGAAACCTCATCGGGCAGCTCCAGCGAGGACTCCGGAGTTGGATCTGTGTCTCCTCTGTCAGGCAGCTCCTGCAGCTGTGCGCTTCCCTTGAAGGAGCCCATGGAGGTCGGAGAGAACGAGGACTGCAGTCAGCTGGTGGCCACGGGTTTGGCGACATGCTGCTCCTGCAGGACAGGAGACGCCATTGGAGAAAACAGGCAGACCGTCGACCTGAAAGAACCTCTGCTGTGTGAGAGCTGCTCGTCAGACGTCCTGCCAGCCTGCGATCACGTGGGTCTGCAGCGCTCCCAGGAACTCTGTCTGGACTATAGCAGCCCTGCCGGCAAAGAAGCCATGTCAGAGATGAGAGGCATCTATGGAGAGAGAGGTCCGGTTGAAGAGCTGTATAGACAGAACGAACCTTGTTGCTGCAGCATAGACTCCACCACCGTCCCACCTCTGTCATCGGTCAGCTCTAATGAACAGGGCCTTTCACTGATCCACAGCGGTGACCACAAACTGTCGGACCCCGATGCAGACTTCCAGAACCAGTGCTCAGAATCCACTCTCACATCTGGTAAGACATTATCACATGCAAAAATAGTGACAAAACATACGAAAAGCTGTCTGTGCGTCTGAGGCATTTGAAGCTGTTGCTTCATAGTGAAGTGCACGCGAATCTGTTAAACTCATTTAGCACGTGTTTGTTCCAGATTTACAAGCACTGACCATGCGATTCTGTTTTAATTGGACAAATATGGTATGATATGATGTGAAACATTGGAGACGATCAAAGTCATGACGTCAGAATAGCAGGTGGAAATCATTTCCATCTCAGTGCTTTGATCGTGAAACAGCTGGCCAAGCCAACAAACTAGCAGCACGCCATTGTATCAGCTGATGTGTTGCACTGGTTTTCTGGCCAAATATCACGTTTCTACACTGATGGATCCCTTATGTAAACTTTTAAAAGTGCTAGAAAACAGACATTATTAAATATTAATCTTTATTTACCAATAGGAGTAGCAACTAATCAATAGAGTAACTATTAATTAAAGATTATATAAATAATACAATTTGTTATAATTTTGTGTGTGTGTGTGTATATACACTTGTTTGTATAAATAACTAATATATAAAAATTAGGGGTGTAACGATACGCGTATTCGTATTGAACCGTTCGGTACGACGCTTTCGGTTCGGTACGCGGTACGCATTATGTATACCGAACGGTTCGTTGTCGTAATTAATTATATTTGGAAAAAAAAAAAAAAAAGAGAGAGATAGAAATATAATGATATGCGTTCAACAAGGTAGCCCAATAACCCAAACAACGTAACAGGCAACGCCCCTGACACTCCCGAAGAAGAAAAAAACACCATCTTATATGTTTATGTTAGGCTACTCAGCAGGCGCTCGCTCACTCAGTACGCGCTGAAGGCTCGTTGCAAAATAGCCAATGCGTTTAACAGACTAGAAATGAGAAGATCCTCCAATAACCAACAGGTCTGGTGTTTGGGTGCACTTTGGATTCCCTTTAAGCTATAATGGTGATGGCAAGAGAGTGGTGGATAAAAAAACAACGGTATGTCGCATCTGCAACATGACAGGGTACACCAGCGGGAATAAAAAAAAAAAAAAAAAAAAAAAAAAACACTGGGATATATGCGTCAGTACTATCTGGGAAAAGACGAAAAAAAGGAGAAACATGCACGCAGCAAACTATCCCTGCAGCATTTAGACACTATAGCTTACAGGGAATCCAACCCAAACACCAGACCTGTTGGTTATTTTAGGATCTTATATTTCTGGTCTGTTAAATGCATTAGACATTTTGCAACGAGCCTTCAGCGCGTGCTGAGTGAGCGAGCGCCTTAGGGGCCGTTCACATATCGCGCCTAAAAACGCATGGAAAACGCTAAGCACGTCTTTCTCCTCCTTTCCAAAGCGCTCGGGCAGAAGCGCTCATGAGGCGTCTGTCTTTGATAAGCAACAATGACGTGCTCTCTCCATGAGACGCGGAAATTTCAGCGAAGGATAAATGGATTTGCAGCTCTAAAAATCGCTTGCAGTAGCTCTGCTACTAAATTTATTTCAAAATTGCAATCCATATACAACTATGATCAGCTGTTCCTTCATCTTGGCTGAGCTCTCAACCTTGTTACGGGAAAGGATGAAGCTGATTGGTTGGTTCTTGTCACATGACCCGCGGTGCGCTTGCGGCATTCTGAAAAGTTGAGATGTTTTTACATTTTGCTGTATCTAAAACGTATCGAACCGAACCGAACCGAACCGTGACATCAGTGTATCGTATCGAACCGAACCGTGAATTTTGTGAACCGTTACACCCCTAATAAAAATATTAAATATATATATATAATCTAATATAACCTATATAAAATATTTGAACGCTATATATTTATAAATTATAAATATAAATGTATTAATATGGGGGATACGATGCAAGGATTCATTAAAACTCTTAAAAGTGACAGTAAATGATACAATAAAAAACAATTTTAAGTTAAAGTTTGAAACTTTTGAGCTTCCAATTCATCAAAGAATCCTGTATCCACAAAACCAGTAAGCAGCACAATTGTATTCAATATTGATAATGATAAGAAATGTTTCTTCAGCAGCAGATCAGCATATCAGAATTATTTCTTTAAGGTTCACGTGACACTGAAGACAATTCATGAAAATTCAGCTTGGCCATCACATTATTTTAAATTTAAATTTAAATGTATTTAAAATACATTTTTCATAGTCATGAAAATAAAGAAAACTCTTTGAATGAGAAGGTGTGTACATATATATATATACACAAATAACTCATACTAAATAAATGAAAAACAACAAAAATTCAAATGAAAACGGAGAATGTAGAAATAACTAAAAGCTAAGACTGTATAGACATTAAAAGAAGACAGAAGAAAAAAATGACAAAAACACAAAACAAAATATAAAAATGGCAAAATAACAGTAAAACCTAAAAAAAACTATATAGATGCATTAAAACTAATAAAAATGTTGAAAACACAAAACAAAATTACTATAACTAAATGAAAATGAAAACTGAAAATATAAAAAAACTCTGAAAATAAATAAAACCTAATGAAAACTTATAAAACATATATATGTATAGTTTATACATAAAAAAACTAATAAAAAGTAACAAAATTACTAAAACTAAAAATGTAAACAAAAAATGAAAATAACAAAAACAAAAAAAATTACAAAAAATTTAACTAAATGAAAATTTTTAATATATAAATTAACTAAAACCTAAAACTTAATAATATAGACATTAAAAAACTAATAAAAATGACAAAACAACAAAATTACTAAAACCTTTAACTAAAATAAAAATAAAAACAGAAGTTAACACAAACTGCAATAGTACATCAGTGTTGCTAAAATAACACTGGCGTTAATTCGTCTCCAGGAAAGGAATATTATGATACTTAGTTAATGTAAATATAGTAGATATTTCTGCCACCATCCACTAACACTGGTTCTAACTTGTTGTCTATTTTTGGCAGGTCAGGTGACAGGAAACAACAACACTACTTTTATCTCCAGCGGGCAGGTGATGAACTTCAGCGGTGAGGTCATCGTGGTGTACGTCAGTCAAACGTCCCTGGGGAGCAGCGAAGGAGCAGACGAACCCTTCAGCTGCCCGGTTCAGGAACAATCCAACGATGACAGTTTTCAAAGTGAGCCCAAATCTAACAAAACCACAACACCGCAGGCCAAGAGCCGGAACGGACAGCTGGAAAAACACCTGCCCGTGCAGGAAATGACCAACGACTGCTCCTGGCAGAAATAAAAAGCAGCAAACATTTCCTACTAGACTGGAATTGACTTTGTCTCTTTTTCAAATGATTCTCATTGGTTAATGACGGGCATTCGACAGCCCGTATAGCAACTAGAGTGCTATTTCATGAAAAATGCTGTGCATTTGTTTATATCGTATAAATGAGCTACTTCTTTTCGGTTTTGCGGTTTCAGCTTTGAGAGGATCTCGCCGATGCTATAATGATCGGATGACAGTAAAAGTCAAGAACATTGACCCCAGAATGTCTCATTTTCAGACAAACTCTATGTTGAGGAGCCAAATAAAGAGCGGCTTGGTGCGACAAGAAGCCGAACTCGGGCCAAAGACGATGAAAACCCAGCCAGATAAAGCACAAACACATCCACCACAACACAACCACCGTGTTTTTCACCGTCCCTTTCTCGTGGCCTTCTGAAATTAAGCAATCATACCGTACCTGATTGCAAGAACCATTTTAGGATGATGGTTAAAAGTTAGTAAAGTGGAAATGAGAAATGGGGATGCTGATTTGTGGTGTCTGTATTTTCTAAATAGCGTAATTTGTAAATGTTAATCATTTTTTGGGTTATTTATCGTGCTGATTTTGTGCCTGGCAAGTCAGTCTGACTGGAGCAGAATATCACAAACATTATTCACAAGCATTCAATGTAAATCAACTTTCGGAGACATGAGTAGTGATTTTCTCCACCCATTACTGTAAATAAAGCTTGTTTGTATGAAAACATTTCTTTCCCTTAAATGAGAGTGTGATGGTATGAGAAAGGAATTTGGGTTAGTGATAAGCAGTGTTTATTGCTTGTGCATCACTAACCACATGTGTGGTAAAACCTCTGTATTCGAGTAAAACCAATGTTGACATAAAGCCTTCATAAATAGCGGTGAATGGCTACCAGCTGTCGCGAGCTCAATGCAAACATGTACTCAGGAGCGCAATGTTTAGCCACTTGAGGTGAGAATTCCACCAAAGGCTGCTGGATGTTTAGCCGTGATTGGAATAATCACGAGTCTGCGATGGCAACAGAAACAAACACCGAGTTCTGTCTGTTTTTAATGTGTGGTTCTGCTCAGAGAGCCGGCTTCAGGCACGCTTGGTGACGCGTGACTAGCGATGGCTGTTGAGTTGTCCTGCCATCTAGTGGAATGCTACTGAATCCTGAAGGCAAATCCATTTACAAAAAAATAATAAACATGACAAAGACAAAATGTTGTTTTCGAAATTCATTTGTATGCTTTTGAAATTGATGTATAAATTATAAATATTATTTGAAAAAAAAAAAATCTCAATATTGGAGTAAAACGTGTTCAATTCCAATTCGTTTTTTTTGTGTAAAATGTAAATGTTTTTTTTTAATTTGTAATTTGTGTTGTTCATAATAAATGCACATGCATGTAAATATACATGTAGATGAAATATGCATGTACATTAAATAATTAGACAACAGTATATGTTTTTAATATGTATTTGTTTATTGAGATATTTCAGTTATTTTTGTATTATTATTCCTATATAACCATTTAAACATTTGGGGTTGGGCAGATATACATACACTGATTTAGTGTTCAAGAAATGTCTACTATTTTCAATGATGGGAACTATTGTGGTTTCTTTAAAGAATACAAAGTTCAAATGAAATGAGCAGCATTTATTTAATAATATTTGAATATATGAAAGCTATTGTAACATTCTTAGTGTCTTTACTGTCACTTTTGATGCTTGCTGAATTTAAATATAAATTTATATTTGAAAAAAAGTACCAATGACAACAAACTCTTATTGAGCCCAAACATTTAAACAGCAATATATATTTTTATTATTAGTCATCCACTGATTCCACATAGAATATGATTGTTCCTATCTGTCGAGAACTGGGAATCTGGGGGAAGACCGCTGGAAAAGAGCGATGGATCATTCCATATTCTCTTGGTCGAAGTAGAGGTGTCAGTGATCCTAATATGTTACAGTCGTGTCCGAACAGATCGTGTACTATCGGGTGACGGGAGAACCCCAGGTTTGGACACAGGTGCTCCTCTGGCTTGGCTGGAAATTACCTGATTTTTGAAGATGAATAATTGAACTGAGTTTCCCACCACTTAAGATCGAACACCACACACTGGCATTAGTGTGTGGTTTTTAGCCATTTTAAGGTCCAGATGTTCATGTGAAATAAAACAGCAGCGTCTTTGACAAAACTTGCCTATTGATTTAGTGTTATAGAAAGGAAAGAAATTCAGAATCAAGTGAAACATCTTACCGGTGGGGATCATTTAGTGCAAGAGTTTCCTAGAATATCTTCAGTGAGTGTAACAGTAGGTCACACACACAAACACACACAGCTTTATTTAGCAGCATGACCTTTCAGAAATATAAATATAAAGCAAATAAATGTATTTTGCATGCAAAAACTGTTCAGTTTCTTCTGACCTCAGGAATACATTCAAGTACAAAAGACACTTGAGCATTTATTATGACACGCACTCAGTATCATGAGTAGCTTTGAAAAAAAGCCTTCTTGTTGGTTCACACGTGATAAGACTGCTGGAAAATGAATGTCTTTCGGTAAGGTGCTTTTTATTTCATCTGTAACTTGATTAAGAGATATTGACATTTATTATTGGTATTATTGGTAGTACTAGAAGTAGTTAAGAAATTAAAAAAAAATACATTACAATTAACATGTATTAACATCTCAATATGCACATTGTATATGATTATAATCTAAGACCTGTCTTTCAAAAGTATTATTTCAGCACTGTTTGAATTTTAATAAAGAAATAAACCCTTTCTGTCATTTACATTATTAAAACCATACACATAACATTATAATCAACATGATTTTACATTTTCTGTTTAATATGTATAGTATATACAGTATTGTTCAAAATAATAGCAGTACAATGTGACTAACCAGAATAATCAAGGTTTTTAGTATATTTTTTATTGCTACGTGGCAAACAAGTTACCAGTAGGTTCAGTAGATTGTCAGAAAACAAACAAGACCCAGCATTCATGATATGCACGCTCTTAAGGCTGTGCAATTGGGCAATTAGTTGAAAGGGGTGTGTTCAAAAAAATAGCAGTGTCTACCTTTGACTGTACAAACTCAAAACTATTTTGTACAAACATTTTTTTTTTCTGGGATTTAGCAATCCTGTGAATCACTAAACTAATATTTAGTTGTATGACCACAGTTTTTTAAAACTGCTTGACATCTGTGTGGCATGGAGTCAACCAACTTGTGACACCTCTCAGCTGTTATTCCACTCCATGATTCTTTAACAACATTCCACAATTCATTCACATTTCTTGGTTTTGCTTCAGAAACAGCATTTTTGATATCACCCCTCAAGTTCTCAATTGGATTAAGGTCTGGAGATTGGGCTGGCCACTCCATAACATTAATTTTGTTGGTTTGGAACCAAGACTTTGCCCGTTTACTAGTGTGTTTTGGGTCATTGTCTTGTTGAAACAACCATTTCAAGGGCATGTCCTCTTCAGCATAGGGCAACATGACCTCTTCAAGTATTTTAACATATGCAAACTGATCCATGATCCCTGGTATGCGATAAATAGGCCCAACACCATAGTAGGAGAAACATGCCCATATCATGATGCTTGCACCTCCATGCTTCACTGTCTTCACGGTGTACTGTGGCTTGAATTCAGAGTTTGGGGGTCGTCTCACAAACTGCCTGTGGCCCTTGGACCCAAAAAGAACAATTTTACTCTCATCAGTCCACAAAATGTTCCTCCATTTCTCTTTAGGCCAGTTGATGTGTTCTTTGGCAAATTGTAACCTCTTCTGCACATGCCTTTTTTTTAACAGAGGGACTTTGCGGGGGATTCTTGAAAATAGATTAGCTTCACACAGACGTCTTCTAACTGTCACAGTACTTACAGGTAACTCCAGACTGTCTTTGATCATCCTGGAGGTGATCATTGGCTGAGCCTTTGCCATTCTGGTTATTCTTCTATCCATTTTGATGGTTGTCTTCCGTTTTCTTCCACGTCTCTCTGGTTTTGCTCTCCATTTTAAGGCATTGGAGATCATTTTAGCTGAACAGCCTATCATTTTTTGCACCTCTTTATAGGTTTTCCCCTCTCTAATCAACTTTTTAATCAAAGTACGCTGTTCTTCTGAACAATGTCTTGAACGACCCATTTTCCTCAGCTTTCAAATACATGTTCAACAAGTGTTGGCTTCATCCTTAAAAAGGGGCCACCTGATTCACACCTGTTTCTTCACAAAATTGATGACCTAAGTGATTGAATGCCACACTGCTATTTTTTTGAACACACCCCTTTCAACTAATTCAACTAATTGCCCAATTGCACAGCCTTAAGAGCGTGCATATCATGAATGCTGGGTCTCATTTGTTTTCTGAGAATCTACTGAACCTACTGGTAACTTGTTTGCCACGTAGCAATAAAAAAATATACGAAAAACCTTGATTATTCTGGTTAGTCACATTGTACTGCTATTATTTTGAACAATACTGTATGAGTCAATTCTTTGTCGGAAATTATGTATAATTTATAAATATATATATATATATATATATATATATATAGTTTTTATACATTATTATTTTAACAGTTTTTGTGACATATTATGCTACTAAAAATGTTTAATAAATAAACTTTTCAGAGAGCTTTTCACCAAAAGCTGGTCATCTGATATTCAGTTAGATGGAAAAACTGCTATAGTGACTGGAGCAAACACTGGGATTGACAGCCAAGGGTCTGGCAAAGCGAGGTGGGTACTGCGGCCAAATACTTACTGTGGAAATAACATATCGAGCCTTTTCATAGAGCCACGGATGAAGTATATAAGATCTGACTGCATAGCCATTTGATCTGATACATAGGCCTATCCAGATTAGAATATGTTTTTCCTGAAATTGCTCAAAAGAATGTACCAGGTTTTCAAGTAATGGAACAAAAGCTGTGCTTTATCCCAAGGTGCACGGTTGATCCTGGCCTGCAGAGACCTGCTGAAGTGACATCAGCAGAGACCTGGCGCACACCAAATCCATCTGTGATTTTGCTGAATTAATTTACAACAGTGAGTTATGGTTGAAGAACTTTTGTTTATATACATCATACATTTAATTCTGATCAAATTATGTTTCCTTTTATTTTATTTCGGCTGAAAAGTCTCTTCATTTGCTGATAAACAACGCTAGTGTGGCAATCTGCCCATATTCAACAACAGCAGACGATTTTGAAACACAGTTCGAAGTCAATCATTTACATTTGATGAAGTGCTCTAGTCGTACTCATTCTTTCAAAGAATATCAAAGAGTCCCTGTTTGTTGTTGAGAAGCAATGGAGATTGTACACACTTGACGTGTGATGAATGACTCCTTTTCTTCTTAAGGACATTTCTTTCTTACGTTCCTCCTTATGGATCTGTTGAAGCATTCAGCTCCTTCCAGAGTGATTAATGTCTCCTCATTGGCTCATTCCATGGGAAAGATCCACTTTGAAGACCTGAGCAGTGAGAAAAGCTATCATCCCCTGAAGGCCTACGGACAGAGCAAACTTGCCAACATACTTTTCACGCGAGAGCTCGCCCCAAGAGTGGAAGGTAAGAGCAAGTATGTCGTCATGCATGAAATTGTTTTTTTTGTCTGTGAAAAACAACCAGAGTGTCCACGCTGTCAATGGCTCTCATCCTTTTCAGTGTATGAAAAACCACACAAGTGTGAATAAATGGTGACTACATGTTTTATCCACAAACATTCTTCATTAAGGCAATTCTTGCGTTTTGTGGAAATTGTGGCAAGTGTTGTGGCAAGTGTTTTTCATCTCTTACTGTAGGTCATGTAATGTGACATTCAGTTCTGTTTCTGTGGCAGAGATGGAAGTGAATGTTTATGCTGTTGATCCAGGCCTAGTAAAGACAGGAATCATCAGGCATTTGAAGAAGTCTCTGCAGTTCTTTGTGAATACGTGGTTTGCAGAGGGTGCATATATCACCCTATACTCTGCCCTCACCCCTGTCCTGCCCACTGGAACCAACAGGTTTGTTACAACTTGCTGATGCTACTCATGCTCATAAAATAACAACCTCAATGCCCATCTTTCCCACAAGAAGCTTGTTCACATGCTTTTTATTTTGCACTAGTGATGCTAAAGTTGGCAGCAAGCAAAATAACTACTCTGATGTTTACTAAATATTTTCACTCTTGATTTCTCACAGTAACTGTGCCATGGCTCTATACTCCAGGGCCGCCAGCGATGAAGCATCAGACTGACGCACCGAGGACATCTAGTGGGCGCACGCGGTCACTGCTTTTGCAACAAAAAACAAATTGTAACGTTTTTAAGTGGGGTGACGTGATTGTATTGTGTGTTCTGGTGACGTGTAACCGGGATGTCCAACTTTGCAAAAGAGATTCAATAGAACAAGGCTTCCTCGGAGTTCGAGGCCATCATCGCGCGCGAGCCCATATGTGCGAGCGGTGTGTGCATGAGCGCATCACGTTGTTTACACTGAAGTCAGACGCGTTTCATTGGTCGGAGGACAGAGCTCTGGACGGGAGGGGCTCGGATCTGGACCGCATAGTAATATCTCATTCATAAATTACATAGGAAGATAGAGTAGAGCACTGCTGTCTCCTGAGGGAAACCGGCCAGTATTGGAACAATGCACTCAATAAGGTAATGCTGGTGTCAACTTCTCTCTTCTCTTCTCTTCTCTTCTCTTCTCTTCTCTTCTCTTCTCTTCTCTTCTCTTCTCTTCTCTTCTCTTCTCTTCTCTTCTCTTCTCTTCTCTTCTCTTCTCTTCTCTTCTCTTCTCTTCAGTATTTTTGATCTAACATGTAAAAAAAAAAAAAAAAAAGAAAGAAAGAAAAATGCGCAAAAATATGAATCTCAAATGGCAATTAATATAAAATTGTTTTTAACAATTTGCCATATATCGAATTTTGGATTACAAGCTGATCTGATTTAAATATGGGAGAAAGGGGCTAATTGTCACATGGGGAAGTAGTCATGAGAACTGTTATCTCAGTCAGCAGCTATGAGGGTTTGAGTCACAAATCCAATTACATACAAGTTTTGACAGTAAGTTTGTACTGTATTTTTGCTTTCCAACAACATCCCAAACCCCTTAAACTGAATTCAATTGTAGATGTACAAAAATGTATTACGTACCATGTTTGATGGTCAAAACAATGGCATTTTTGAAAGTTACTTTTTATGTTTATGCTGTTATACGAATTGCTGAGTTTCATAATTATTTTACTATAATAAAAGCTTTTAATAGGCAGTTTAGTGGCAGGTTCTTTTGAGAAACTTACAATAAAATAATGTGAACATGCCTCAAAGAAGGGTTTAGTTAACTGCATCTTCATTAGAATTAAAATATAGAGTATTTTTGTAGACTGCACGTAAAGCAGCTGTATATAGTTCTGTGTATTGTGACCTTTCAGCCCCCTATAGTTAAGTGAGTGAAATTCACTGTTTTAAGTAAAGTTGTACAGTACATGTGCATTATAACTGCAGTAAACCAATATGCCCTTTCCCCCCTCACCAAACTAACATATTCAGAACACATATTTAGGAGGAGCGTGGGAAAGAGAAGCCATTCACCTTATTAGAAGTCAGGGTACCAACAGAATGCTTTTGAAACTGATATTTCAAGGTTAAAAAATGCACATAATGTTGCTTTAAAGCTTGATGAATGGTCACGGACAGTGAGGGAGATTTACGTGACGGAAAATATAATACACAGTTGAAGACTCCTATAGAGTAAGTTTACTGAGATATGGAAACTTTTAATAAAGGGACGAGGTGAATTGTTGGGGCAGTGCTTTTGAACATATCCTGTACATTTGACTTCGAATAAACTGCTCTGGTCTTTGTGTAAAGGGTCCCATCCAACGCTGTTACTCTTTATATCTCCTTTTGTTGTTGCTCTTGTTGTTTTGGTTTATAATTATTGTATATTTTTCTCTCCTTGTGCAATAAAATAATGTTTTTTGTTTTTATCGCAGTTCTGAGACAAAGAAAGAATGCGAGAAAAATATGTCCTAATGACCTTTTTTGCTTCCATACGTGACAACTAGCCCCGCTCTCCCTGTACCAATTCACAATCCACCAAAAAATGTACTCGTTACATTGTATAAACATTAGCTCTGTAATCAATTCCAGAAATTTCTTCTGTGGCCAGTGGAGCTCTTCTGTACGTCTTGATGACAAAACAGTCATAATCACAGGAGCTAACACAGGCATTGGCAAAGAGACAGTGAGAGACCTTGCAAAAAGAGGTAAGGAACTAACAAACCTCACAAGCTTTCAGGAAGCTAACAAGCCATGCGTGATGCCACTCTAATTAGAAGAGGGTATAGAGAGGTTAACTTGGAATCACTGCAATCCATCACATCGTATTCGCACTACTGTTGCAGTTGATAGCTTTATTTATGGATGCATATTCATTGTAGTCTATTCTTTTTAGTATTGCATACAAATCACCATAACCTGGGATGAAAATAACAAATGCAAGGATGAATCATTGTCCTAATGTCAAATGTGATACGATCGAAACAACAAATAATTCATCTTATAAAACCGACAGGCTCTTGGAAGCTTTGAATGCATGCTGATTAATAAACGACAGGATTACAATACTTTCTGCCAAAGAGATGTAAAACTGTACACTTTCCCACATGGACCCGCTGAATTCCAACAAAGAAACTCTGACGCTCGCCAGCCAAATTGCTCTGAATAGTATAATAGACGTTCTGCACAGTAATTACCAGGCAAACAGCTATTGTGTTAGCTCATCAGCCTTACATGCTAGTTTAGCACCAAATGAATTCTTATGCAAGGACATTTCACAGCAAGGACATTTGCTGGAGTATGTAAACACAGTTCTTTCAGATCCGTGAAGGATATCTGTGCAGTCTTCCATGACTGTTTGCACATTAATATCAGCTTCTCTATGTGTTGTCCTCAGGGGCTCGGGTCATCATGGCCTGTCGAGACCTGGAAAAGGCAGAGGAAGCCAGAAAAGAATTAATGGAGGATTCTGGAAACCAAAACATTGTGGCAAACAGACTTGATTTATCAGATACCAAATCCATCAGAGAATTTGCAGAACTCATAAACAAGGGTGTGTGTGAGACAAGTGTGATATTAAGAAAAATATAATCTACCATACATATACACGTTTGAAATACTAGTATTAATATAATATTAATTTGTTAATGGGTCTTTGTACTTTTGTGTGTGTGTGTGTGTGTGTTTTAGAGGAAAAGCAAGTCAACATCCTGATCAACAATGCTGGAATTATGATGTGTCCATATTCGAAAACTGCTGATGGCTTTGAGATGCAGTTTGGTGTAAACCATTTAGGTAATATTATGTACGTTTTACAGTATGAAAGAATATGTTTACATGCATTATTTACATTATCATGATGAATATGATAAGTGTATTTCAGGGAGTTTGACCAAAGCCATGAACCATAATTGCATCTAAAAATTGTTGACATTTAATAAAGGACATTTGATACACTATTGTTCAAAATTCTGGGTTAGTAAGATTTTTTATAGGTTTTGGAAGAAGTAATTGTAATTTTTTCCTGCAATGACAAAGCTGAGTTTTTTTGCTGAGACATTTCTTATTATACTCAATATCGAATTATAGTTGTAAAATATTTTTTATATAGTTTATAGTTATAATATTGCGCAACTGCTGCTTAATATTTTTTTTGTGCAATTCTTTAAATGACTTTCCTGGCACTTTTGATCAATTTAATGAATCCATGCTGAAGAAAAGTATGAATTTCTTTGATTTAAAAAATTACTGACTATCCAAATGTCTATATTTATTTCAACAATAAAAGTTCAATGCAATTTTATAAATATCTGAGGCAATTTAAAGTTATTATAGTTCATCAGCATTTTGTTGTAAACACTTATTATGCCCCAGGAATAATTAATACTCTCTGTAAAATTACATTTCCTGTATCTAATCAATACTTGATCTGACCAGTAAGTCAAGTAAATTGGTCCAAAAGTGACCTCCATTAAATTAACCACAAATTACATTTGATAATAGACTAATCCTATATATAAGTCTCAGACTTCCTATCAGTGTAGAGTAGCCAGCCTCTAAATTGACAGCGCATGCTGTTTAATCGTTTATCAGCCGAGGTTAGCTTCCTGTTGGAACCTAAGCACTGACATACAGTTTACATCCTTTCCATATACATCCACTTCCATGCATTTATTGAGTAATAGACAAATAAAGCACCGGGGGATCAACAGGACACGAGAGACAATGAAAGGGCAGACAACCCCTGACTATTTTTATCTTCTCCAATCCACCAATAGGTCATTTTCTGCTCACCTACCTTCTGCTTGACCTCCTAAAGAAATCAGCCCCCTCCAGGATCATCAACGTGGCTTCTGTGGCCCATACATGGGGCAGCATCCATCTGGATGACATAAACAGCGAGAAGGGTTACTCTCCACGGAGGGCTTATGGCCAGAGCAAACTAGCTAACATCCTCTGCACACGCTCCTTAGCTAAAAGACTGCAGGGTATGTGACCGTCAGAGCAAGGCTATCCGTGTCAGACTAAATATGATCCTTAAGAACTCACACTATAATGTCTTGTTTGTCTTCTCTCTCCTGATCGCTGCTTGATTTGGTATTCATTAGATTACAACGTGACATCAAATGCAATCTTTTTCCCTGTCAGACTACATAAACACAACCAAAACCTTTAGGATGCAGGACTGTCCTAAGAATGTGTAGAATGTCCTTTTTCTGACACCGTGATCTGTTCAGAAGGGCCACAGATCAATCACATTCTGCATGGTTTACAATCATGCCAGTAATTCTGGTAAAAAAAAAAAGAAGGCGGAATCGTTGCAGATTTATACAGATTCTTAATGACTTGTTTGTGGTGCCAAAGGTTTAACTTTGACAGAGATGGAAGGGGGAGTAAAGGAATTTAACTAATATAATACTATTTGAACCTGTTTGAATCAAAAACTATGATTCTATAACCCTGTTTTAATACACAAATTTCTAAATCCTTTGGATTATCAACATTATCAACATCTCTACAAAATAGTCTACATGCCCTGTGTCATCTGAATGACTTTATACCTTTTTTCTCAGAGTATGAGCTCCATATTTCCCTACATCATACAATATGAGTCATAAAAACCTGATGCACCAAATATGATTGATATGGAAGATGGATATGTATAAAACACATGCACACTGTAGTTCAGTTCTTGAATAAGTGAAGCTGTTGTTAGTGTTAAGTTTTTTTAAAATCCAAAAATGCATGGTATGCCCATGATTATTATTATTATTTTAAAGCTACCATGTCTTTCTAACCCAATGTAAATTAATGACGGATGGAATCCAAAATAACAGACTTATTTCCATTAAAACATTTCTGTTCCTAATCAAGGCAGTACAAAAAAAGTAAAAAAATTGTCATCTGTATGTCATCTGCTAACTCTGTTAGTGATATATGGTGATGGTTGTGTTTGTAGGCAGTGGTGTGACTGTGTACTCCCTCCATCCCGGTGTGGTGCAGTCAGAGCTGTTTAGGAACCTCAGCAAGCCTGTGCAGATAGCAGTCAAGGTCTTTAGCCCCTTCACCAAGACCACCATCCAGGGGGCCCAGACCACCATCTACTGTGCTGTGGAGCCCAAGCTGGACAACGAGAGTGGAGGATATTACAGGTACAGAAGAAACATTTCAATAGAATTCTTAGTCCAGTTATGTGACGATATGCGCAAAAGACATCCACCATTTGCATTAGGTTTTTATGATAATAAAGTGTGTTAAACATGAAATATAGAAATGATTGGTCATATTAATGCTCATTAAGACAGTGTCATTCATTAACCTGAGATTCTGCTTTGTTTCTAGCGACTGTGCTCCAGCACTGTGTTCAAGAGACGCTTTAGATGATGAAATGGCTCAGAAACTCTGGGAACTCAGCTGTCAGATGCTTGGCATTACATGGGACTGATGGAGCGCTCCTCTCAGTGACACTCTTATAACAACGGAATGAAAGCTTTTGGACTAATGCCGTAGATAATGGAAACTGTAGTATTCATACAGTGCATGACTGAATCAAAACTATATGTTTTATATTGTACATTGAATACTCTTTTTTTAATACCCTTGCTATGCTGTTATTATATCAATAGACATAGTGAACTGTTATGAATTCAAATGTATGTTGGTTTATTAAATCATTTTATCTTATCATTTTGCATTTGTTTCCTTTTGCAGATGAGCTGCTTTTATAACTACAGTTAATGAACTTAGCAGAACTGCTTATCTGAAGCATGAGTTCTCAGGATTTCGCCTTCCTGCTATCAGATATAGACATGGTGATGGAAGAAACAAATATGAGATGGAAGGAAAATTATATTTCAATATAATGTGTCATGGTTAAAATGACACGGGATGAAAAGGGGTTTTTCAGATATGTGTTTTATTAATGTCAAATTAAGAATAATGAGGGCTATGACAAACTTTCTTGAAATGCTTTTAAATTATTTTAATCAACACATTTGTTTTGAAAATGACGGATACCTTGTGGTGGGAATAATTGTAGGTTAAGTTAGGTGGAATTTTTTTTTTTTTGCGAACGAATACAAAGTTTTTCGAGGGAAAGCCATATATAAAAAAACGCCCATTGTATTATTTTTTACATTTGGGGAATGAAGGCGAACTTTTTAAGGGATCAGTACTAAATGGACGATAGATAAAATATAAGGGGAATCAAATTTTTTTAATAATTTTGCATTGGCTCGCAAAACGTTTACTTTAACCTGGGAAAAAAATGCGTTTAAAACCTTTGCATTCAAAACTTCCGAGTTCACCCAGAAACTTCGCGTTCACTCGCAAAACTTGTGTTCCCCGAGAAACTTGGCGAGCGAATTCAAAAGCTATGAAATATATTTTCCATCTCATATTTTCTCCAATCATTTTTTAGGAAAACTGTGTTTAGATAAACTGTTTGAAAAAATGCATATCCCGATAGACAACAATGTTGTATCTAGCTCAGTAATGATGATGTGGACAGGTCGTTTTGCGCCGTGAACTCCAGTCGCTAGGGGGCAGTGTGCACGTCACTGCGCATGAGCCACTTTTAGCGCTGCGTCAGTCTTTCCGTTGATAAATCTACGTGGCTTCACACACAACGGAGTCAGTTTGTTACTTGCAGCTGAACATTTGCGTCGTCCTTTGATTTGTCAACACAGGTAAGCTTATTTTCGTCGAATTTGTGTCTTTAGCAGTCTTGAAAAGAAAAGAACGCCGTTTTAAAATGAGGTTATACGGTTGTCTTACTGAGGACGTTTCTGCCGTGATTTGAGTTTCAGAGTAAACAGTTTCCGATTGATCAGATATGACCACTTTCTTAAACTAATGCCTATGTTCTATTGGGTTATAGATAAATGTAGAAATGATTATCAAAGTCGTTTGGATAATGTTTTTATCTAGTGTACAGTGCGTAGCATGCAGGCTAACAGAGTGCTAGTTAGACAATCTGTAGATTATTATCAGTGATTTGTAGTTAGTTAACTAGTAGTTAACTATGTTCAGTGTTTATCATTCGTGACCTTTTGAGAATCTTTTCAGTAACGTAGACGGGATTCTTGTGATTAGGTTTCGGGGTGGAGGGTAACTGTTATCTGGGGCTTTAAATGCATTCACACGTATTGAACCCTGTATAAAGCATCTGTTTGTGTAGTAACGCAGAAGTCTGGTTGTGGTTCGAGTTCTGTTCACTGATGTTGGTGTTTAGTGTTTTGTAGTTCACATTTGTGTGAGTTGAAATGCTCTGTTCTGTCTCCAGCCTCACATCAGGATGGATCAGGTTATGCAGTTCGTGGAGCCCAGCAGGCAGTTCGTCAAGGACTCCATCAGACTCGTCAAAAGATGCACAAAGCCAGATAGAAAAGGTATGTCCAGTCTGTTGTCTTTCTGATTCAAAAATTCGGTAAGCATAAAGTTATTTAAGGAATATGGATGCTATAATGCATTCGTCTTAATTTGATTAAGTTCTCTTAAACTGAATGCAGATTGTTCTAAATCTATTGATTATAAAAAAAGATAAAAGAGAAAAGTCTAACAAATAGCAATTTAAGGGGGAAACTGAATTTAGTGTTCCTGTGGCTCAAATGGTAGAGCAAGGTTGTGGGTTCGATTCCCAGGGAACACGTTAGGTAAAAAATGTTAGCCTGAATGCACTGCAAGTTGCTTTGGATAAAAGTGTCTGCTAAATCCATTAAATTTAATGCAATTTAATTGATCTCTCTTGTTTGACTGTTTATTTTCAGGAAAATTAAAAACCATTTATTTCTACTTCATCTGCAGACTGTATAGCGTTATTTGTATTATTAAGTCTGTTTAATGATTATGATAAAATAGCTTTTATAATATATATTTCCTGGTCTCTAGAATTCCAAAAGATAGCCATGGCCACAGCAATTGGATTTGCCATTATGGGCTTCATTGGATTCTTTGTCAAACTCATCCACATCCCCATCAACAACATCATTGTGTAAGTAATCCACAAAAAACACAATGTAATTCAGTCTTTTTTTTTTATTCTTTTTTTTATTGCAAGTAATGTGGAAAAAACATTGATTACTAAAACATGATACAATCAAATACAGTGCCTTTTAAACAGACATAGTTTCATTCAGTTTTTGATGAATTTAGTCTGAGATTAAAGCAGGATTGTTTGTCTTTTTGTTAACAGTGGTGGTTGAATCAGCTGCATTGTGAGGCCAAACGGACCTTCGGCTGCCTGAAAGTGTTGGATAATGGACTGAATGCGAACATTTGTTTAAAAAAAAGTTTTTTTTTTTGTGTTAACATTTCTATTTGGCTGTGTTAATAAATCAAAGGCTACACTACTCATTGTCTTCATTAATAAAATGCAGTTATTGCTGAAGAAAAGGCACGTTTTGAAGGCTTACTGCTCCAGTGATTTGTTCACTGTGGTTTAATTCCCATGCTCCATAAAAGTGGCTTGTCGGTGGTGACCTTCACAGGTTTTCTGCCTTCTTTGGGGTCGTGGTCCTCATAAGTGTTGGATGTGCTTACAAGCTGTCCAAAAGCTAATACTTGATTGTCTATGAAGAGGGGACAAAAGGTAAGAAGTAGAGATTTTATGTACATTCCAAACTGTTAAAAATAAATTGTTTCGCATTACATCACTTGCTCACCAACGGATCCTCTGCAGTGAATGGGTACCGTCAGAATGAGTGTTCTAACAGCAGATAAAAACATCACAATCCACAAATAGGTTGCACTTCAATTCATTAAGTAATGCATTTAAGTGAATAGCTGCATATCTGTAAGAAATCCATTATTATTATTTCAAACAATTGCTTCCAACTAAAATATGAGTCCTTTACCAATAATACCGCTTCCTCCAGCAAGCATGCTGTGTTGTCTGAATCCAGAGAGAAATATGCACCGCTCAAACACCTTGTACGAGTGGGCCATTTAGTGGATTTTGATGTGGAATAACAACGGGGATGGACTTTTCACTGGAGGAAGCTTGTATTGGTATTTTGTCCAGTTCAAAGTTCAAACACTTTGATGGATTGGTTTCTTATAAATACTTTTTATTTCACAAGAAATAAAGGTGTGTGGATTACTTCTGGTTTGTTGTGATGCTTATATCAGCTGTTTGGACTCTCATTCTAACGGCACCCATTCGCTGCAGAGGATCTATTGGTGAGCAACTGCTGTAATGCTTAATTTATCCAAATCTGTTCTGATGAAGAAATAACTTAATCTACATCTTGGCCTGAAAGGTTAACATTTAACAATTTTTCATTTTTGGGTGAACTCTTCTTTTAAGATACTTGATGAATGAGGATTTTCATGCATTTAGGGTGCACAGAAGGGTGGGGAAGTGAGGAAAAAAAGATAAAAAGAAATTCCACTGGAGTATCCAAGTAAACACCAAAAGCTGTGAATACACCAAATCTGCCTGCTGTGGTTTTAATTAAATTGGCCGCCCGAGGCTTCTCACCAAACCCGCCATGGGTGCATGTGGAAATGTTTTAATGAGTGAAGAGGGACAGAACATGCCCTCGCGTAACCTGGTGGGAACGCCACTGTTTTCTCTGTCTCTGACTCTCTCATTCAGTTTAGCTGCTCACTGGAAAGCCTGAGCAGCAGCGGTGCTGTAATCTGGGTGCCAGACAGAGTTCAATGGCTCTCACTTCAATGGTCCCAGCCATCCAGCAACAAAAGCGTACATTTCTCAATCAATGAGCATGGTATTCCCTTCAGAGAGTCCCAGGTGCCACTCAGAAATGAGTTATATCTGCTTGCCGGAATGTGACTGAATTAAGAATTCTCGGTGGTCCCTTAAAACATCAGGCACACTTGACCAAAGTCAATTATGTGAGGCCACTGAAGCAGAGAAGAGTTTTTATTATTTGGAGCACCAGGCTGGTTCACACTAAATATTTTCTCATGAAAACTTTTGCAGAAGAGTACAAAACCACAGACTCAAAACTTTAATATTAAAACCGTTGTTTTTTTTTTCTAGATTTAGTAAGAGCTGTCTCTTCTGAGCCTATACTCACCCCCAGTGGCAAAGCTGCATTGTTGTTTACTACACTTGACATCAATCAGCTGTAGACAGAAATCTAAAAAGTTTTGAAACCTGTTGCCAGACTTTTACTGAGCATGCAATGTAGCCAAAAAAAAAGCAAGTTCAGTTATTAAAATATAATGTTATATTGTTTATTTTTATCAAAGTAGTGCATTCAAAATACATTTTCACACTAAAGTAATTCTGATACAAAGACTGTAAAGCAACCTGCTGCTATATATATATATATATATATATATATATATATATATATATATATATATATATATATAGGATTTATTATATATTATTATTCTTACACACACACACACACACACTTTTTATTATATTTTATCACACACACACACACACACACACACACACACACACACACACACATACATACATACATACATATATATATATATATATATGGAATACTACACTAAGCAAAAACTGACTGAAAAATATTTCAGAAGTCTAAGTTGCCGTTCACAATCCTAAACACAAATGAATGCAAACAAACTCTCCATATTAAGAATTCATACCCAGAATCCTTTAATTGCCTATGCTGAGGAAGACTTAATTTCACTGAACAGTACAAACGCATAAAAATTATACACACAGTCGAAGCTAGAGAAAACCAAGTAAACAAGGATGAGCAGTTTTACTCTGAGGCTACTGAACAAACTTCAAAGTCAAGAAATATCACCGTGCTTCAAAGGCAGCATGACGAGAGAAAAAACAAGCGGAGACGACTGACTTTAGCCTGTCACTAGAGATCAACCGCTCACAGTGGTCTCCTCCAGTTAATCACGCTGCTAATTAAGTCAATTTCAAGCAAACAATAGCTACAGTGATCTAAACATTGATAACCTTGACTAAACTTTGCAATTAACTAACCATCCCCCGGCTGCCGCTCTAACAGACACACATTTAGTGAGTAAAGCAGAAATCTGTTTCATCAAACAGTAAGACCTAAAGTTTCTGGTCAAATCTTGCAGCTCACAATTTGACCAGTGGTGGCGACAAAGCACTGTGAGATGCGGTGCGTGTCCCCTCTGAGGTTCTCATTTTCATCATCATTTTGGCCTCTAGACGGTGAAGATAAGGTGTTATCCACTTTTTCTTATGTGTCACCAAACATTTCAGCATTTTAAACAGCAGTATCTAAAAAATTACTATGAGATGCATTATTGTTTCTACATTATTTATTTCTACATTTTTTGATTTATCTATTTATCTATTCATATATATATATATATATATATATATATATATATATATATATATATATATATATATATATATATATATATATATATATATTTATTTTATATATGTATGTTATTTTACAGAAATTAATATCTAATTATAAGTAATATAATCATAATATTATTTATATATTTATATAATATTTATATCTAAAGCCTATTTTAAGTGCAATATGTTTACCTTCCAAATCAATTTGCCTTAATGGGTCAGTTCATCCAAAAATGAAAGTTAAGGCATAAATTACTCACCCTGAAGTCATCCTAGGTGTTTATGACTTTCTTCTTTCAGATGGATCCAGTCAAGAGTTATAAAAAAAATTGTCTTTGATCTTTCAAGAGGTTTGATGTAACTCAACGGGTGTTGCACTGCATCGGTTCATGAGAAGTTTAATAAAAAGCTCATCCATTTAAAAAAAAAGTGATTCACATGGCTCCGGGGGGTGAACAAAGGCCTCCTATGGCGAATCAATATGTTTTTGTAAGAAATATATCCATATCCAAAACTTAATCACTTTAATCTATCTTGCGCTCACTGTTGTAAACGAAGCAGTTCTTGCTCATGCGCAATGCTAGTCTCAGCGTCAGACTTCACGCCCAGGGACCATTGGCTAAATGTCTGATGTATATGGGACACAAAAATGGAAACACTTAAGGAGTGTTGAAGTCGTCACTGGATTGGTTGAATTATACAGGATTTCCAGGAGACGTGTTTGTAACATTCTTCAACGTTCCACCTGGAAACAAAAATGATGTGCCGCCAAACCCCCTCACAAAAGAAAAAAGACATATGCTGTGTCTGAAACCGCTCCCTATCCACTATATAGTGCACTATATGGGGTGTCAGCCATTTTGTAGTGCTGTCCGAATTCCGAGTGAACGACTTCATTCCCTACATTTGTCCACTGCTTTTTACCCACAATTCATTCTGATTTCGAGTGTACAACCGATGTACACTCGCTGAAGCACTATTTCCCACAATCCAATGCGGAGTACCGTCGAGCTGGAACGCGAGAGCCGGAGCAAGCGGGTTTGAATGAGAGATGAAGTTTACATCTTTATTATTTCTGTTTTAACGTTTTTCCTACATTATTTATATTAAAATATGTTATGTAGGCAATAACCCAGTTTAATATTTGACTAATTTACTGAGGTGGCATCGTTGTTTACTTACAAAACTGATGATAATTTGGTGGATAATTTACATTTTTTCGTTAATAAAAGGTAGTGTATTCTGTTGTAAAATTAACGGTCGCCTGAGGACGCTCATCTGAGCTCAAAACGCTGCTTGAGCGAGTTTCAAGATACTAAAAATAATAAATACATAATTATGAACTAGTTTATGTGTGTTAATTTTTGTTCTCAGTACGTTATATAGCATTTAATGATTATGAACATATAAGCATTACAAAAAATATATATATATATAACGTTACCATCGATGAAAACACAAAGCTGAAACAGAGGTATGTGTAACTGCAATAAAAAGTAATTTTGAGTATTATTGCTATTAGTATTATTTTCTAAAATTATGTACAAGTAATATAAAAGTACATATGGAAATGTTTTTGCAACAGCTCCAAGTCGACTCCAGGCGCAGTGTAGGCTATACGTGACTGTCCGAATCTGTTCACTTATTTATTTGTTCACTCCTTCCTGATTTAGTGAACTCAACTGCCATACACTATATAGGGATTAGTGAATGAGTGAGCGATTTCAGACACAGCTATAGTGTTTAGGATCAACTAAACGCTGGGTTTTCAAAAGTATGTAAAATATTTAAAGTTTGCGGCGTAGAATCTATAAAATACATCAGAGTTTTACACACCAGTCTGCTATTGTGCCGACATTTGCACGCCCCGAAATGTGACGCTGAACGAAACGAACTGTGATTGGTTGTTTGACGTGCCTTGGCCAAAGATTCCAGACCTTTAGCCATCAGTCATTCCCCGGAACTGCTTCCTTTTTACACCAGTGAGTGCAAGCTAGATTAAAGTGATTATTACGTTTTTAATATGGATATTAATTCACTATAGTAGGCCTTTGTTCACCCCCCGGTGCCGCGTGAGACACTTTATTTTAACGTATGAGCTTTTTATTAAACTTCTCATGAACCGATTGAGTGCAACACCCGCTGAGTTGCATCGAAACTGCTTGAAAGATCAAAGAGAATTTTCAAAATAACTCTGACTGGATTTGTATGAAAGAAGAAATTCAGAAACACCCAGGATGACTTCAAGGTAATTACTTCAAGGAGTAATTTATGGGCTAATTTTTATTTTGGGGTGAACTAACCCATTAATTAAAACATTAATAATAATCTATCTATCTGCAATGTGGTAGGCCCATAGATCTATAATATTTTACTGTATATGATATACTCATTCTTAGTGAGAATATTGTAGTAGCCTACAAGATATCTGAAATTAAATGTGAAATTGAACAGCAAGAGGGACATGGTCAGATCAGTATTCTTTATAAAAGGAGTGGTTAAATGATCCCTGACCTCTCAAATGTCTTCTTCATCAAAAGTATACTGACAAGCCACAGTGTAGCCGATGACTCTGATAGTGGACACTCAAGATGAACAGTGTGCTGTGGAGGAATGTGTGAGAGCAGATGTGTGGACAGATGGGCCTTGAGGAAGTGCGCACACACACACACACACACACACACACACACACACACACACACACACACACACACACACACACACACGTAGAAACTCCCAGCCTCCACTCAAACACATTACAGCAGTTTCAAGGAAACCTCTTCAAGCAGACACATACAGGAATACAAACACAGATATGCATGCAGTGGTGTAGAGGAAGATGTGTAAATTAATATTGATTGGCTTTCCTGCTCTGAACCTTAAATGACTCCTACAGATTTTCCGTAAAATCTATATATATTTTGTTGAAATGTATGCTCCAATATACATGATCTATCCAAAATAGCAGTTGTTACAGTATTCTGTGGTTATTCAAAGAGGGAGGTTGCTAGAACATCTGTTTTACTTAATTCTTTGGGGGAAACTATTATTATTATTATATACAGTTTTTTTTCAGGATTGTTTGAAGAATAGAAAAAAAAAAAAACATGATACATTTCTTGCGGTCACTTTGATCAGTTAATACACAGAAAATGTTTCATTGCTAAGCAAAAAAGTATTTTTTTTAAAAAAGAAATTTCTTACAAAATGAAAAAAAAAATATTGACCCCAAACTTTTGGCTGGTAGCTCTATGTCTCTATGATATTATTGTCCTCAGATTTAGCTCAGTTACCTTCAATTAAAAAGTAGAAATTTGATTGGCTAGAAAAGTAATCTCACAGCTCAATAAGCCAGAATATGAAGTATCATTGATATCTCTCACATAAACACAAAAATTTGCAATATTAGTGTTAATAACATTAGCTAATACCGCTAATACATTTTTAAAGGATTCAACCAAAAATGGAAATTTGTTTGTTAGTTTGTTCCTTCAGCAGAACAGATTTTAAGAATTAATTTTGCATTGCAAAACTTGCTCAACAATGGATCCTTTGCAGTGAATGGGTGCCATCAACATGAGAGTCCAAACTTCACAATAATCCACAAGTGATCAATACACCTCCAATCCATCAATTAAAGTCTAATGTAAAAATTAAATTAATCAGTAAGATGTTTTTAATTAAAAAACTTGTCTGTTCCTTCCAGCTAAAATACCAGTCCTCTATCCATAATATAGTTTCTCTAGTGAAAAAATTGGTCTTGTCTGAATCAGTAGTGAAATATGCACAGATCAAGCCCCTTTTATAAGTGAAAACAGTCCAAAAGAGTTCTAAACATGTTTGTTTGAAATGAGAGGACAACAGGTGATGGATTTTAGCCAGAAGGAACAGTTTGAAGTAACAAATGCTTTAAAAATGTCTTGATGGATTTGTTTCTTACAAACAAACCTTTTTGCTTCATGAGACATTAATTGATGGATTATAGTTGCGTGGATTATTTGTGGTTTATTGTGATGTTTTTATCTGCTGTTTTAACTCTCATTCTTATGTCACCCATTCACTGCAGATGTTCCACTGGTGAGGAAGTGATATAATGCAAATTTTTGGGTGAACTCTTCCTTTAAAAGTTAGTTTGCTATTTGTAAGGTTGTCAAAGCAACCAACAGGGAGAACATATTTTGCATCCAACTGGATTTTTTCCATGCTGCGTTAATATTAGCATGATAGATATGAAGGTTTGGACAGTAAAGCATGAATAACAAATCTGACTTTAACACAAAGCTGCTTCTCAGAGCATCCAGGAAACTTCATTAACAATCTCCTCAGCCCGATTCCGAACGATATCTGACACTGCAGCAAGAGCAGAAATGAATGTATTGCTGTTATTGATAATAATGAAGATGTTTGCATGCAGTAATTGCATTTACAACACCAATGTACTTCGCTTTAGTACCCAATATTTACAGAGCAAATTACACGGAGCCACAGAGGAACAGAGCTGAAAACACGCTATAGCCATGGGGCTGAGTCACAGTCGATAATTTTGAAGCAAGAATTTTACTTTTATGCCCCAAAAACTCGTCTTGCTCTGTGCTTATCATGTGAGGTGAGGTGTGCTGCTGTACTAGCCATCTGGTGGGCATTGATAGCGCTTCTATTAAATGTTTATGGCTTCATTGGAGGAAGGTTACAAGGCTGAAGTGAAGACACAATGCTAATTCGACCTTCAGATGAGAGCAGCTCTGCTTTCTGCCTTTCCCATAGGAATATGACAGTTTGGTCCCCTGCAGTTACATCATTTCCTCCAAAACAGAGGTGCTGAAGTGGAATCTCAGCAACACCCATCATAAAGAACCCCAATTTAAAGTAATACAAGCTAGAAGCTGCAACGCAGACAGACTGCATTAATAGAAATTAAAATGTTTCAATCTATACTTTTGACGTAAACCGCTGTCTAAAGAGTGCAGGCTGAGCCAAGGTTATACGTTCATGCAGTTTCAAAGTGAAAACACCTTATTGGACTTTGCAGAAAAGACAGAATGAACTAGAGACTAAGTCATCCATTAGAAGATACAGATTCTTGATATTTGAAATTGATAAAAGGCTATTATGTTGCATGCAGCTGTCCTTCCAAATAAGTAAAAAACAAATTAAATAAATATGACAAAAAGAAAACAACAAAACAAGAAGTTTGTCTTTTGGATTTTGGTGGAGGATGCAAGACCTTTTGAGAATATAAAACAAAAATTCTGCACATTAAAAAATGGAACAGGCTTGCTTTGAATGAGATATAACTGTGAATGTACTTGTCCATCCATACAATGTTATGGTGTTTGCCATTCAAAAGTTTTTTTTTTTTTTAAGTATTTGAAGTTTTTAATGAAAAAAAAAAAAAAAAAAGAAAAACAAGAATAAAATAAATTAATAGCAAAACAAAACAAAAAAACAAACCATTTTGAACCCCAAAGAGATTAAAGGACTGTATTAAGTTTTTTTTTTTTAAAAAAATCTTATTAACAATGGCAATGCTGACACATTTCAGAAAAAAAACTAAAAACATAAAAAAAAAAAAAACTGAGTCTTTAAAACATTTTCATGTAATCATGTTTCATTCATTAACTTGTGGCAGAAATGATTTTACATTTTTGTCCAATTCTTACACAGAACTGGCTTCCTATACCTCTTGTTTAGTAAATTTGTTCTTGTGACTCAGTAGCATTTCCAAACCATCAAATGATACAAAATGTTACGACACTCTCAATAAAAGCACTAAACACTTCCAATACAGAAGCATCTACATACTTTGATGTAGCCTTTTGCTAACAACTTCATTCTATTTATCCTACTGCATTCAGTAATCTAAGACAACCCCTTGATATGTATATTCTGTAACCCTCTAAACTGGCTCTACCTTTAATCATACTACACGGCATGGACTCTTCCCTGAAATCTATCCTGGATTTTAAAGTATTAAGAGCAAGATTTGATTATTCACACCAAAATATAAACAAATCCAAAACAGGTCCATGATTATTCTCATTAGACATAATAGAGCAACATACCTGAATCTGCTGGACTCTACAACTTAAAAAAACAATCCAATCAACCACAAAATCAGGCCTCCATCTAAAGATGATTATTTTACCAATTTTTTACACCAACAAGTATGGTTTGATATGATTATTAAAGCTGCAGAAATATCAACCAATCATTTTAATATGATTTTTTGAGACTCCGAATGCAGAAGTTAATATAGCATTGTCATCTCCTTAGTTGGACTGAAAAGGCAAACTGGTATGGATTCAATAGGTCTTGGTGTGACTGAAATAATATTTCTATTTTCAAATTTCTCAAAACACTTGAACACTTATTCAGTAGGACAAAAATCATTTAGCTCCATGGGTTTAGAAATCTTAGGAAGAGGAAGACCGGTACAAAAAAAAACTAAGATCAACTACCATTTGACCAAAGCAACACTAGAATCAGGACAGGAAGTGATGTGCGAGGAGTCATTTTAATATGGCTGTATTTTAACAGTCACTAAGGCATGAGAAGCATGTGTTTTGGCTAAACCACCTCAGTTCTTCCAAGTGACGAAGTCACATTGAAATGAAAAGACGACATGATAAAAAGATCTTAAGCACTGGAAAGCAGCTCCCAGAGTTGAGTATTTACTCTGGAAAATGCTGCCAATGCCATTCAAAGTGCTTTTATGAAGACAGGACTCCAGTCATTGTTTTAAATGTCTTGAACTGGATAAAAGGGGCTCTGTTCCGTCCCTTTAAACTCACAAAACCGCTAACACTTCCGAAGCTTACGCACACAGAAGCACAAACCGGCCTGTATTTGTAATTTCAAAGGATTTTCTTCCGCCCCAGGCTCAGATTTCTCTACTGACTTTTGACATCCATTGTTTTTTTTGATCCCGTCTCATAGCATCTGAGACGCTGCATTCTTTTTCCTCTTTAAACATTTCCCAACTCCTAAAAGCATCATTAAAATTCACAGCAACGAAGTTGTGTCTCACAGGGCTAAGGAGCACATTAGCGGAATGGGAAAAGACACTTCTGGGACTCCTACAAGCACAAGCACTTTCTGAAGTCATTCTTGCTGGGGATTCGCCCTGCTATCCATTTGACAGCTTAATATTAAAAAGCTCTGCCCGCTTCCCAGACACTCAAACAATCAGAGTTATGGTGTGCTTTAAAACCTGCTGAGTCATGCTCACTTTACCTTAACAGTGAGCATAATGTGGGATTGCATTTAGCACAGTTTAAATTACTGTCATCGCACTATGAGCATGAGAGAGGGAGAGAGAGAGAGAGTCTGCTCTTTCCTGATCTGAACAAAACCTGTCAGCCGATTTATGATGGAACTGAAGCTCTTTCACCACTCACAGTCATTCTCATATGCAAATGAGAATGCAGAGCAGGACGCTTCGTCAGCCATTGTTCCATTAAGAGACCTGACATCTTTCAAGACCTCAAAAGAAGCTTTTTGTGCAGTGTGAAGACCATTCGTGGGGAAGTAATTGCATCTATGACACCTTCCCGAAATTGATGTGCCACAAAATAACGACATGCAATTTGGGTTAGTTTATTTTGTCAGTTATAACTCGTATTTGTCCCGTTTTGACCTACTCCCTTGCAAGCTAAATCTTTGAGCTATTTGGCCTCACCAATGACAGCGTATTGATTCATCAACACAAGTGCACTTAGTAATCTTTGATCGTTTTTCCACGTGATCCTGGAACCCGAGCGGTCAGCTCGTTTGTTTTTATTGTCGCCCTATAGCTGGAGAGGTTATGATTTCAGATAAAATTTTTGAAATGTTTTTCCCCTTGACTGAACAGGTACTGTTCACCATTTCCTTCCTGATTCAGATTCAAATAAAGATTTTAACATGAATACCACAGTGTTGTTTTATGGTTCATGAAAAGTAAAATGAAAACTGTTAAATTATTTTTATATGTAGAAAACTGAAATAAAAACTTAACTCGGGGAAACTATAGTGTAAAAAATGTTGCTGCAATTAGTTATAACAACTTAAAATTAGCATTTTTTGTTGAGATATCTTGAGATAACTTAAATATCCAACTTAACTAAACTAAAAAAAAGTTTAAAAGTCACTTTTTACGTTTACTTATTTTTATGTTGAACGTTTTGATAGCTTTTTTATTTTATTTTATTTCAGTTAATATTTATTTTATTTCAAGTTATTCAAAAATACAGTGAAAATTACATTGAAATGGCATGAAAAATAAATGAAACCACATTCAAAACAAAAATAACATCCCAGAAATACATTTGTGTAAGTATGCATTTTCAAATGCATTATGCAGATGATTGTGATTTTCCAAAGAGATTGGCATTGAGCTGTTTTTAATTAAAATGAAAAGGAAGGAGACTAATTACAAAAACAACCCCCTTTACTGAGTTTGACTTTGATCAGCACTCCATAAATTTTCACATATATTATGACAGTTATATTAGCATCTATATGAGCAGCCTAGAGTGAATTATATGCAGCAGTTTGATTATTTATTAGAAAATACTGAATTTCATTCTCACTTTTTAACAGATGAACTGGAAAGTCAACCAGCTTTAGGGCGATTACGGCAAACCTGCTTTACTTCCAAAATCCTATAAACCTATCAACATAATTTGATCCATGAAAACGTCTTTAATCGGCTTCACAATTCCCAAAGTATGGACCATGTTTTTTGGAGCACAAATAATACTGAAAAGAGTCAGACACAGAAAGAGGGTCACCGCCATCACGGCAGAAACAGAGATTACCACCAGCCTATTATAACCACGACACTAAAAGAAAACCTTCAAATGACCCTTTTAAAAACACTCCACAGCATGCACACGTTCTCTCGGTCTCAACGGGACCTTTTGGTCAGATTGCACTATAATGTATCAAAGGCCACCTTTCGTTATCTCCTCGCTCAGCTTTTCTCAGCAGACAAAACACTAAAATCAATGAAGTTGGGTTGTTTTGGCCTGTATTGACAAAAAAGGGCTATTTTTAGAGGACACATCAAAGAATGAAAGCCTGAAAGCGTAACGCTGTGTTTTCTTGTCCATCGCAAGAGCAATAGTGTCTAAATTCTAATGATTACCTTATTAACTAGTCTTTTGATTTTCCAAATAAATTATGAGAGGAACTTGCCATGCGAAAGATAGTTACTTCATGGCCAAAGTCTTAAGTAAATCAAAAAGCCACGCAATTGGAGATAGGATTTCTGTAACACTTTCTTTGAAAGTCTAAAATGTTAACCTAGCTAAAAAAAAAAAATGCTTTTAACAGCCTAAGGTAGTTTATTTGGACTTTGTTGATTTAACAGCCTATAGTTTAGTTGGAGTTTGGTGAGACTAGTCTGTTGGCTGGACATTTTTCTGTCTGAATGAGTTACAGTCAACATAAAGCAGCTCAGGCTGGGTCAAAAATCAGGTCAAAACACCTACAATGTATGTTTGTTCAAATGAATATGATTATTTAACGTGGATTCTTGTTTTCAAAAGTATAACTGGAAAGCAAACACGAATTCGCAACCTAACTATTGTAACAAATGTAAAAAGAAATATCTGTACTTTTTCATACAAATGATTCCATGATGTTGGGTTTGAAAAATACTTAAATGATACATGTAACACTTAATATGAGAACATTTTCTCCCTCTTTCCCTTTAAAACTCCCATTTTTATTATAAACAGTCAGTGGGATTAGCTTTCAAATGGGTCGAAATGTCATGTTCTGCCCATCCTATACAAGCTCACGCTGAGGCGTTCTGAGAAGAACAGTGTGACGTCCTTTAAAGATTCACACGAACAGTAGGAAGTTTATCAATGACTCTTCATTTTCTGCTTCCACTTTAATCCTCCCTCAACAAAGAAACACAAACGCAAATACAACCTAACAATGTGAAAGGGAGAGTTAGCAGTAAATGTTATCTGTATGATTAGCGTACATTTCAATACAGTGTGTCATTGTAAAGTATTAAAGGGGTAATGTGTTGCGATTTCAAGTTTTTCTTTCTCTTTAGACCATTATAAGCTGTTCGTGAATAGGTAATATCACAAAAGTTAAAAAGTCTCAAACCCAAAGATATATTCTTTATAAAAGTTACTCCCTCTCAAAACGCCTCATTTAAACACCCCCCCCCCCCCCACTTCTACTTTACGATGTGGGAAGATTAGCATAACACCCAAATGTTCATGCAAAGAAAGGGGTGTAACTTTTATTCTTGTTGTAGTATTGTTGCCCCTGTTGTTGAGACACTGTGTGTTTCGTTGTGAAAGCGAAACTACTTTGGTCTTCCAAAAGAGGACACAACTAGAAATCTGTGGTTAGGTTGTATTTACAACACTGTTGCAGAACAATTCAACCCAAATATTCAGATGTGTTCAATAAATTTAATGGAGGAAGAAGATTGTGAGTAGCCTACAATGCTGGTGTTCTGACAAATAATCCTGACTCACAGTCTGTAAGTACGTTTACATATTTAAAGGATTTTCCCCTTATGATTCGAACGTGGGTTTTGAGCAGTGTAGAGTAGCGCTTGTTGTTTGTAATTTCTCAGATCACAAATGTAGAAATGGTTTTATGTTTACACGGCATGATACAATGCAATACAATGCATAAAAAGACAGTATACTGTAAGTCATTAGTCATTAATCAGTAATAGTGTTCCCACTGGATGCAACAAATGCCTCGTTTGTAATGGCTTTAATTGGTTTTGTCTCATCGCATCAGGACACAGCAATACAAAACAAAGGGGCGTAACATTTCCATCACACTCATGAGGTATTCGGCCAATCACAATGCACTGGATAGATGGCCAATTAGCATTCACCTCGCTTTTTAGACTGATGAGCTTTGTAACAATTAACACGTGTCCGTTTTTTTAACCTTAAACCGCATTTCATTACACCAAATATACACAATAATGTTCTTTTTTTAGCAATGTCATATGACCCCTTTAAAGCAACCAACTTTACAATATTTGTTCAGTAGCGTTTTCAAAACAGTAGAATATATTCAGTTTTTTAGTTTAGTATACGTTCAGTTTCCTATCCTAGGCTTTACTGAGATTTTTCATTTGTTCAAAGAGCTTAACTGTTTATGTAAAAAAAAAGCATTTTATTTAATTATATAAATTGTGTAATTTGAACGTTATAGTCCATATTTAAAAAAATAGATCATCCCCTTGAATATTTTAAATATACAGTTATCAAAAGTACAGTATGTAAAAGTTTCTGCCATAACGTAAATTTTTATTCAAAGTTGCTTCTGCAATTTGTTTTCTTCAGTATGACACTGAACAACAAAAAATTCAATTTAAATATAGTCATTTTACACAAATTATACCAATAACACTAAATAAAAGAAAAATCTTCATCTTTCCCTTTAAAACTCCCAGTAAGATAAAAATTTGCCTTTCCCTTTCCTCAAAATATAGTGAACTTGGCACAAGTAGAGCCAGTGCAATTCACAAGCAAATCACGGAGCAATTTACTCATATTAACATTGGTGAAAGCAGAAGGAATTTTTGAGAATGCTGCATTTTGAACTAAACAGATTTTGCTTGCATACAGGGTTTTTTGTGCATAAACCTTTAAGCTCGGAACAGAGTAGAATGAAGGACAACTATTCAAGCAGGAAGAATACAAGCATTTTTTGTGCATTCTTTAAAGATTCATAAAAGTTAGTAAAGTCTGAGTAGTCATCTGCTGTGGCTCATCTTTTTATGCATAAAAAAAACTAAATTTGCCTACATTCAAGTGATTTTGCACAAATAAATCTGACTGGATAAGACATGATCAAATTTATAACCTTAAATTTGCTCAAATTGGCTGATTGAGTCCGATTAGTCTACATGATGCATAATTTATCAGTATGTTTGTCAGACTATAACACATCTCACACTGTCACCATAGAGATACTGCAAATCTTTAGTGCCATCTACAAAAGCAGATTTTACATCTTAGTTAAATATCACAGCAGCATGCTGTAAGAATAGCTGTTCCTGTGTCCATCAGTGCGGGGAATATAAATCCTCTTTCGTAAATGGCCTTCGTTTCTATTTCCTCCCCAACACTCTCTAATTTCATGCGTGCGACTTGCACACATACAGTGACGGCTCCCATGTGTCTCAATTTCCCTTTTACATCTATACTAATGTTTTCAGCCGTGCACCCCCTATCTACAGAGGAATGGCTAATGTTTGCATGGTTTTCCTCTCTGCGGTCAGTCCCTGATGCTGGTCGATCTGCCGGAGCTGGAGTAGAGGTATCTGAGACCCATTATTCCACAAGAATGAGCTTCACGACTTCCAACCTACAATCTCCATGTTTTCGGCTCTAGAACAGATGACAGATGAACTGCTGTACCTAGCAACTCGAGATGTGAGAGAACGGGCTTCCTGTCATGTACACAAATACAGTATTTGAGTAAATGTATGTGTGTGAGGCAGGCCTCAACAATAAGTTTTTTGTTTGTTTTGTTTTTTACTGGCCTGGATCCAAATTTTTACCTGCTTAATACAAAAAATATATATTTGGGTTGGTAGGAAAATACATATAATTAAATGTTGTTTCATTGACCACATGATAAGAAAAAGGTTTTGTATTGCCTGAAGTGATTATTAAAGAGCTGACTATACATTATGCCTTTTTACATGGTTATGTACTTATTTGCTTTCAAAATTTATTTATTTTTTTTTCAGTAAAAATCAATATTTGTTTATTCACTTTGAATAATAGATTATTTTATTATTTGTTCAATATTTTATGCTGTTACAAGATGGGAAAACAAACCAGCTGATTTTACATGATAGTTGATTAAATTAAAAATAAATTAATACATTCTTGATTGATTTGTGTATAAAATATTATTATGTAAAATAACGGATTATAATTATTATTTGTTTATTACTTTATACTGCTAATGTTGCCTAAAGGGAATACAGTCCAGCTGATTGCATATTATCTTATTAGACAGCAACTTTATAAATAAATATTATTTTGATTTGTAAATATTTATATTTCTATTCATTTAAAATAAATGAATAACTGATTAAAAAATATATTATTAGTTGATTATTCTCTACAGTGAAGAAAAATAGGCCACTACAATGCATAAAACAATCAGTTATATAAATAATACATAATACCACAATAAAAAAAAAAGTTTGAAATATAAAGATAATTTTATAATGATTTATATTGGTATTTCTTTATTTATTGTAAATAACAATGTTAAAGGTAGAATAACGCACTGGCTCAAAAGTGTCTCTCACTGACCCCAAACCATGCTTCCTGTTGAAGACTCACTTGACTTCCCCTCAGACAATCTTTATTCTCTCCTTTGAGACACTAGGAGGCTGAGGGAAAAGCTAAAAAAGAAAACAAAACATGAGAGAGAGAGAGAGAGAGAGAGAGAGTAGGTGACGAGAGGGAGAGCGAGTAAGAGAGAGATAGTGAATAAAAGCATTTACCTGCATTGAAAAAAAAAACACACACACTAAATAGATTCTGTCCTTCAGAGGTCTTTATGATAATAACTGAAATCCGACAGCAAAGCTATAAATACCCACTTTAACCACAGTAATCACAATAAATATTCACATTGACCATTCTGTAAAAACACCCCACCGACAACTATTCAGCATCACCCCACTGAGAGGTTCTTGGTCATTTATCTTATGCAACACCATTTCAGTCTGGAAGACAGTCTAGATCTATCACATGGTAAACACAAAGCAAAACGCCGTATTACAGTATGTTATAAAACGGTGACCCACCTTCAAGGCTTCATAACTAACAGAGACAATCACTACTATTGTGCAGAGGACAGCATGTGAACAACAATTCTGAGAGCTATATAATGTTGTATCATTTCCTGTCGGGAAGCCAAAGACATTATCCACAATAGCTCCCGAATTGTTCACTTGAAGGACTGGATAAAGGAATAGAAAGTAATATTATTTTCACTTGAAAAAGTGAGTGGCATTAACTTTCAAATGGTCAAAAAATGTCAAGCTTTGCCTATAAAAGCTCTCAGTTACACAAACTCACACTGAGGCCTTCTGAGAAGAACAGTACGACGTCCTTAAAAGATTCACACGGACAGAAGGAAATTTGCTACTTCCCCTATCGGCAGATTTAGTCCTCTCTCAATGAAGAAACACAAATACAAATACAACGAACATTGTCGAGGGGAAAAGTTAGCAGGCTAACAGTGTAGCATTAGCATTCCTTTCAATACAGTGAGATGTACTGTAATAGTACATGCAGCATTACATGACTGAGCTATATACATTTTTACAGGTCTCTTCAGGTGTCAGCGAGACTCCCTTTAAGTGTTCTCTGAAGTTCTTGTCAAAAATCAAATTGCCGTCATGATTACCCTCTCGAAATGCAGCTCCTTCCCTGGCCTGATGACTAACTTTAATATTTGGCCTTGATATCTACCCCTACAGAAATATCAAGGGAGCAGAATAGTAATGGGCCGTAAAGTCATCCCATTCTGCCGCTATTACCAAGAATGAGAGTCTGAGGTTCTAAATCACTCAGGGCCACAGCGGGCGTCCATTAAACAGCCTTCAATGAATTACCAATAACCTCTGGGAAGACGCTGCCGTCAATGACCTCTCTCACACAAAGCGTGCTTTTCAATGGACACAAAAATCGTATCCAGTAAAGCAGCAGGAGCCTTGACCATCTGAGCAGAAGGGTCTCTACGGCATGGCTTTGTGCTGGCTGTGTCGTAATCTGGGGTTAGCAGGGCTTCTGTTGCGAGTGCCATCATCTGTAGAGGTGCAGCTGAAGAGGAGGGAACAATGTACTGGCTTGCGCTAGAAAAGCGGAATCGAAAGGTTTGAATTAGCACCGTTATGAGGTTCTAACCCCAAAGTCCACTAGACAACGACACTAAAGCTAAAAGCTCTAAATGAATGACTCAGCCACGGCAGAATCACTTCCATTGCATAAGGAAAAACGCTTTGGTTCTCTTAAGAAACATTTACTTGAATTAAATCTCTATTTTCTTTTAAAATCTTGCAAGTAGTTAAGAATATCATTAAATTATTTTTAGCATCTAGTTGTTAATTAAATTATAAAGGACCATTTACATCAAGAAAGATAATTACAACTACCCAAACCAATAAACCATAGCATTCAGTTTATTACACACGCACACTGAAGTTTTGTCATTTGCAGATTTAAATACTTAAAAAAAGATGGATTCTGATTGGCTGTGAATGTTCAGCTGGAAAAAAATTATTCTGAAAGGGAATCCAATGATATAGTGTTCCTCAAAGTTATGGTGTGGACTTTCCTATTCTCCCAAAGTCCCCCAAATTGCACAAATCAACAAAACTTTCAATAGCTTTAAAGGGTTGAGAAAAACCTCTCAGCAACAAGCACAAAAAAGCAATGCCAAAGAACATTAGCAGCAAAGGCTAACATTAGCCTGATTAGCATACAGTAACAGTAAGGTGTTGGGGACTGATTAAAACTCATGACTTCATTTCTTCAGTGCACTTTCTTTCCAACAACAAGCTACTTTTTCAATCAGGTAGTGGTATGCCAACCAAAAGCTACATTAGAACACAAGTCAATGTTAATCACTAAACACAACAACTTAGAAAAGACTTCATTAAAAGCCGTAAATAGAACTAAAGCAGTTATGAATTCTAATTAGCTATTATTTACACGTCCCCATAAGCTAAAACACTAATTAAATGAATCAAATCACAAGGGCTTGTGTATTTCCCTAGCCATGAAACTCATAGATGATGTAACAAAATGAAATTTAGTACTCTTAATAGACAGCAAACCCAAACTTTCCAAACAGTAAGTTTACAATGTCTTTACTTTAATGTCTTAATGGAGAATCTTATGCAGTTCTTTTGCAAGAACAAAAACGCAATTAGTGTAAAATAATTGTCACAGATGTCCACAATTAGAGCAAAATAGTTAAAACACACTGAGGTAAATATTCCAACTCAATATTTACACATCATACATGCATTACATATTAAATAAAAAATATTAAGTCATGACTTGCTGTGATGGTATGGTCAATAGCTAAATTAATGAATCTGTCTTTTTTAGGACTGAGCATTGAGGTCAACAGCCTTTAAATTCTACATTCAAAACCAAATATAACACAGTATGCTCTCAGTTGTCACTTTGAGTAGGAGCAGGTCAACATTTTCAGAGAAAACAGCAGTCATGCCCTTAGTGTGGCTGAACATTCTGTATCTTGTTATCTCAAATAACTGTAATACAAGAACACAAGCCATGAGTTGTGATCCCCTCCTTGGCAGCTCATCATGATTACTTCACCCTGCCATTTTTCCCGTTATGCATTCATTAAAATATTCCCAAAGGTTTTATAAACACATTCTCTGGAACTCTTCTCAACATACACACATCTGCCATGTCTTTTTGTGTGTGTGTATGAGATCTGTTTATGAGAGTGTCCTCCAGCTGCTGGTGGTAAGTTGCTTAAGGTTAAGTGTCTTGCAGGTCTTTTTCCCAGGAGGAAGCACTGGATGGAGTAACTCCAGCTTAACATGTGGAATTCTCTTACGCTGAACTTAACTGTACGTCAGCCTCAGGCCATTGTGAGAAGTTAAAGTCACTCTTCTCCACTTGTTATCTGGAAACATTCACTAATATGTAAGTAAATACTTCTGTGGTTATGAAGAATCCACAAAATCCTGGGAATAATTAAGACTGAGTCCAATTTTTATAGTAAGAATTTAGGAAGTAGGAATGCAAATAGATATATATTATCTTCATTTTTTTTATTTTTTTTTACATGTATGGATACATTAAATTGATTGATTGAAGTGACACTCAAACCTTTTACATTGTTCCAAAGATTTCTATTTCAAATGTGGTTCTTTTAAACTTTCTATTCATCTAATAGTCCTGAAAAAGCAAGCAGTACTGTTTTCTGACACTGATAATAATAAGAAATTATTATAAATGATGTTTCTTGTCATCACAGAAATTAATAATATTTTAAAATGTTTCCATATGTAATAGACATGTGTTTGCATCATCATCATCATCATCTGAATATTTCTTACAAATAATAAACTGTATTAACTAGTTATGAATGTTAATGATAAAGCTGTTAAATAAGTGCCTAATACTGGATTTTCAAAAACTAATAATCTGCTAAAATTAAAAGATTTCTATTATATTTGCTATTGCAGATCAAAAATCTGTACCCACAAACTGGCCTCCATTGCACTCGATATTTCTAAAACCCCAAAGGCAGAATTATTCAAACTCATACAGGAAATTACAAAAGTGATTACTAGTATGTCATCTCTCAGAATATGTTTCTCTTGTTATCACACTCAAAACTCAAGGGAGTCTGGGCAAGAGCTGAGTGTAATGAGACAAAACGGGACTAATAAACACAGCATCAAGAGATGCGACAAATATGCATGCTATATCATTTTTGTGTTCATTACTTGTTCTTTTTCATAATCCATATGGGGCTGTCATGCAGCTTCTAGAAATTTCACTTTGAAAATGCCCTGTAACCTCAAACCATTATAATCGAAAAACATGTCTGTGACAACATTTCTGCAAAATGATATCAAGTTGCTTGTCATTCCCAGAGTGAGTGGTGCTGAAAGCACATTCCATTTTATCTGAAACAAATGTATATGAATCTGGCAAAGTTTTAGTACATTAGTTGCTGTATTTATTAGGCCAGTTTAGAAAAAATTACATGTCCTGTGAGTGTCGTTAAAAGGTTAATACCATATTGCATATGAAAATACTGTTCCACCTAAACAGAACCCTACCATAAACCTAATCGATAGTGTTAAAAAAGCAAACAAACATAATAGATAAAAATGCATTTGCTGGAGCAACTGTGCCATTTTAGTTTCCTTCCACTAAAATGTATTTGAAAGTATTTTAGCTGTTTTATAAGATATTCAGTTTCACAGGGCAACACCAGGTGAGCCACTGAGCAAGTTTACTATGTCAGAAAAGCAATACACATGGAGCAGGTTATGTCATGCAAATATCAAAATGTATTATTTACTAATGTACTACAGTAAAAACGTTTTGAGTTCATAAAGTATTTTGCAATGAATATGCAAAAATGAGTCTTGATTAACCGATAAGCAGACCCTGTAATCATAATTAGTAGGAAAACAGAGTTTAACTGCAGTGAATCATAAAGGTACATTTGCTTAGTATTGCAAAAATGTATATATATATAGACATTTTGGTTGCACTTTATTATAAGTACGTGTACTTACATGTTCTTATAGTGTTCTTACAGTGTATTTATCTAAGAAAGTTCTGGTAATACAAGGTAACGACATGGGGTAGGGTTAGGTTTAGGGGTAGGTTCAGGGTTAGTGCCTAGTTATTACATAGTTATTGTAATTACTAAGTACATTGTATGTACATAAGGAACAGGACTGTAAAATAAAGTGCTACCGACATTTTTTATATAAGTAAGCCAATTAAAAGCATTTTGAATCATACAGGCCCATCATTTCTACAAACCAATTAAAGGCTTTTTACACATAAATGTTTCATTCACATTATGCCAACTTCTTCAAAACCCCTACAACCACTTAGCTTAATAAAGCTGTTTGTTTTATAATCAAGGTCAAAGGTCATAGTCCAGAGTCATCACCATTATATTTAAAATCCTCCATTCACTGAAACAGCAGGCCGCTGACAAAGCCAAACTTTTCAATCGTGTATCTGTCACTTCAGTCCCACCGCAACAACAACCCCGTGGCCATTTTCACCACGAGCCCCGGCCTCCACAGAAAGCTTGCTGGAGATTATTCTCGTTGACAGCTCGCATTAGCAGATCAAAGGCAAACAGTTGGGCTACATTTCTATTCCTCCTAATGTCTTCAGTCAGAGCAGTTGTTTGGCACACCTTTAACATTTAATGCACGTAGGAGGTGGCCCACTTTCACCCACTCTTGAGCTACATCCCTTCATAACCACTAAAGACAAGCTTTTAGATGACCAAAGTTTGAATCAGTTTCAAATAAAAAGGGAAAGTTCATCCTTAAAGGTGAAGTGTGTAGTTTCTTCAACCCATTTGTTTGGCTGAACAATGGCGGACAATGCTTGAAACCTGATTGTAATTAATCATTTCTGCAAGATTTTGGTGATCTTGGTCATGCAGCAATTAGACACTTCACATTTAATATCAGAAAAGCAATCCGTGTTCATTTGACTAATTTAAAAAGGAAGCAAAAACTTCAAACTTCAAATGCATTGAAGTGAAGATGGATTGCACAGTGCAGTATATCTAGTACACGGACCTCGAAACTGTTTTTCTTGTTTGTTTCTTTTCTTTTGTTTAATCTGAGAGTGATCCTCTCAACGGGCCATTCGTGAAGGAAATACTGTGTTTATTTTATGAGACAAAATGAACAATTTAAAAGCAAATGCTACTAAAAAGCTAAAATACAATGATGTCATTGCGAGCCCTTTTTAAATCCAGGCCTGACAAACTGCATCAACTGTAGCATCAGTGGGAGTTTGCTAGAGATTTGAGCTGTCAGGGGTAATGAATGTCTCCTATCTAGGACAGGCCATGTAAATAGAGCACAGAGGATGGTGCAGACTGGGAAACATTCCTTTGGGATGTCCGTTTGTGTGTGTGTATGCGTGTTTGGTGTTTGAGTGGGTGGATAGACTTATGGCCTACAGGCGCGCAACTCACCCAAGTTCCATTTGAGCCCAGAAGTGGTGGTTAGACAAGGGCTGCCCACAGGAACCAGACTACACCATTTCCCTTCCAAGCCAGTGTTCACGTTCAGATGGTGCTGTCTGCCCTGTAAGTGTGAGCAAAAGAGCAGGAGAAGGTCACAGAATGGAATGAAACTCTGTTTGAAAATCTAGCACTGATGAGAAAATAATAACAGTTGAATGATTTATAAATGAAAGTTATTATAAAGTGTTACCTTTTTATGTAATATTATCTGATAAACATTCTGAGAGAGACTCAAAATTAATTTGAAAACTCTCATCCAAAGAGGCACTGGCAATGCTGTTGTAATGCTGTTCTCATTTCTCATCACAATCAACAATCCAGTTCAATATTGTGATAATTATAATCATCACATTTCTAAAGCAGTATATTGTTGTCAACATAGACACACATTTACTTAAATTTATGATGAACGATGAAGCTGGATGTTCCAAGAACTATTATTTAGGTGATAATTACCACCTATTACATTGAGAAAGTTAGATTATATTTATAACTGTTTTATTTTAATCTAAATGTGTATTGTCCAAACTTCAAAGTTTGACTATTCAAAACTAATTCTGATCCGTCTCTGAAAAGTCAGTAATAGCAGTAAGTAAGTGCTGCACAGACAGAAAACTTTAATTCATGTTTTATAAGTCTGGTTTATGAGGGGCTGAATCAGTCAAGGATATCTTTATATAGACTGAGATGCATTCATTTAAATTTCTGGCCCATTACACGAGATTCTCACAATCATCTCGATGTCCTATTCTCATTGAGCCTTAGAGGTTGTTTAAGTATTCTCACACAGAATTCAAAGTAATGCAGCCAGAGTCCTTTTGTAAGGTTTTCTTATTTGTTGTTGGCAAGATGACAACGTCTTACTATTATCTGTACACGTCTGCAAACATGTCTGCGTTTCATGTACTATATGGTGTTATTGTGCAAATATGAGCTGGCCTGATCTTTAAAACATCATGAAATATACACATGCATCTCTCACATGACTCTATTTGCTTTATTTAGCAGTGTTGAATGAAAATGTTAACAGCAATATTTTCACATTTTTGCATTAAGTGCTGTGACCTTTCAAAAGTGCACAAATAGAAAAACAACACAGAAGAGGAAGTAAAGTGTCTCTGCAGTTGTTAATTGCTTAATATCACCATTGATCATTAAGTGCCGCAATCAGGATGTCAAAAGCACACAAGTGCAAACACTGATTAGTATATGCTAATGAGAACTAGAGAAGTGTTTACTTCTTGGAGGAGGACAGCCAGAGAACGGTCTTGTATAACCACCACAGGCAGATCCGTCATCTTCTGGGCATGAAACAAGGTCTCCACGGTGGCCATGATCTGGTCAAACCGGCCTCCAAGTCCACCCAGGGTTACGATGGTGTCTATCTGCAAAAAGACGGTAGATGAGTAAACAAATAAATAGGTTAACCAACGAATAAACATAATTAATAACATGATTGTGAGTGATGTTGCAAAAACAAATGAATGTGCAAGCAAGAATTCAAATTAATAAATGAACAAATAAATTAGCGAACAAATTATTGATTATGTGAGCAATGTTCTACAATACCAATACTAACAACTACAATACCAACAAATGAATGAACAAACAAACGAATGAACGAACAAACGAACAAACTAATAAATGAACGAATGAACAAACAAACTAATCAGCAATTGTGGGAGAAAATCAGCTGAAAACAATTTTTTTATGCAACTCAGGGGTAAATGTTTAAATTTAGTAATCAACCAAAAGAATGCACGATTGTGAGAGCAAAAAAAGTAGACAGATGATTTTATACAACTCCAGGATAAATGTTCTGGAATTGACAAACAATTTAATAAACAAACACATGAACGAACAAACGAATGAATAAATAAACAAAAAATTGTGGGTGCAAAGTAGAGGATCGAGTTTATTTATGCAACTCCAGAATAAATATTTTAAAAGCGCCGTTGCTTCAACAAACAAGTACACAAATAAACAAAAGAATGAACGAACAGACAAACAAAAAACCGACTGTGGGATGTAGGATCTGCAAGCTGATGATAAATGATCTGAAAGTGCTTTTGCAAAGTTGCAGCATAGCTTTTTCCTTCCCACTGCAGCCAAAAATTATGTCCGTCTTCACTAAACAACAGAGTCATACATTATGGAAAGTATTCTGAGGGAACAGTGCGGACCGGAAAACGTTGACTTGGCAGAATGTCTTTGATATTTGTTCCGGGGACCATTTGTCTGAATACTGCAATGTACCCATCACCCTCTGAGATCCAACAACTCTACGTGACAAAAAAACTCTTTAAAATGCACAGAGGGTAATCAACACTTCACTGCCAGCCTCCACTGGCTCGTTTAAATAGCGGGACTTATGAGACATCTGACACATAAATTGTTCATGTTACAGTGCTTCTGTAATTATGCAAACTGATTGCAAAACTTTTTTAAAAGCGCAACAGAAGTGATGATACGTTCGCAACTTGTTCTTGGAGCCTGAGGTCAAAGAAAGTCTTCACTTTACCAGCAAAGTCTAATAAATCAGTTTACATTTTCAGCAAAAACCTGCAGGCTGAAACCAACAAACTGGAGTCGACGCTTTAAAACAAGCAGATGAATCAATATTTTAATAGTTGTATTCATGTTTTAAACATCCAACGACTGACAGAGAGTCAAATTACCTCACTTGTTACCTCAGTGACCTTCTGCACAAAGCTTTTTCGCTTTTAGAAGCGTTACTTGTCTTTTGTGAGTGCTTGAAGACACAAAAGGTACCGCTGAGATACAGAGGTGAATATAAATACACAATAGGAAGAATCAAGAAGGCCGTAGTATGCATATAGAATGAGCTTGAGGCTTGTATATTGGTAAAACTCTGGAGTGTCTGTGACGGTGATGGGCATCTCTGTGAGGACCAACAGACTGTCTGACAAGCCTGGAGCTCTGGCTGAGGTTCAGAAAAGGAGCAGACAGGCACACACATACAATATCCATACAAAACCTCTCTGACAGCTCCTGTAGAATGTGAATTCACACTGAAGCTGAGGTGTGAGCTCACCTTTTATGTTTGACAGGTATATAAAAAAAAGGAGTGAAAATCAGTATCCTTCCGACTCAGTTTACACAGTGAACTTGAGTTCCACTTTTTTACTATTGTTATGTATCTCAGGTTTTGTATTTTAGTACACATATTCCTGCATTCCAGTGCCACAGAGTAACACACTTTGATATGGAGAGACAAAGGCCCTGTTTAAACCTGCAAATAACATGCATTTCATATAAGTTTTCAGTGACCACTTGAGATTGGACTATTATTTTGACTACATACATAATTTACTACTTTAGTTTCTTACAACATGTTGATAAAGCACAAAAGTAAAATAACTTAGCAAACAAAATTACTTTTGAAAAGCATATTGAATTTTTTTTCTTCTGCACAACCCTTTTGAAACAGAAGTGCGCTTAACTGTACTGAACACGCACTTGTAGAGTACTTCAGATCTTGAAAGTAGATTTTTAAAAATTTGTCCTTGCTTTTCATATAAAAGGAATGAAATAAAGGGTTCCTTAACTGAAAGATAACACCGTTTTGTGGCTGTTTCTTAGCAAACTTAGAAAAAAATGCATTTTGTCAAATTAAAACTTTTAAAACACATTATAAATAATTGTTATAATACTCTTTTGAGAGTAGAAGTTCGCTGATGTGTTGAATAACATACTAAAGCACATGTAAAGTGCTAAATTCTAATTCTAACTGTGTGCTGATTGATATTACAAGTTAATGAATTAGTTTCATATAATGTATATGAAATTACAAATAAAGATGAACTTAAGTTATAATTAAGGTGGGTCAAAAAAATCACTGTAAAGTTCAACTAACTGCATTTAATAGAAACTATAATGCATTTTCATTCAACTACAATTTAAATGTGTGAGACAACTACATTCAGGTCACTCTTAAGCAAATTCTATTAAAGTACATCTATATTTTATTTTATATGTTATTTTCTTTTATAGCTACAGAGGCATGTGGAAGTTTAAGAAACCCTTGCAGAATCTGTGAAAAAAAAAAAAAAAGAGAGCGAGATCATACTAAATGCATGTTATTTTTTTATTTAGTACTGTCCTGAGTAAGATATTTTACATAAAAGATGTTTGCATATAGTCCACAAAACCAAAAAAAAAAATTGCAGAAATTATTAAAATAACCCCATTCAAAAGTTTGGGAACCCTTGGTTCTTAGTACTGTGTTCTGTTACCTGATAACCCACGACTGTCTTTCTGTTTTGTGATGGTTGTGCTTGAGTCCATTGTTTGTTTTGAACAGTTAAACAGAAAAATCCTTCAGGTCCTGCAGATTCTTCAGTTTTCCAGCATATTTGAATATTTGAACCCTTTCCAGCAGTGACCGTATGATTTTGAGATCAATTTTTTACACAGAGGACAACTGAGGCACTCAAACACAACTATTAAAAAAAGGTCAAACGTTCATTGATGCTCCAGAAGGAAACAAGGTGCATTAAGAGCTGGGGGGTGAAAACTTTTGGAATTTGAAGATCAAGGTAAATTGTACTTTATTTGGGTTCCGGGAAACATACAAGTATCTTCTGTTGCTTTCGAAGGGCAGAACTAAATGGAAAATAATTATATTTCAACAAAATAACATTTGGACATCTTCATCGTCTTCAAGTTTTCATCCCCCAGCTCTTAATGCATCTTGTTTCCTTCTGGAGCATCAGTGAACATTTGAACCTTTTTTAATAGTTGTGTTTGAGTGCCTCAATTGTCCTCAGTGTGAAAAGATGCATCTCAAAATCATACAGTCACTGCTGGAAAGGGTTCAAATATGTGAAAGAAGCTGGAAAACTGAAGAATCTGCATGACCTGAAGGATTTTTCTGAAGAACGCTGCTCAGTTTGACTGTTCAGAACAAACAATGGACTCAAGCACAACCATCACGAAACAGAAAGACAGTCGTGGATCATAGAACAGAACACAGTATTAAGAACCAAGGGTTCCCAAACTTTTTTGGTGTTGTGGACTATATGCAAACATCTTTTATGTAAAATATCATACTTAGGACAGTAAAAAAAAAAAAATAACATGCATTTAGTATGATCTCTCTTATTTTGTTAAAATTATTCAAATTTCCACAGATTCTTGAAGGGTTTCCCAAACTTTTGCATGTCACTTTATTGTTTTAGCACAATGGTTGACTTCCAGGTGAGTGGCAATATGCTACAAATGCGAAGTGGTCACATATGTTCCTGTCTGCCACCGAATGTGGTTTTAATAATCCAGTCACCTAACACTGACCACCTGTGGTCTGATCACCTGATATTAATACTGGTTGCAAATGAGGTCAAAAAGTAATGGAAACGGGTCTGAAGTGTAAGAAAAGAAACCGATAGATTTACAGATTTGCTTCTGAGGAGAGATGGAGTCCAACCTGCAATTTCTGTGCTTTGATCTCCTCCAGCATAATGGCCAAGCACTTAGTGAAGTCTGTCAGATCCTGGTCTGGCGTTTTCATCATCTTGCAGTTCTGGAGAAAAATAAGTCAAATTTTAAGACAATATGTCAGCAGTTAATAAATAGATGGATTTTTTTTAATTCAATATCAAAAATTTGGGTTCAAGTTTTTAGGGATGTATACTATTGTTCAAAAGTTTGGGTTGATTTAAAAAAAATAAATTAATACTTTTATTCAGCAAGGACAAATTAAACTGATCAAAGGGAACCGTAAAGACATTTATAATCAAGTTACAAAAGATTTATACGTCAAATAAATGCATTTTTTTCACTTTTTAATCATCAAAGAATCATGGATTCCACAAAAATATTAAGAATTGTGTATACAGGGTAAATTCAGGTTAAGCGGAACATTTTTCCCAGCCATCTCAATGGCGAAAAGCATCCCAATTTACCTGAATTCATCCTTATTAAAATACAAATATTAAGAACTATTACCATTGATGATAAAACATAAATATTGGTTTCTAAAAGCTTTGCCATCACAGGAATAAGTTCCAAATTATACATTTATATTTCAATATATACAGTTTTTAAATTGTAATCATTTTTAATAACATAAATGCAGTGTTGGTGAGCATTAAATCCATAAAAAAATAAACATCTCATTGATGACCACCCCAAGTATTTAAATATTTCAGAATTTGATGCAACTGACAAAAGCAGATCAAGTATTTGGATAAAAATGGGGTTAAAACAGGAGCCTTTTTAACTGTTTTTTAAAGAAACTTTAAAGTTGATACACTAGCAAAGACTGCCTTCTTCAAACAAGCCCCCCCTGTTGCTTTATGTATGATCACACTTTGGGTTTTGTAAATGGGATCTCTTGTTGTGTGAATTCTTTGAGTGTTAGAACAGGGCAGAGGTGAACGTTGCTCGTTTCCAGTCTCAGTTCCCTCTGACGGCTGCATATACGGCGTCACAGGTGACTTCTCAATCGCAGCAGGTGCCCCAAAATCCCACACCCAGACGTCAGCTGAGAAGCTTGTTTCTGTTGCGGCTTGATCTTTCCTTTATCCTCCACAGAGCATCACTCTGGTTTTTATTCCTTTTCGAATCCATTTAAATTCAGGCGTCATGGTCTGTCAAACTTTGGTTCCCCTGAAAGCTGCATACACCAGCTTAGGAATGACATAAAAATGCATGTATGCAGGATTATAACAATGCAAATAACCTCTGGTACTCATTACTTAGCAGATGGTTTTCATTCAAACTGACATACAGTACACTAATTTCTGAGACGGTCCCACAGGAGAATAATGCAGTTATGTGCTAAGTTCAAGGGCACGGTGGAGGCCTCTCTTGTAACACTTCACAGGTTCACCAGCTTTGTTAAGAGCTTTAGCCTCTAGACTGATACCATACCACACTGCACCTTTCCAGAATGACAGAAATTCAGTGGTGTGAATCTGTGAAACCTACATGACTTAAGGAAGAGAGTTGCGAGTTGCTGGGGGGCATGACTGGCAAGGACAAAATATGAATCTCAATCAGAAAGTATGTCAGCCCAAGTTTGGTAACCAGGTACATAATCTTGCATTAATATTTAACATACATTAATATCAGGACCAAAACCAAGACCACAATTGTTTGTCATACCAAAGTTCAAAAAGTGTTTAAAATAAAAATTTGAAATTCATTAAAATTACAATCAACTTCATAGGCCAACTATTATGCAAAGATATTAGCATAAAATAGGCTAAAACAAAAACAAACAAAAAACAATTCTGGAATCTAAATGTCTAAATGTGTTTTTTTTTTTTTTTTAGACTTTTTTAATATCAGGGACCCCCAAATACGATGTTAAAATATAACCCCCAAATATGGTGCTATGATCCTAAATTATAAAAGCAGATATACATTTTAAAACCCCAGATCCCTATCTGTCAGTCACTATGAGTTATGTCGAACGACAAATGGGGTCACACTTGGGAGGCCAATCATCTCTGAGTTTAAGAGAAAATGGCAATGAAAATTGTCTAATGGATTTTGCATGCTGAGCCGCTCCTGCATGCTGAAGTGGTGCTTGTGAAGGAGTCATACATCTATTGTGAATGGAATAGTCTGACGCCAGGCCCAGTACTGAAGTTAGCATGCCCGGAGTCCGCTGAAATAACAAATAGGAAAGATTTGAAGCAATCTTTTGTTGAAGGTTGAAATCCCTTCCAAAAACTTGTTTGTGTACAGAACACCACAGGTTTTCAGGTTGTGGCTTGTTTTCATGGACCCCATATGTTGTTCGACATAATTTGTAGTGACCGACAGATAGGGAATGTTTCAGTTACATACGTAACCCTAATTCCCTGATGTAGGGAACCATTCCACAACCTTGAACCATTCGCTGGTGCCGAGACACGTTCTCGGCTCTTCAGCGTAAAAACTGATTGAGTGGATGCGCGCTGTCGCCTTATATAGCCGTAGGCATGGGGAGTGGCTCAGCATGCAAAATCCACTAGCAAATTTTCATTGGCGTTTTCTCTTTTTTTCCTAGTTAGACATTTCCCAAACTATAATTCCTGACTAAATGTATAATCAAGTGAAACATTATGAAGTTTCATTCACATGATCTAAATGTTTCACGATGCCAGGATTTTTTTATTTCTATGTTCTATAACAAAGACAGCAATACGATATAAAAGTAATAGGAGTTATAATGTTGCTAGCTTAATGTCAGTAAGAATGATTAGATAAACTTTACTGTGATAGGCTATTCTCTGTTCATGAGTATATCCATATATGTTTATAACAATATGTATTGTATAGGCCTACATACAAAGCATGCTTGTGTTTATGAATGTATACGTTTATGAACCCTAATCTAGAATATATTCTAACAACGGTCAATCACATGGTTAGGGTTACGTGGTAGATTTTTTTATTGCTTTGAGCATTTTAGCAATCATAATGTATTGAAATGTACCTGCAAAGCACTTTTAGGATTTCCCGCAACAATTAAAATTGTTTTGGTACAGGAATAAACCTCAAAACAACTGAATATGTTATTAATACAGATACAGCAAAAACTAATTGAAAAATTATGAATGTGCATACATATGGATATAAAACAGTAAAAGAGACATCACAAGAAAGACCCAGAGGGAGTAAGCTTACCTTTTCGGTGTAAAATGCCTTGACCTCTGGCAGGATTGAATCAAAGTCTCCATTTATGTAGTCTGGGAGAAAACTTCATGGGAAGAGAGAGAGAAACTGATGTGAGAGGGAGCAGGAGGCAAGTGTGATGGGTAAAAAAAAAGCGCAATTTGTGCAGCCATCAGATCCTTTATTCATGTGAAATGAAGGTGTGTTTCTGACATGGGCCATGGAAAGCTTCAGTGACAGGACCCCACCAGAGCCATTCAACGCCTGCCAGTCACAGCACTATCTGTCCCCAGTCATGACAAAAGCGGCACAGACAGCCACTTGACAGTGAGGGGTTGAGAGAATTGATGAAAACTGCGCCGTCGCTGTATATTTCACACCAAACTTCGGCAACATAGATTTACGATACATATGGTGGCAATGACAAGATTTTCTTCGCTCAGGTGGGCAGAGTATTCATTTTGATAAAGGCAGATCATGTCGTGGCTTCTTTCATTTTATTCCCTTATAGCAGAAAGGCAGTGTGGGTATCGGTAGGCATTAAAGCATAAAGACTTGATGTTACGATTTCACGCTCTGCTAGGTGGTGCATGTAGCCGCTGAATGAGCAGAGATGTGCTGCTGAGCTGGTTTAAGAGTAACACTGCAGTGGATTACAGAAGCACTATCGAGAACATCAGCGTGCGAATATAGCGGTGTTAAAAACAGGTTGTGTGGGGAATAAAAGACAATTCAATGACACTAAACTTACACTAAGGTTGGAAGAAAGAAATGCAATTCCACTGCCAAATGATGAAATCATTTCAATAACAACTTTCAAACAATTATTTTTAACAATTCTTTAAAAGAGTTTTAAAATGACAGACTTTTAAGATTCAGCATAAATGGAATCCAATTCTTGCACTAAATTATATTGTAAACAAGAATACAGAGTAAACATTTTTGCATTGGTTTAAATCTATTTGATTCACTACGAAGAACTGACTCAAAAGAGTCATTTGTTCAGGAATCAGACTAAACTAGTCATCCTGTTTGATTCACCAAAAAGTGTTGACTCACAAGAGTCATTTGTTCAGGAATCAGACTAAACTAGTCATCCTGTTTGATTCACCAAAAAGTGTTGACTCACAAGAGTAATTTGTTTAGGAATTTAACTACACTGGACATACTGTATCTGTGTGGTTCACTAAAAAGCACTGACTCACATGAGTCATTCGTTCGGAAATCAGACTACACTGGTCACACTGCATTTGGTTTGATTCACTAAAAAGTACTGATTTGAATTACTGTCTTTTTTTTCAGGAATCAGAGTACATTGGTTGCACTGTATGTTTTTTATTCATTTAAAAGAACAGGCTCATAACAGCCATTCATTCAGAAATCAATCTACACTGGTCGTGCTGTACACGTCTGATTCATTAAAAAGAAGAGTCCCTTTGGAGAGTCATTCATTTGGAAATCGGTCTACACTGGTGCACTGACTACATCTGTTTGATTCATGAAAAGAACTGACTCACAAGAGTCATTTGTTTGGGAATCAGAGTACATTGGTTGCAATGTAAGTTTTGTATACATTTAAAAAGAATGCACTGTTGTGCTGTCACTAAACAGTAAGTAGCTCATAAAACTCTGTCAATGTATTTTGGTACTATATTCTCTATCAGTGGATAAACGAATATGCAAAAACCATTAACAGAACAGTAAAATGTAAATCCACAAGTGATCAAGTAGATAATATAATGTTAAACATGGCTACACAATTTTTGCCCATTTAATTGTATTATGCACCCCTTTCAATCTTTCTGCCAAAAAACATTGGATCATCTAGAATGCTTCTGGTTTTGATTCAAGGTTCAATGTGTGAGAAAAAGCCATTCAAAGCAACAAACGGATTAAAAGTTTCCCATTGTGTCCTCTCCAACAGACTCCCAGTTAAACAGGAAGCCATAAATAACCCTCAGCAATGACAGTTCTGCAGCCACATTAAGGTGAAGCTAAAAGAAACTTTTCCTTTTTGACATTTTATCAGCAAAACAGCTCCTTCCCACCGCAGAGCTCAAATTGGTGGCAAAATACACCTCTTTTACATTCAAATTAAAGTGTCACTTAAAGTTAATCGTAATGCAGGGACTATACCTCAATGAAAAAGAACTTGATTTGGACCGGCACGGAGAAAATTTGAATTAAGAATTGAAGCAATTCCAGAAGGTCAGGACCAAAGCCAATGGGAGAGCCTCAGACCAGACACCCTGTCGCATCAGATGCTTCATTCATTTTGCCACAGCCCAAAGAGACAAGACAGACAGATGAGATCACAGTAATCGCTCTGGCTTTCTTGTTTTTTCCTTGTTACACGCTCTAAAATAACATCAATGAGAATGTGGAGAGGTGAAAATGGGGCTCCCAAGTGACATTCAAGAACAAAACTACATGCATATCCTTAAACGTTTTGTATTTGATGCAGCTTCTCTTTTCTTAATAAATGATGTGACTGTTCATCAACAGGGGAGCTTCATATTGGCTTCATTTCGCGCAGCACAAATTTCGCTCCATTTTTTACGTCAATATGCCCACTCAGGACTTAAATAACAGATCGCCTGCTTTATGCCTGGCAGTTTCACACACCCCTCAGAATATCAAGAGACCTCTTCAGCTGTTGCTTCATTACAGACAGTCTGGTGAAATCATAAAGCGCCCCTCCTGAGTGGATCATCTGAACAGACGACTAGCTTTTGATTATGCCTCAGAGTTCATTTTTGACTCCTTCATAATCAGCAAAGGTCACACAAGTACTTCAGAATAACTACACCTGCACAATGCGTACCGAGATGGAGTACTGTACATTACTGAGCAACCATGATGTACCCTGTGTCCGAATATGCATATTTAACTTCCGTGCCACATATGCATAGTCATGGCAATGATGTCACATTTCCATGTTTATACAATCTTAACAAATGCACATTTGGTTCTTTTTTGAAACATAATTTTTTAAGATGAGTAAGTGAGTGACGTGACATTCAGCCAAGCATGGTGACCCATACTCAGAATTTGTGCTCTGCATTTAACCCATCCGAAGTGCACACACACAGAGCAGTGAACACACACACACACACACACACACACACTGTGAGCACACACCCAGAGCAGTGGGCAGCCATTTATGCTGCGGCGCCCGGGGAGCAGTTGGGGGATTGATGGCTTGCTCAAGGGCACCTAAGTCGTGGTATTGAAGGTGGAGAGAGAACTGTACATGCACTCCCCCCCACCCTGCCGGCCCGGGACTCGAACTCACAGCCTTTCGATTGGGAGTCCGACTCTCTAACCATTAGGCCACGACTTCCCTAATAAGCATTATTACTTATTTCACATGTGGACAGACTAGCCAATCATAACAGAAGTCATTTACATATAGAGGTCTTTAAAGAAATGTCAAAAAAACAAGCCATTTAATAAAAAAAAATTCTGTAGTAGTAAATTTCAGCTGCAAAAAGCCTAAATTACTAACATTACAAGTGAACTATAAGAGGATAATAAAATGTTACAAAAGTGCAAAGTATGGCTGCGTTTAGATAATGATAAAATACTGTCTGGAAAGACTTTAAAGCTTCAACATTCATTGCATAAATTCATATTTTATGATGCAGTCGCATCATTCAAAACTGGCTACTGTGCTTTCATTAAGGTTCACTGTCAATATAATAATATACAAGTCTCTAAATAAGTCTCATGTTCAACTAGGCTGCACTTATTTGTTTTAAAATGATTTAATAGTTTAAAATATAAATAAATCAATACTGTGATGGCTAAACTGTATTTCAGCATACATTAATCCAGTGTAATTTTCTATCAATAATATAATATAAATTTGAAAGTTGTCAAAGCCAAAGCAATTAAAAGCTCACAGCTGTCTCTCTTTCTCTGACTTCAACAGTACTAGCCATTTTAAGAGAAATGTATGTATACCAATCTAACAGTTAATAAGAGTCTGAGCACTGAAAGATTATCCAGACAGCCATCACTGTTGATAATCCAGGTAGTTTGTGACTAGAAATCTGTTCCATAATAATGGCCGATACCATCTGCAAATGGCAGTATAAAGCATTGTATGAGCTCCAAGCAATAGCGTGTTAACTGCTTCAGTTCAAATAAAGCTGAGCTTTCTAAACTAATCAAAGTGCTGGGAAAGGTCAATGCAGTGATTACATTTAAGGCACTGTGAGATAATAACAGGATATGTCTTGATCTGGGCACCAGCTCCTCTGAAGATTTCTCTCCCTGTCAGCTCCTGTTTGCACAGGAAGATTAAAAATGAATAATCAATGTGGATGCATGTAATTAGGCAAGGCCAGAGGTCTGCCACACATGCGTTCCAGGGAATGTGCAGTCACTGGTCTAAACCAATCAGACATTGCTCACAAATGAGTATCAAACCCCAACCAGATGCCACAATGCACAAGATAATGAAAGCAAATGAGGACTGGAATTGTCAAGCTCCAAGATGTCAAAGTAGAATCATAAAAGTATCACAATAGTGTTTCAAATGACTTATGTGCTACATTTAAAGTTTTCTGGTCATTCTCATTTCTCTTCTACGAGAAAAAGATCACATTTTAAGTTGTAACTCATGGATAACCATTTCTTCCAGTGAGTTGGTAACAACAGCAAATGATCACCGAGTCAGTGAGTTGAACAACTAAATCAGTTCTATTAATGAACAAATCATTGATCATTTTTGTGAATGATTTGAATTCACTAAAGAGATCTAAAGCATTCAATTTGTTTTCCTCCGTGAACTGGATTGATGTGTTTAAAGATTTTAATCATTTAGTTTTGTGAATTAAAATCAAGCTATTAAAGCTGCGGTAGGTAACTTTTGACGCTCTAGCGATTAATAAACAGAACTGCTTGCGTCTTGCGGAAGAACATCGTAGCCGGAACTACTTCTCTCTGTTTATGTCTATGAAGAATCACAAAGGTACTGGGTTACTCCGCTGCGGTACCCACGAAGCAATCTAAAATAGTCTGAATATAAACACTTATTATAGGTGCACCCTAGTGATTCAGGACAAGCTAAAAACATGGTTTGGAAAATGGATTCATGGTGTACTCGCTTATTATATAAATTTTTCTACATTTTGAACACAAACTAATTTACGGACCGCAGCTCTGATTGGTTGTTTCTTACCGCGGATGAATTTCTGCAAATGGCAATAGGACCACTGACCACTTTTACAAAAGTTACCAACTGCAGCTTTAATACATAAAAAAAAAAAAAACTGAATCAACTTTTTCAAAATATTCTAATTATTAAGATTAGCTTTGAGAACTACAACAAGTGACTATTCATTACAAATATCTGAATCATGCAAACCAATGTATGAACTAGATCAACTGATTTACTTAAAAGATCTGAATCATTAAGTTTTGAGGACTGAATAAAGCTAAAATATTCAAAATTATTAAAGACCAGTTTTGAGAACTGGATAACCTGATAAATTACAATTAATTGCAAACCAGTGTATGAATTAGATCAACTGATTCCCTTAAAAATCTGAATCATTCAGATTGTTTTTGAGAACATAAAGCAATTTAACTGAAAAGATCCGAATCCTTCAGAACATTATTCCAAATGAAAATGACAAAATCATTCAACAAATTAGAATTATTAAGATTAGTTTTGTGAACTTGACCAACCGATTCATTACAAAGATCAGAATTATTACACAGTTAAATGTTATTTTGGCCTGACCAATCCCCTTTAATTTCTTCAAAACGGTGAATTCCTTCATTTAATCTAAGCAGAACTAAAAAAGCACTGCATCTGCTGATGATATTCATCTTCAAATATGAAATATTTTGTTGTTGCTCAGACACAATTAATTTCCAGTGAGTAGATATTCCCTATTGACACCGCATATGGTATATATACATATACAGATGACAACAAAAGCATAGAGAGTAAAGCGATGACAGGTACAAGAGAATTGATGGATGTGACATGGAACAGGGCATGCTGTATATGTGCATTCAAAAGATATTGTTTATTTTTTGGAATGTCTTTGAGGTGTCTTCGGCAATGCTGCTGCAAGCTGATAAGCTCAAAACAACAAGCTTCTGACGATCGCAGTCGAAACATACTTTACTGGCTTTGCGCTGAATGGATCATTAGCACCCTATGAAGACATTCTCACTCTCTTAAATATGCCTGCCGTCACAATAAACCAGCTGTTTTGAAGCAGCAGCTCAGTCTATTGTATGTGGCTTAATATCTATTTTATCTTCTCATTTGCTGTGTTTTCCTATTTTATTCCACAATATGTTATTATACTGGCTCAAGCTTCTTACAACAATATAATGCTTATTCATTTCAGATCGAAAGAAGTGCACAAGAAATGTGTGGCATGTTTTCAGTAATTAAAAGATATCACCGGTAATAATCATAAAAATATTAAATATAAAAATATGCGTTAATACAAATCAATCTAGATGAAGATTATTAAAATACCATTTTCTTTTGTTTAAAGTTGCTAATATTACTTAATTAAATGGACAGTTCACAAAAAATACAATATTTTAGAGAAGGCTGGTATCAAATCAGTTGCAGGTAGCCATTAACTTCCAGTGTATCCCAACTTCCATAACGTAAATGCAATATATTAACCTACATTTTTGCTTTTTGCAAAATAACATGGGATGACAAAAAAAAAATAAAAAAAAATAAAATAAAATAAATAAATATATATATATATATATATATATATATATATATATATATATATATATATATATATATATATATATATATATATATATATATATATATATATATATATATATATATATATATAATAATAATTATTATTATTATTAGCAGTAATCTACACCACAAATGCTACTAATAGTGTTTCATTTGAATTAAAACTGGAATATTCCTTTAACAAAAGACAAACACGGTCTCAAAATTACAGATTTTTCCAAATGTAAAGGCACCAAAGGTATCAGAATAGTCATACACTATAATCCTGGTCTAATTTCAGTGTTTACCACGCAAAGCTATCATATAGCTTCAAAAATCTTCTCTGGATATAGCACACAAAGGGCACTATTTTAACGATCTGAAACGCAAGTGTCAAAGCGCGAAGCGCAAGTAACTTTGTGGGCGGGTCTCGGCGCTGTTGCTATTTTCCCGGCGGGATAAATGGCTCTTGCGCCCGGCGCAAATCTAAAATGGGTTGGTCTGAAGTAGCTTCATTATTCATAGGTGTGGTTTGGGCGTAACGTGAAATAAACCAATCAGAACTTCATCCAACATTCCCTTTAAAAGCAGGTGCGCAAGTTCCATTATGGATTGCTATTATTATGGCGTATTTACCAGGCGCACGCCAGGAGCGGTTCACAGCCGAGGAGACTGATGTTCTTGTAAGAGCAGTGAAAGACAGAGAAGTTGTGTTGTATGGGGATGGGAGAAACCCACCCAAAATAGCGTCGGTTAAACAGGCGTGGGAGGAAATAGCCACAATTGTTTCATCGATTTTTTTTCCTGGTTCTTGACGGACAAACCAATTTGTCAGATGTCCTTATATACATATATGACCTCAAACATGTCTGATCCTTAATTACTACAATTAGCCTCAATAATTTGTAAGCTAGATTTATGCCTATTTTTTCACATCTTCGTGGCACACCACAATGATTTCCGTCATCTCAAGTGTTAATATTTTTTTAGTATAACAATTTATGATTTGCAAAAATAACTGTTGCATCTGTGTAGATTACATGAGCAAAGTGTATGCGCGTTGTGCACGCTATACACTATGGTCAAGCATGCGCCCTTAAAATAGCATAATGAACAACACGCAACGCACCACTGATTTTAGACTAGGTTTTTTCTGGTCAGTGGCGCAATTGTTTAATGGAACAGCAAAATAGCACCAGGGATTGTTTGCGCCGGAACACGTCTCCTTTTTTGCGCTGAACCGCCCAGGGAGCGCAAGTTCATTCACTAGTTTAGCGACGTGCTTCTGTGGAGGGAAAAGCGCGCTTTGCGCGGGTGCAAAATAGGAATGACACATGCGTCGGTGCACAAAGTCAATTGCGCTGGGTGCAAGATAGGGCCCAAAGTCACATAAACTATTTTTTTGTGCTTTCTCTTTGGAGCTTAACAACTAGAAATAATTTTTACGTATCAAATTAACCAAATAGAAGTGTTTGGAATGCCATTAGAGTGAGTAAATAACGGCAGAATTTTCATTTTTAAATAAACAAATGCACCAGTATGTGTTAAGTCCCGTTACTTAGTTTGGCGCTTGGAGAGTCTGAGACTCAGTGTTATTTTTAGGTCGTAGAACAAAAAGGGACCCAAACAACAGAAAACAATTGTAAACCACTCTGGAGGGGAGAGAAGTATCCAATTTAGAGGCCTATAGATGAATCTGGCCTGTCAGACACTGACAAAAGGTGATGGATTAGGAGTTAAGTCCTCTGTAAGCACTTTGGCAAGCGGGACTCCTGAGGCCTGCTTCAAGTCCAGCAGTTCTGAGAAAGAACATGTGCAATGACACCAGAACCTTGACATCACCAGATCCATCTCCATCTCTGTCCTCCGAGTCAATCGTGATGGGAGCCAAAATAGGGTTCTCACCTGTCACGACGACCCTCCGTGAGCCGGTACAGATGATTGGCACCTCCGTCTGCACATGCTCGGATCTTGGCTGAAATGGCAGAAAAGAAACAGGCAGGTGCTTAGATGAATCCTTGATCGGCTTCATTACAACTCAGATCTGGATATAAAAATGAGGGAAGAGATAAATATCATTGAAATCACATTATACGGCTATACGTTTGAAGCCATTTCGGAGCCCATCTCGGTAACTGCTGACATGCCGAAATGAAAACAAATAGATTATTCTAGATCATGGCCAGGCTGACAGTAATGGCTCCCCTGTGCCTTTCGAGAAAACACTAATCATTTCAGGATGAAGGTCAGTGTGTCCTGTCAGGATCATCATCGATTCTGATGAGCATAGTGAGCCTTGTCATTTCCAAGGTAAGGCCGATGTTAAGCTAAATCCAGTTTAACAGGCCACTGGTTTTGACGAGGGATATGCCAGTCAAATCTACATAAGAAATCTTGATCGACACTGTGTGTAATACTACATGTACTATATAAAAAAATCTAAAAGAAATGTTCATATATACATAAGACAGAGAAAGAGAGAGAGAGAGAGAGAGAGAGAGAGAGAGAGAGAAAGAGAGAGATGTAGATGAATAACATGCATGCATTAATTATAATGCATGAAAATTTGCATGAGGCATTATGGTAACCTTTATGAATGCTATGTAAACAACAGGCTTCAAGTAAAATGTTACCTGAGATTCGGTGTAAGTTTTTTAATTAAGTGAAGGCTGACAAATATGGTAAAGATGTCACAGCATATGCTCAGTTGGAAGAGTACAAAAAAATAACATCTAAAAGTGACATTAAAATGATAATCCTGCCGACTTTGAAGTCTTGACATGAGAAGAAGTTCAGAGGAAGTGCTCTTGACTTTTTGCAGCTCAACTAACGCACACAGATGTGGGATTCACTCTCTAGACAATACACAGATGTAACAAACAGGAATTTAAAACACTGAGCATTTTCACCGAATACATTAGTTATTTTAAACCAGGTGCTTTGAGAGTGACATCTTTTTTCTTCCTTTGAAGACTTTCCTTCCTCCATTTATCAAGTAGCTTGGTTAGAAGACTGCAATCCCATTATTTAAAACCACAAAAACCCAACGGTACTGCATTTATAAACAAACAGAGGTGACTTTGTTTGTTCAAACACATTCCATGACAAAAGAGAGGGAATATTTTCACGGCCACATGAAACAAAGATGATTTTCTGGAATTTTCAAAGATGTTATGCCTATGAGAGTGAGGAATCGTCACAAAGATGACGTCAAGATGAATGTAATCTTGTCAGCACAGTTGGTTTATGGACAAGCGTCAAGGGAATAGCATTGCATCATATGCCTCATGAATAATGGAATGCGTTTGGAAGACACTGCTGCGATCCTAATGGACCCGATGGCTTTGGGCTTACTGTTAAAAAGAACTTATTTCAGATGAAAGTACGAGGAGGATCAAGGAAAACATCTTAAACAGTTAAACACCTGTACAGAATAATTGTCACCCCCTTTTCTCTGAAGGGTGACACAGGAGGGGGTGGAAACATTCACTTTCAACTTACACAGCACCCTCAAGAAATGAAAAAGTTTCTGCACTCTTGAAAACATGATAATACACTTTATGACTCTGGATGACGTATACAAAAAAAAAGAAAAAAAAAGACAGTTTTGTTGCTCTTGTTGTTTGTTTTAAGACTTCTAAACAATGCTTTAGACAAGATTCTAGACTAACTTAGAGTCGACCTATTGGGTGTTATTTATCAGAGTACAGGCTATTCTGTGGTCAATGACTGATTGATATAAGCTACTGAGAGTCTAAACAAAATCAGCAGGACATTAACAACACATTGTAAAGAAAAAAAAAGGGCTGATAATCAATCAAAGAAAGATCAATCAATCACAAGAAGCACACCCAAATGAACAACATACTATTGTAACAAGACATTGAAAGTACTTTTTTGCAGTTAAAAGTATGATTTTTTTTTATAATTCATCATAGCAAATTAATACTTTAAACTGAAAGTTGAAAGCCAAAGAAAAAAAATCTAATATTTACCATCCATCCATGAGAAAAGACAAATTCCCTACACAAATGTATTTGTTTGTAGTATAATATATGTATTATAAAATACTAAATCTAATATACATTGCAAATATTTTAAGAAAAAACTGGCCAGTATTTTGTACATATTGTACATATTGGTTTATTTATTAAAATAATCATTCCAAATTACCGTGTTAAATCTGCTCCTCATATGCTTAGACTATTTAGAAGAGTGTTTGTTAGTGTAAAATTATCAGCTTTTTACAAATATTTATTCAAAAAGCAATAAAACACTTTATTTTATTTTATTTTCAATGGTGCGGTACACGTCTTTCAGTATTGACTGAGATATGAGATACTTTCAAAGACACGAGTAAACCGTACAATCATTTGCTCTTTAGTTCTGATGAAATAACGTCTCATGATGATGCATCCAGGCCAGTAATTCATTAGTTCCCAGACAACTCAATTGGTCTGGCAAAGACATCATCATTTGTTCATAGGGTGATTACACTGGCGTTTTCAATGCAGTCTCGGGAGGTGAATCAAAGAAGCTTTTCTGTAAAGATCCCATCAAAGTAAACAGCATGCTACATCTCTAACTGGAAAACAGGGCGTAATTGAGTGCAGCCGAGGACTCCAGCTAGGAGCAACACTTAAAAGCACTGGGCTGAATGCAAATGACTCATTATTTTGACACCAGGCAAATATATTAATATGAAGTCTTCAATAAAATGGAGACTTAACCACATGCTGTGCAAAATAGGCAATAGTATACTATTCATGAATCTTGAGAATCGACGGCACTTAAACTGCTTTCAGTTCTAAATGTGCTGAGAATATCTAAAAAGTAGGTTCAAATACAGCTGCAAGATCATGTGATCTTGAAGTGAAGAAGCATCGCCTTTGGCTTTCTTCTCGCTGTTAATGAACAACAATTTAGTGAAAGTTTGAAATAGTTTGGTAAAGTTGAAGATGTTTGTCACTGTGCAATTGCTAGCATGTTTCATAATGTTGTTAGCTTGTTTTATAATGTTTTAGCACATTAATAATTTAACATGTTGCTAACACATTTTGGCACACTGTATGTTTAATTATAGCTGCAAGATCATGTGCTTTGCTTTGACCAAGATATTCACTGCGTCTGAAATCAAATACTTCCCTACTATATAGCAGGCTAGTAATTTTGGGTGCGCCAGTTATCATCTTGTTTTATTAAGTTGCTAACATGTTTTGTTTTAGCACATCACTAGCATGTTTTATAATGAAACTAACATGTCTTAACATACTGATAGCATGCTGCTAAAGCTGTTAGGATATTCCCAGCTGCAAGATCATGTGTTTATTTTTTCCAAAGACTTATGAATCACCACCTTCATTAGCTGGCTGTTAATGAATAACAATTCAGTGAGTCATGACAATAAAAATTAATTGAACTATACTGAAAGGCTTTACAAAAGAGTTTGCGGTAAACAATCCACCATTCTCACTTGTGGTGAGGCAGCATTACAACGGCCGGAGATGCTGGAGGGGTAAATCATTGGTGAATGCTCTTTCACTGAAGCCCTGGTGCGGGACAGATAACCTTGTAAATAAACACTTCATAATCCACCAGCAGTGCTTCCTCTTCCTGTCATGAACTTTTGCTACTCGGCTGGTGTTTTATGGAGGACAAATATTGATGAGGCAGACTTTGCTGTCGCTGATTTAATGTCTTTTGGCAGTGGAAGTGAAGTGAAGCCTGTGGCCTCTGTAAATCAAAGAGGGACGAGTGGTCAATGAGCAAAATGGAAGGTTAGTTCACCTTTTAAGATGGTTTCTTTATCCACAAGAGAGAGAGAGAGAGAGAGAGAGAGAGAGAGAGAGAGAGAGAGAGAGAATGGGTGCAAATCTACTTTAGGTCTACAACTTTTCTTATTTCCTTTAGAGGAGGAAGTTTGGGCAGAATACATTTTTTAAAAAACAGCCAGTAAGCATTTTTCATGGCCATAAGTTTGCTACTTGCAGTTAACCGCCGGTTGTAATATTTCTCATTTTAGAGAGGATCTGATTGGAAAAAAATCTATGTTTAAATAATCAATATTTTTTTGTCCATTTTACTGGAAGAGCAAAACTGGCATTTTAAAAACAACGCATACACTACCGTTTAAAAGTTTGGGGTTGCTTACAAAGAAATCTCTGTTCATCAAGGCCGCATTTATCTGATCAAAACACAGTAAAAACAGGAATATTGTGAAATATTACAAACTGTTTTCTATTTCAATATTTTTTTTAAATGTTATGTATTCCTGTAATAGTAAAGCTGAATTTTCAGCAGCCAATACTCCGGTTTTCATTGTTAGATGATCTTTCAGAAATCATAATTATATGCTGATTTGGAGCTGAATAATTATTTCTTATTATAATTATCAATTTTGTAAACAGTTAAAGTGTTGCATAATATTTTTGTGGAAACTGTGAGACATTTTTTCAAGATTCTCTAATGAAAAGTAAAAAAAAAAAAAAAATTGTATATATATATATATATATATATATATATATATATATATATATATATATATTTATATATATATATATATATATATATATATATATATATATATTATATATATATATATATATATATATAAATTACTTTGGTCCATTTTCCACTAAATAACAATGTTTAAGGGAAGGGTTAGGGTTCACACTTTTCAATACAGAGGGAGGGATAATTACTCCACATACCACAATATTCAGAAGAAAGAAATGGTATAAAGAAAGAAATGGTATACTATAGTGTATCGGATTTCTGTGGCAATGTTAATTCTACAATACATCAAGCTTTTATCACAGCAAGACATTTGAAGCATTTCCTTCAATTAACATCATTAGAGAAGGTTACATACAGCTTACAGGAGGCTTCCATAAATCTGATTTGGTTTTCAAATTCAATCTTGAAGACTGATTGTCCACGGTCATATTGCAGGTAAAGAATTCAATTTTTGACAGTGTAGTCATTGTCAGATGTGATGAATATCACTGATGATGCCAGCAGAATGCCAAGAGACTTTCTTATACAACACTGTGTAAGCATGGACGTTTTGCCTCTGCTCATGTCTTATTGCCACAGTGCTATACTAATGAGGTGCACGAGACAACGTAAGTGACATTTTACACACCAAGTCATATCCTAAACCGCTGACTCGTAAACTCATTCACTACAAAGTGAATGCCACAGTTTGTTATATGAGGAAAGACTTACTGTAAAATGATGTGATCTAGAGGGTATACAGTTCCCATAAAAAGTAAAAATTTTTAAAATAAAATCAGACTAAGATGCTATGCAAAAATTTGATCTAAATAAGATTGATGTGGTTTTCGACTGGCTTGTAAACTTTTTAACTGTTCACACTTAAAAAATATATATAATAAGAATTGGGTTGGACACATTTTATACTCAGTTACAATTTTTATAACTGTTTCACAGTATTTAGTTTGTTTAAAAAATTAAGTGTTTGCAGTTGAAACTTAAAATTAAGTGTTTGCAGTTTTCACTACTAATCACACAACTGAAATCAGAAAGCAGCAAACTTTAAGTTAGTTTTGAAAAGCATCCAAAAACGTGTTGGTATCTACAAAGTGTTATCTTTGATCATCCAGTCCTACAGAGCACTGGTGGTGCCACCGGCCCATAGGACTGTACTTCTGAGGCTCACTGGAGGAGGGGTGGAGCGCCCTGCCCCGGTCCCTCAAGGAAGACCATCTGGATATGTTCACCCTGCTCCCAGCAACACATTCATCGCCCACCTGCTCTGCCTCCAGAGCAAAACCACATGAAAATTACACAGCATCTCTGATGCAAGGGCAGAGGAGTTAAACTAACAAGAGTTTTTAAATGAGATCAACTCAGGAAACCAACAAAAGCTAGTGCAATATAATTGACAAAAACTCTCGCATGCATAAAAACTAAGTGGCAACCATCAGAAGAGAGTCTACATTAAACAACAGGAAAGATGTATAAAAGAAACAAAAAGGCATTTTCTTAACTTATTGCACTGCTGAAAAGGCTTCAATAGCCCTAAAAACGAAATAAACTATTGGGCAATCAAATTAATGCACAAATGTAGTCCAATTAATTATGAAAACATAGTGAAATGGTAAAGTTAATGCAATTGATCATGCCCCCAAACCTTTTGAAGAAGAAAAAAAAAATTACTAATCTGCTTCACCAATGTAAGGAATTATAATAATATAATTTTGGTCTGTGAAATTCTCAACTAAAGATAATAGTCTAGATGGAAATAGGGGTCCATGCGCACCCCCCGGCTTTTTTTATGCAAACTGATTTTTTTAAATCCTTAAAGTGTCTATTTTCATAACCTGGCAAGTCGGTGCATCCCAATTGTCATACATGCATTGTGTATCTTAGTATTTTTTTGATATATATTTCGAATTTTATTAATACTTATTAAAAAATAATAATAATAATAATAACTTAAGCTATGAACACAAACAAAAAAACAAAAGTATGTTGTGTACAAGGTATGTCATCATATACAGCATATACTATATACAAATACAGACAAGGATCAAATCATTGACCAATGTGATATTCATCACAAAATCAATACCTTTACTCCACAGCACATGGAAGTACTGCTCATCTACCAGCTGATTTAGGATAATCAAGCAAATCCTTTGTTTTCCTGGTGTAAGAACAGAAGAAACACACAGAAAGTAAACATTAAAAGGGCAGCTAGATTTCAACAGCGTCCTGTGGTTACAATGAACTCTCAGTCCTTTCATTTACAGTGTGAAACTGAAAACAACAACAACAACAACAACAACAACAACAACAAAAAAAAAACCTGTAATATTTGGTTTAATCTGGTGAGATACAGTTCTAAGTAGAAGCAGCTAATAAAACAGCAAGAGTAATACATGTAAAAATAGAGCCTAATGCCCATTGTAAACCAATTCTGATGGTTTAAAGATGACATAAAGAACAACTGATAGATGTATTTTATGTGCAGCAATGTAAAGCAAAGTGTAATAATGAAACAATTTCAGCTATACACATTAACATTAAATGTAAAAGATCACTTTCTTTCTTTGTAACCAATTCTAAATAAATTATACTCAGTAAAGAACATAAAAAAATTTAATTCAGCAAATACTATGCATAAGCTACAATAATATATAAACAATTAATTTTGTTAAAAAAACATATTTACTCAAATAAATGAATGAGAGAAAAAATACCAGTAATGAGACATACAGTATGGTTCTTAAATGTTATGAAAGCTTTTATTTTTGAGCAAAATAGAATATTGTTGGAGACTAAGGGATGTAATGGTATGAAAATTTCTTGTCACTATTATAGTGACCAAAATGATCACGGTTATCAGTATTATCACGGTATTGTTAAAATGTGCTGTAGATGTTAAAAAAGTACAGACACAAATCACTTTACCAAGTTTTATTTTTAAATATCAACAAAAAAAAAAAAAAAAACTTTTTGTTTGCATAATCACTAAAACAATAACATTACCAATGATGTTCGGATTTTAAATGACAGCTTGACAGTTTAATAGCATGTTGAAATATCTAATATAAATGTTCAAATAAAGCTTTGAAAAAGTTTAATGAAAAGGTAAACCTCTATACATTTCAGCCTTTAAATAAAGAAAAATATTTAAGTAGAAATCTGATAAAAAAAATTATTATATGTATTTTATCTGCTCCATAAATAATTTTAGATAACTTATCTGAATTGTTTTAATGTGTAGAATCCACATAAACTTGCTTTTCCATCAACTGGTCAAAATTTACAGAATGACATGTAAATTCGGTTTGTTTTTAGCCAGACAGGAATATAAATATAAGTATCTGTAAATCTGAATTAGAGCGGTTTTCCATAACCTCCTTGGACAAAAATCTACTCTGCATGCTGTGCGCACGAGAGACTGTTACTTAAAAATGTGCTTTATGCTGGACAGTATTTATGTATCGCAAGTTGTTCAAATCGCGGTAATATATCACAGTTTTAAAGATAATTAAAAGATGAAACAGTAATACTAAACCATGACAAATTTTATAATAATTTATGGTCAGACCGGTAATCGTTACATCCCTACGACTAACCTTAATGTTATCATTTACATTTTTTTTTATATAGTAAGAAAAAGTAGTATCTCCCACTAGTGCACCAAAGCTCAATGTAAGCATGTGTGCTTAACCGTAGGCTACTTTGTTACATACTGATCCAGCTACATGGTCTGAAACACTCTGTGGGAGAAAATGAAATGCATTCACTAATTTTGTGTTTTTATTATTTCAAGATAATGTTCTGTAAGGCATCTCAGCACTCCAAACAGTCCCAAATGCATGGGTTCACACATTTAATTGCAACACATTTCAGAGCCAAGCTGCTCACACATTTGGACAACATCCCAAAATCTCCTCATGGCTAAATGCTGGCAGCATTAAGAACATACAGCATCATTAATGCATGTTTTTTAGTGTACACCATAAAAAAAAGGATTAAAGGTACAGGTTGTAGGACCTGCCAAGAGAGGGCGCACTATCAAAACAATAACAATCGTGTGGTTTGATGACACTAAGGAGGAGCGTGGAATGATGAGATTTGTTGTCTTCTACCCAACCGCTGACGGCCATCAATCAGACGGAAAGATAAATCATGGATTTAACGCGAGTTCAACGATTTGCGTGAGTAAATTACATACAAAGTCAATGCAAAGACGCGATCAGATGATGGATCAGACGCGTTTTGTCCATGACACTGTTGTCATGTGGTTTCTACGTCAGTAAAGGCGGTAACAAAGGGTAACTAATGTCATTGACAGGCGACTGCACTGCCCCGTGTCACTGTTTAGATCACAAAAAAAATACCCTAAAACTTAAACTAATTAAACTGAATATAGAAAAATGAACGCCGATTCAAAATATTTACCAGAATGAGATTTACTGCCAAATGTTTACACGCACAAGGAAATCATCTCATTGACAGAAGCAGCTTTTTATATATTTTAATAATAAACAAAATAAATACTATAATAGTACATAAATAATACTGCACTGCAGTCTTTATATTTCCAAAATTGTATTCGAGTGAGGATGGGTTCGAAAGAAGGCATTTTAAGAATTTTTAAAGAATTAATATATATTTTAATGTCTGGATAAACAGCATGATTTGCGGTTTGTGATTAAGACACAGATTTTGCATTGAAATACAGTGCAAAAGACGTACAGCCATTTAGTGGTATACCCATGAACCTTTACCAACTTACCAGTGAACATTTGCAGGGAAGTTAAGACCAGGACAAAGGTTGATGTTAGTCATTGAGAATGCATTCGTTACTATAATGGGGGTGACGACTGTTATCCATCTCTGCAGAAAAATTAACTTGACTGGGGTCATTAGCTAATTGTCAAATTGCTTCTACCATCCTGGTAAAAAAAAATAAAAAATACAACAACAACTACAGCCAGCATTTCCTGACCTTTGAAACAAAGTGGTGTATTAATCTGACTGGTTTTAACAGCTCTCATCCCCCTAACACCCCCACACACACTATTTCTTAAGTAAACAGTGATGTTTTAAGTTAATATATTAATAGAACAAATAATATATGTAGAGATCTAATAAAAATGCACATAGAAACCCACATTGTGTGATAAAATATTAGGCATCATCAATATGCCCATGTTTGTGCAGTCTCATCTGTGCAAATAGAGTAAATGATTAAAAATTAATAATTACACCTGAATAAGCACTGTGGAGATGCATAAGAAATACAAATGATGGAGGTAAATCTTATTCTTAGCCATTGTGAATAAAAAAAGCTCACTGAAAATAAAAAAGATTTACATTCCAATTCAGTTAGAATGCATAAGACATAGCACGTGTCACAACTATGAACAGGCAAAATGGCCAATTTAAAGCATTTGAATTGTAACTGTAATTGCAACTGTAACTATTATATATTTATTAACTATGTTTATGTTCTAAGGGTCAAAGTGTAAACACATGCATGGGCAAGAATAAATACATAGACTTTTACATGAGTTTTAAAATGAATAAATACCTGAAGGCAAAAGGCAATCTAATGGAGCGAATTCATCCATGTTCGTGTTTATAACAAGCTGGATTCATCAACTGTAGGAGAAAAAGAAAAACATACTATTTTAAGAGACAACAACAACAACAAAAAAAGCTTTGAGTGAGTGAATATCTTTTCAAATTAGAAGTTCTAATCAAAACAATAGCTTTCTTTTATGACAGATAAAGAAACGCAATGAAAACAAACACTACAGACCATGTAAAGTGTTTAAAATACATGATAAAAATCATACAAATGGAAGGAATATTCAGCTAGAGGATCAGATCAGATCACTCACTCACCGTCTTTGTCTAGACCTCTTTGTCCTGTGACCACTAACTCTTCCTATTGAACTTATTGTTGCTCTGCCCCTGTAATAGATGACTAGCTTACACACAGCTTATTCATCCCAAAAACCTCCCAGGATCCAGTGTAAATAAAAAAATAAAAAAATCAATAACCATTGTCATGAACTGCCTGATGAAGGTAGAGGATCCAAAATTAGTAGTTTAATGAGGGGTATTTCGCAAACGTAATTCAAAGGCAGTCAAAGGTCATACACAAATAGGCGATCCAAAACAAGGAAAGTAAGGAGCTGAGGCAAACAAAAAGATCTTGAAAACAGGCAGAATAACAAGACCAGGAACCAAGATACGGGAGAACCAAAATACAAGACTTAGAATTGCAGCAATAACACATAAGACTTAGAACCTGTGTTCTGTCGATTTTATTCTACCCTGACAAATTTGGCTTCCTCCCATTAAAACAGTGGGAAGTACAATTCGGCAACAAAAAATGCTATCTGTAAAGTTATGGTTTATTTACGTCTACACCTACCACAACCCTAAACCTACTCTTACAGTAATGCAAATACAATAATTATGTGTTATATTCATAGCTGTGGCTAGAAGGGATACAGAAACAGACAACAACAAAAAATTTCTACATATTATATTGTGTTTTATTAAAGGCTACCCTTACAGTAATGCAGATACATTAAATATTGTTGCTCAGCATGAGAAAAAGGATGCATTTATTAATGTTTGCATGCATAGTAAACACTGGTAAGAAAAACTGATGAGTAGGATAAACTGTCAGGACACCGGGCATATATAGGGTGAGTTAAACATGCTAATGAGACACAGGTGCAAACAATGAGTGCTGATGAGGCCGGGCACAGGATTATGGGGAATTAAGTTCTTGATAGAGTGGCAAAGTTCTGGGATGGAGTCCTCTAGTGGACAACCAAGGTACTCCAGCCATTGATCGCGACAACATGTTTATGAGTGTGATGCTGCTTTTAAACAACAGTTCAGTAAACAAAAGTTAATACTGGGTAATCCAAATTTTAGACAAAATATTGGCAATTACTTTTTTTTATTTTTGCTATGTCAACCAAAATAGTCTAACAAATTCACGTCTCCAAGCAACACACAAAAGTAGCTGTGTTTTGTTATTGAATAAATTCACTGTTTTTGAATTAATCTTGAGTAATTTATGTAATGATAATGATAATATCCGCTAGTCTAGAAAATGCTATTTCAGTCCTTCTACTTCAAAATAGATTCTTTATAATTATTACTCAAATTTCCTATCAATTTCTAAATGAAAACTGTTTCTACACCATTTTTTTCAGTGTACCTGCAGATCATAATACAATATAATATTAATGAAATAAAAGGCCAGTTAAGAGAGTACATTTTCAGAACTGTTTAAACACACTTAAGTACACTTTTAAAAAGTGCACTTTGTAATAATGTCAAATTAAAACTTTTGCTTTAAATTAAAACTTTTCCTTTAAAGCACATGATAAAAATTTTAACTGTAATATGCAGTTCGATATTAAAGTTAATATATTGGAAATTTACTAAATTACAACTTAATCATTACATATGTGTAATTAGAAATATATTTAAATATATGACTTTAAATATAAGACTGTTTTACCATATTTCAGACAACAATAAAGTGGAATTTAAGTACTCTCAAATTCAGCTTACTGCACTGAATACAAATTTTAACTATAATACATTTTCATTTACATCTTTTTTTCATTTATATTCATTTTCATATACCAAAGTACACTTCTTTTTCCACTAAGGTTTTGACAGACATTTAAATCACCAACTAAAGCTTCAAGCTTTAAGACCAGAAAAAAATAATTTAATTGACTGTACTATCTTGTTCTGAAGCAGATATCTTATCCTTGCTATGTATGACAGCAATGGTTGAAAGGACAGCACTTTGAGCTTTATGCTAGATAAATATATAATTATTTACTCAACAGACAGTGCAAAATGTCGTTACCTGGATCAATCTTGCAGAGAGCAACAGATCAATGCAGGTAGAGAGGTGTATCCCGAACACTCTGCTAAACTGGTTCAACATATTAACTAAAAGGGTCTAATCCAGCCTAACACCCACAACACTATTGATGAAAGTAGAGTGCTGTCAAAAAAAGATTGCACAAGAAACTCACAAACTCAAGCATGTGGGACTTAAAGGCCATGTTGCAGGTTAACCACCACTGTGTCGATTAATGGGTACATAAATCACTCAAGATATGTATATCATTTTTAAAATGTCTCAAAAATGGTCTTAAAAACCATCAAACTTCATCAAGCTTTAAAACAAAAAGGGGACAAAAAGTTTGTATTGTCTTTGTGCATATAGATTAATTAGATAAATTAATATCTAAATTCATGCCTAGACGCCTACGGTCTGGTTCTTCGAACTTCGAAAAAGGTGCTGCAGCCAATGAGGGGGAAGTCGTGGCCTAATGCTTAGAGAGTCGGACTCATAATCGAAGGGTTTTTTTGAGTTCGATTCTCGGGCCGGCAGGAATTGTAGGCGGGGGGAGTGCATGTACAGTGCTCTCTCCACCTTCAATACCATGACTTAGGTGCCCTTGAGCAAGGCACTGAACCCCCAACTGCTCCCCGGGCGCCGCAGCATAAATGGCTGCCGACTGTTCCGGGTGTGTGTTCACGGTGTGTGTGTGTGTTCACTGCTGTGTCTGGCACTTTGGATGGGTTAAAAGCAGAGCACGAATTCTGAGTATGGGTTACCATACTTGGCTGAATGTCACGTTGTATGTGACGTCACTTTCACTTTTCACTTTCATGAGCAGCCGGCGGGGGCTGGTTGCAGGACGACTCAACCTCTGCAGACAGTTTTTAATGTTTATCAGACAATAAATACTCAAGTTTTTTTTTGCTTTAGTATAACTTTCGGGACAATTAGGGCCATGTATGATGGCTCGCAGCCATATAATTTCGAACCTGCCAAACGTGAGAGGGCAAATGAGGAATTGCCAAGAACTGATGGCCATCAAAACCTATTAAATGCATGGTCCGAGAATAATGAGTGGAGAGTTGGTGAAGTGTCCTGGTGAGTTGCTATCTTTTAGCAACGCAACAATGAGCACTGGAGCTAGTCTACGAGCAGCAGTGCACAACAACGACACACACACACACACACACACACATATATATATATATATATATATATATATATATATATATATATATATATATATTAGGGGTGTAACGGTACGTATATTCGTACCGGACCGTTTGGGTACAGGGCTTTCGGTATGGTGCTCGTGTGTACCGAATGACCGAATGCAATATTTTGTGCGCGTGACATAGGTAAATTTTCGTGTTTCCAAACGAACATATTAAGTGGCGGAAGTCTCCGCGTTCACACACACACGCACACACACACACACACACACATATATATATATATATATATATATATTAGGGGTGTAACGGTACGTGTATTCGTACCGGACCGTTTGGGTACAGGGCTTTCGGTACGGTGTACGGGTGTGCCGAATAATTGAATGCAATATTTTGTGCGCGGAACAGGTACATTTTCGTGTTTCCAAATGAACATATTAAGTGGTGGAAGTCTTCACGTTCAGCGCAAATCCCGCAGCTGATTCTAAGGCCGGTGACACACTGGCTGCATGGTGTGAGCGTGGCGTTTATTCTGGCGATTAGTTATGTGGTGGCTGCTTCGCGTTTTCTGTGCCTTTACACCAGAATCGTGCCTGATGCGGCGCTGGTGCGCTGCTGCTACTGTAAGTGGCATAGAGGGAGGCCGCCGACAGACCAGGATCTTGTCTTCACGACAACAATATCTATACTTCATGTTGAGCTTAAATATAAAGCCTACTGATAAAGGACACCGTCAACAATATTGATGGCAAAATAGACTATGTTTGACAGGTGCAACATGCCAGTGTGTCACCGGCCTAAGGTTTTCAAGAGGCGAGTGTGAACATCTCTACAACTAGGAAAAAAAACGATTGTAATTCAAACGCAGCTCTCGTCCGCATTTAAACAGGCCTTTGCTCTTAATTCCGATCGGTCCAACGCAATAACGAAATCTGAGCAGGTATAAAAACTGAAACTGTTGATGCTGCAACTTTACAGTTTGGAATAGTTACATATATTTTTTTTTAAATATGAGCAGGCCTACAAGCTGGGATTGGTAATGCTGCACTGTAATCATAGTTATTTATTTATATTTTTCATTATATTTTATTATATGATATTGGTTTGAGACTGAGAGCATTTTATTTAGTGGAGAACTTTGCAGCAGTATTTTATTTCTTATTCTTTTTTAATTTTATATATATTTTATTAAAAAGTATTTTAAAACAAATAGTTAAAAAAAAGTTTATAGCAATGAACAACCAGCAGTTTAATTTTTCCATTTCTTTCCCTGTACCGAAAATGAACCGAACCGTGACTTTAAAACCGAGGTATGTACCGAACCGTGATTTTTGCGTACCGTTACACCCAATATATATATATATATATATATATATATTTTTTTTTTTTTACTGTCATTGGATAGCACCGAGTGAAAAAGCAACGTTTTCTTTCTATTTAGTGGCAGCGATCATGATGTTAGTTCAGATAAGTACTGGTAACCTTTGTCACAGTGTCGTAGTACTGGCAAACTTGGTTTTTGTCAACTAGAAATAAAAGCTATATGTAGCTATATTCATTCCTCCGGTGAAAATGTAGTTGCAAACGTAGCCGCGTGTCTGTTGCTATGTTTGGCAGGTGCTTGTATGGGCAGTGTTGTCCCATGGAAACTGCGTTGGAAAGCTTGTGCTGTAGGGAAGTGAGTGGGTTTTGGTCGCTGATAGTCAATATCAATATCTCTCTGTCTATCTATCTATCTATCTATCTATATATATTTAGTCTATCTATATATATATATATATATATATATATATCTATGTATTTAACTATTTATCTATAATCTGCGCTATCTGAATAGTCTTGTCTACTACTCGTCTCTTTAGTTACGCTCAATGCTCTAAAGGCAGGCTTTGGTAAATTCTCTCCCCAACGTGACATAATGCAGTGCATTGTGGGGGAAAAGAGAATCGTTGCAAACAGCTGTAAGATAGTACCTACTTTTTCGTATTATATTCCGTTTTGTGATACCCAACAACATAAAATACAATGGATAACAGTTTAAATGTTTATTAACAACAAGAAAATTGCACAAATTCATTGGTTAAAAAACCCTGCCACACGGCCTTTAAAGGAACAGCCCCCCCCCCCCCCCCCCCCAAAAAAAAAGGTTCTCACCACCAAGCCATCCAAAAATGTGTTTCCACATCAGAAACAGATTTGTATGTGATGTATTGATACATTTGAAAAACTAATTAATCTACATCTTGGATGGCCTGAGGGGCGAGTGGGTCCTTTTTCAAAAAAAAATTATTTTGAGGTGAACTATTCCTTTAAAGGAGCAGTGCACCTAAAAATTATTATTTTATTATTTTGTCATTATTTATTTACCCTCATGCTGTATTACACCATTATGCCTTTATTTCATCAGTGGAACACAAAAAGAGGCGATTTGAAGAATTATTCTGGTAATCTTTTTTTCATGCAATTACAATTCAATTGAAAACACCTCAAAATCAGACGTAAAAGTTTCATGAATACACCATAGAATTGGTCTATATGACTCGTGCGGGAAATCGTGGCCTAATGGTTAGAGACTCGGACTCCCAATCGAAAGGTTGTGAGTTTCGGGTCCCGGGCAGGCAGGAATTGTGGGTGGGGGGAGTGCATGTAAAGTTCTCTCTCCACCTACAATACCACGACTTAGGTGCCCTTGAGCAAGGCATTGAACCCCCAACTGCTTCCTGGGCGCCGCAGCATGAATGGCTGCCCACTGCTCCGGGTGTGTGTTCACAGTGTGTGTTCACTGCTCTGTGTGTGTGCACTTCGGATGGGTTAAATGCAGAGCACAAGTTCTGAGTATGGGTCACCACTTGGCTGAATGTCACGTCACTTTCTTTCTTCTTTTGTGTGTTTAATTCTGAAGCCATTTTATATTTTTTGTGGGAAGAATTTAAGTTTAATAAATAATAGCAATGTTTACATGGACTTAAATAATCAGCTGGATTTATGGTTTGAAAAGCCATCATATAACCACCTCAGTTTGATTTACCTCATTCCAAATAAAATTCCTATTGGACTGAAAAGGGTGGTGTAGATCTGAAATGGTCCAACCAACACAATTTTAATTTATTTTATTTTTTTATCACAGTTTCACTGAAGAATACATGTAAATTAGGGGTGTAACGATTCATTTGTTTTCTCGAAGCTTCGATTACAAACCCTGTAGGTTCATATGCATCGATCTTGAAACATGATTTTTGAATCGTGAATCGCCGATCTTGGACAGTAATCGATTCAAAAAATAATCGAATGAATCGCTATTTCTATAGCAATTCAATGCTTTCAAAATGTATACACATTAAATTACTACACGCACGAATTAATGAAGACCTTGAAGAGTGTTCGTGAATCGTGCCTCTTATCTGTCCTTCATGCGCTCCACTGTTTACCGCCTTAAGACTGTCACAGGATTGCGCTCGCGCTCCGTTCGTCTCTGACGCAGCTGACGTGTGATCTATAGAACTCGTGGCCAGTAAGGGCCCGCCATTGTATTCAAACTTTCTTCTTCTGTAAACACAATATACTTGAATTAATTTACAATACTTGCAATTTCGCCCCCCACCGACAACGCATAGTATTGCGTGAATCGGCGCGTTGTGTGTCAAAAACAGGCGGCAAGGAAGTCGACCGGAAGTTGAAGTTGGGTGGGGGCTGCCATCTTGTAGCAGAACTTCACTTGCGTCAGCATTCCCATTGACTCCCATTCATTTTGGCGTCACTTTGACAGCGAATAACTTTACATCTGAGGCGTTTAAAGACTCCGTTTGTCCATTATTTATTTCTAAAGATACACGACAATGTATAAAGAGCTCCATTACCATCTATGTTACATTATGGCCCCGTATAAACAGTTTTTGTAAAAAAATAGGCTAATGATTGCTTCACAACCACTCGACTCTCTGTTGCATTACCATACAGACAGGAGGAGAAGCTCGCAGGCAATTAACTTAATATGGCGTACTGACGTTACATTTTAAAGAACTCCCCACTCAAGCTCGCCGTCTCTGCAAGATTAAGGATGGCAGATTGCACGCACAGCCACTTAGAAGATTTACATCTGTCAGACAGGTAGCTGACGTCGTCAAGCTTCGTTTGAGTCTGCGCGTCAGAAACGGAAGTGCTAAAAAACGCTAAAAATGGGCTTCACTTGTCTCAATTGAGTTCCAATGGGGTTGCTGTGTCCATATCTTTTACTGTCTATGATCAAAAACTAGGACGACACAATTGGCTACGCACCGACGCATAATGGCGGCCGAAGCGTAACGATGCGTAGCCTCGGGGACGTGTATGCGTACAGATGCGTTGACTATGAAATGGCCCTAATGCTAACGTGAAGTAGTTTTATTTTTCTGTAGTTTGTCAATGGCTCTCTGCATCTTACAGACGGAGTTACCGGAAGCCGTCGACAGCTGTATTTATTGCATAGATGGAGCAGAAATGTAAGTGTCTAAATAATACGCAGATCCATTGAATGATAAATGTTTTTAAACAATGCGGATGAACCGAATGTATGAAGGAAACTTTTAAAATTAACCACATCATTAACAACGACCTTGAAATAAGAGCGCGAGATTTATCTGCTAATCAGATGCATGAAAGTAGCGTTTGTTTCATTAGCAAACAGACATCTGGCGCGTTTTCTCTCAGAATCATTCGCTGATGGAGAGGAAAAGTTCAATAGAGATGAAGACGTTTTCACACTGAAAGAGAAGTGATCTCGCTCTCATAGACGTGCCAGGCTATATCTGCAGCTAAACTGAATAAAAGCAGAATGAACTGATGAAACTAAACAAAACCCACAAACAATTTATGAATAATGCAGTGCTAATTGACATTTATTACAGTACAGAAACTATAAAGTATATTTTCTACCTTATTCTGTGCAGAAATTTAGCAAAAACTTAAATAATTGCTAATTAAATGTAGCCTATATAAAACAATCATAAAATTGCCATTAGGAAAAAAATATCGCTTACAAATGATTGATTATTGTCCAGCAGTGTATTTGATTTATTACAGCTAATTAAAATAATTTTTCCTTGTAAAAAAAAATACAAAAATAATAATTATAATTATTATTATAATTATATAGGCTACATACATAAAATGATTGTATTTGACATTTCTGTCACTTCTGAAATTATGGCTATGCCCCTGGTGTGACAAAATGTTAGTTTATACATAATACTCTAAGCTCTTTTTTAAAAACTTGGCTTACATACATTTTTTACGGATGCCATATCGCATCATTAAACTAGCATTTAACAATGGACAAAAGTTTTTTTTTTTTCTAACCTATGGATCTCTAACCATAAATGCTACTGTAAATTGCCCCCTGACTAAGCATTTAAAGAATTTAGTAGAAGCATTTAAATAATCCCGTGAATGCACTTAAAGAATGCAGAATCTAATAGTTATAATCGAATCGAATCGTTCTAAATTTGCAAAAATCGTTCTTGAATTGAATCGAAAACCTATGAATCGTAATCGAATCGAATCGCTGCCTAGCCAAAGATTCACAGCCCTAATGTCAATGAATATACCAACCACATTGCATCATTCAGGGTTCATATAAACATAATTTTAAAAATCTGAAATCAGATTGGATACATTTTGATTGACGAAAACTAGTGAACAAATCAGCTGATCGAGTTCACGAAGTTTGAATGATTCATTTATGAATCAGATAAATCCAAATCTTGACTTCAACTCACTGACTAAGGAATTGCGCCAGGGGAAAATTATCTTTTGAGAAAATGAGATTTCAGTCTATTCCTTACACAATGCTATTTATGACTTCAGAATGCTTAGAATATGATGTATAATTCATATTGACTACTTTAATGGTGCAGAAAACTTTGCAAGTTGCCATTAGTAGTTATTTAGACCAGCGCATTTCTTTATTTAGCCACTGTGTTCCATGGAAGAAAGTCATACATGCGTTCTTGTTGTTCAAGTTATTTTTATTTTTTTTGCGATTGTGCAGTTATGTACAAAAATGTTATGTATGAAAAAGATGCAATTGCTTTAATTACTATAATTTAAGTTGTAGATGAATTAAGCACAATTTAAAAGGTAATTCTGAGCGTAAAGACTTCACAATTGCCTTCAATCACAAGTCGGTAAATTAATGGGTTTGAGGAATGGGTTCTGAACTTTAAAAGAACTGTGAGACTATCAGTAAAGTAAAGTAAAAAAAAACAGCCTTGTCAATGGTTAACAGAAGTTCTTTCTTTCCTACATTGTGTCTTTAATTAATTTTGGCCCTTGTTGTGTAGTTCTTTCCCTCCGGGTGTTTTTGTAATTAGTTCTATTGACTGACATTTCAAGGCACCCCGACTTTGGGAAAATTCTCAACTTGCTTGACATCAGTTCTTGTCGTACTTTAAAAGAAGAGCCAGAGTTCATTCTCAGGTTGAGTGCCCAAATTACAGTTTACAGACTTTAATAACTCCCTCATTATGTGCACAAGAAAATCACACAGCAAGTGCTTCTGCAGAGATAGAATGTGTTTTTAATTAAAGTCAAACATCATTATCTACAGCTTTCCGCTCTGGCACGATCTCACTCAAATCTTTAGCAGCTTCAGAATCTTTCACACTCTAGTCTCTCAAAGTAAACTTCTAGAGACATTATAAACAAATAATTCCATAACAAAGACTCCATTGATGGGCAAAGAGAAATGTTCATACACGTTTTAACTAAAACTTGCCGTCGAAATACAGCGAAGTTACTGTACAGAGAACCCACTGAACGCTTGACAGTTGGCTTAGTCACAAAACATAGTAAGCGACTTCCTAGACAGCATTTTTAGGCAACATTTAGTACGCGCGTTCAACGTCCATGTAGAAATGTTTTGGGCATCGAATGAGCATATAATCCCAAAACCGCTGCCTAGGTAGTCAGCTCGCTAGGTTAACAGCCACAGCCCGTGTTTCTAGTCTACTCACTCTGTGAATGGGTCTCCAGCAGCATGTGTCTGTCCAGTCCACATTTGTGTACAATCAACGAGTGCCGAAGACAAACGCTAGGGTGCCAGAAAATTATGTGACGTTTGTCACAGCGACATCTAGAGGTGGACGGTTCACCTGCACAGGCGATGAGCGCGAGACTGAGTGAGAAGTAAATCAGTACACATATAAATAAGTAGCCTACATAAATTATTCAATACATACATAAATAAGTAGATAAACAAGAAGAACCATAAATATATTTAAATATTTTGAAGTAATAAACATATAAAAAAAGTTGTACATACATAAAATGATAAATAAAAAATGAAAAAAAAAAATGCTTTTGAAGATTCTCACTTAATTTTTTTCTGTTGTTTCTTTCACACTCTTAAAAATAAAGGTGCTTCAAAAGGTTCTTGAAGCAATGCCAAAGAAGAACCATTTTTGGTTCCACAAAGAACCAGTCAGTCAAAGTTTCTTTAAAGAACCATCTCTTTCTTACCTTTTTATAATCTGAAGAACCTTCTTTCACCACAAAGAACCTTCTGTGGAACAGAAAGGTTCTTCAGGTGTTAAAAGGTTCTTTATATAACCATTTAGACAAAAAGGTTCTTCTAGGGCATTATGAAGCAACTTTTTTTTTTAAGAGTGTATTTCTTATTACTATATTGATAGTTTCATTGATTAATCTGATAACAACATGCAAAACTTTAAAAAAAGAATCAGAGTTGTTTGATATATAATACTTAACAGTCAATACTCATTTCAGCTTAGTCAATCACAGCATTCGAATATTTCAGAATATTAATATCTGAATACTAATATAACCTCCAAGGCAACTAATATAAGACTGAAACAGTATATGTCTGTACACTATCAGAATGATCTGTTGATCTGTCAGTGGTTAAAAAAACACCAGCATAATAGTTACATTTTAAATTTATAACAGGTCCTCCACACAGTGCTCATACCTTTAATACAACATACTTTATTTATCAAACATATGCTCATGGTCTCTAGAGCCTGGTTTCATGTCAGCGCTGTACAAATAGTGACCACATATACATAAATCATATATGATCCATCAGCGTCTATGCTGCACTTGGCCTCACCCAGAGAAAAAGGCCCATCACAAATATAGCTTTCTGTCAGCTGGTGGTAAACAAAAGGCAGTTATAATTTGATAAGGGACACTAAGGTGAAATTTTGCCTGCACAGCAAACAATCCAGGGTCGCCAAAGCTTTCTCAGCCAACTGTAAGATTATACTGCTGTATAGCAGCTTGGGCAAGACTGATGAGGCCGATTTTCTGAGACAAGACTGTAAGAAAAGCAAGCTTATATCCGAGGAGTCGGCTGCCATTTCGTACACATTGCTACATCCTTCCTGGCAAGAAACAGACAAACATAACCAGATTATTAGAGTGACAGAAGTCCAACAGGAGAAGTTTTTTTTTTTTTTTTTTTTTTGCATGTATGTTTCTAATGCATAATTAAGAAACCATAACATTCAAGTTAATTTCTCACTTTTGGAACAATTATAAAAGTGCTCACTGACATGCCCTTCTAACTTTTCTGGCAATAGCTTATGGAGACTTATATGACAATATTCAGTCAACTGCACTAGTCATTGGGAGATGCAATGTGACTGTTTTGACTGTTTACTTATCTGTACTCTGCCCATGCCATTCATTTTCTTTCACTTCTTCTTGATGTGTATAGTGCACATTTAAAGTAACAATGCAATACATAATATCATATTATTAATATTAAAAATATGACAATATCTGTATTCAATATTGATTAAATGGGAGGGGAAATCTTGCCCTTAATGATAAAAGCACTGATGTTAATTTACTGAAGGGGTGCAGGAACTGTGAATAAATGACTGAACAAAATACTGCAAAATACTACTACTACTAATGATGCTAATAATAATAATAAAAAAATTTGATCAAAGAAATGCAATCTTGATGAGCATAAGAGACTTCAAAACTTAAAATGAAATGTTTTATAAATAGAATAATCATATTCAAGTGCTTTTTATTCGGGGTGGAGGGCCTGCGACATTCATTTTGCCTGGGGCCTCAAATGTCTTGAACCGGCCCTGCAATTTAGTAAGAAATATACACAAAAAGAGAAGAAATCAGGATGTACTGTACAAAACTATTTTCCCCTTACCCGAAACCTACCCCTCTCACAAGAAACTTTCTGGATTTTTACATAAAAAAATAAATAAAATAAAATAATAATAATATTTCTGTGTGATTTATGAGCTTGTTTCCTCATGGGGACCTAAAAAATGTCCTCACAAAGTTAAAATTTACTGGTATTACTTGTGGGAACATTTGATCTCCAAAATGTTGTGAATACCTACACACACACACACACACACTCACACCCCTCTGAACATTCACTGTAGACAGTCTGAGACAATCCAAAGCTTTTTGTTTGTTATGGGACTCAGAAAAGAACTTATGTAAGTCTACGATAGAAACAGAACGTTCAAAGGAATGTTCTGAGCTTGTCACTAAGCACAATGCATGAGAACAAAACACACAGCAAGGACAAGGCAACCAATTGCACCTCACATATGCTGAAAAGCATCAGCCATAAAGTCTTGTTAGCACATTTGTAGACTGGCCACAACTCTCAGACATAAACAATATTTCATCTCAGTGTTCCCCACTTAATGATTCATTAAAAGCTCTCAGTTGTCACTTGATATTTCATGTCTTTTATTTTTCTCAGAGTATTTATCCTTGAGCTGATTCAAAAAAGATTTTTTTTCTGTCTCTTAGATGTGTGCATGCAAGGTCTATATGTTGCAATGGTGTATCACATACCATCCTGTAAAAGTATAATGATACAAGGATATGCTCAAGTTCTTCTAGGTTTAGGATGAACTGTTTGATTAGCATTACGATCTTAATTTATTCAAAAGTTAATAATGAATGATTTTGCATATCAACCATATATGACCAGAAAAAGAAGTAAAACCAAGCTCTTATACGTTTGATTAATGCATTCATAAGCACTTAATATAATGCTATGTTAGCCAATGTTAACATCTGCCTTCAGAAACGGTTTTGAGCTAAAAGGTTTGCCAGACAACCAATATTAAACTTTTACAGCAATAGAAAATGAGAAAGAATATGCATGGAGACAATTGTATCAAGATAAACAACTCTGTGGCAAAGTGCAGAGAGAGAGAGAGAGAGAGAGAGAGAGAGAGATGTGAAATTTTTAGATTTTTAGGTGTAAATAACAATTGTAATAATGATATTGTTTAAAAAGAAAGTGTATCTTTCACTTTCTGTCACTTTTGCTCACGTTCAATAGAGTATCTCCTCTCTCTCTCGTGCTTTAAAACAGGGCAGACCTCAGAAATGATTTTTTTGTTGTTTTAACTTTTTGATCTTATAATGTATTCTAGTTACAATTAATATTAAAGGACATGCAGCATCGACCACGTCATTAAGCCAGCAAGTGACCATCTTTATAAGTGAATTATTGAATCAACCAATTCATTCAAAACACTGATTCATTCAGGAATGAAATGACAGTCTTTATGAGCGAATCACTGAACCATTTAGTCAACAGATTCATGAAAATCATTGTTTCAATCAGGAATGAATCAAGTGAATCTCTGCTGAAAATTCATTCTTTGAGTGTGCACTTCTTTGAATAGTAATTATTTATATATTTACAGTGAATTCATACTGTTTTCACATACTGTTTTCCCGGCTACCACATAGTAAGGAAGCATAGGCACATTCAGCCAATTTGTCAAAAATATTAATTAACTGAATCATTTCCCAGGGAACACACACCAGTAAAAACATGTATAGCCTGAATGCACTGTAAGTCGCTTTGGATAAATGCGTCTGTTAAATGAAAAATTATTTAAACTGATTTATTCAAAATACTTGCTGTATCTGAAACCGAATACTTCCCTATAGGCCAAAAGTATATGAAAAAAGTACTATGTGCTAATTCACATGTATTCATAAATCAGTTGCAAGCGGCAACCTCCAGGTCTCTCTTGTGAAGCCAAAAAGGAAGTGACCAAAACTGTAATTTATTGACTGGCCACTTGAGGCTGGCTGCAAAAGGGAGTCAGTCCCAAAGACTCCCCATGTTAAAATACCCAACTTTACAGTAGAATTAAAACATGTTTACGGCCTGGTGCAAAAAATGATTTTGCTCTATATTGCTAATTTTGCCCTTCATGACAACTGTGAATTTTTTTATAACTCATCCGTTTAAATTACTTAAAAGACTTAAGTTCTGCATAATTAAGGGCGTGGCCACTTGAGTGACAGGTGGATTGCCGCTGCTGACAGTGCCGTTGCGCTAAGTGGGCATGGCTTCAGCAACTAACTCCCGCATTTTTGCCCATTTTCGATTGTCCAGGAGAGTCACGCGGTGACGTGCTGCCAAGATGGCGACAACCCGCTCTGCACACTTTAAGCTTCAAAAATGCTCTTCAGGCGTCTACGGGTGATTTCACCATATGTCCATTTTTTTATACAGTTGGCGAAAAGCATGACTGACTAGGCCTACTTCTGGTGAGATTCTGAAGAGTGCATCCGATGGACACTTTACTATCCCAAGAGCCACAGGAGATGATCTATGACAACACAATGACAATGACAACAACACGGATGTAGTACATTCAAACTATACACATGCATACTGTATATATATATATATATATATATATATATATATATATATAGAGAGAGAGAGAGAGAGAGAGAGAGAGAGAGAGAGAGAGAGAGAGAGAAAGAGAGAGAGAGAGAGAGAGAGAGAGAGAGAGAGAGAGAGAGAGAGAGAGAGAGTGAGAGAGAGAGAGAGCATATTTTTTTGTTGTTGCAAAGATGTACCTACATCGGGATTATGCAATTTCAGCCACAGCCACTGATCCATTCAGGAACAAAACATCTTCATGAATAACTAAATCATTTATCGATTTGATAAAAAACATTCATTCAGGAATAAAAAAAACAAAAAAACAAGTGATTGTGCATCCCAGTGTACATACTATTCATTTAAAGCATAGTAGCTATGTTGAAAAGGTTATGCAAAAAGTCCCTGGATGGTGTGCTATTTCTGGTATATTTTCAAAAGTATGGATCCGCGCACGTAATAATGGTTCATATTGCCCACAACCCATTGCGCGCTGGAGGATGAATTGTTTCAGAACTTTGCAGAGAAAACCCCAAATCTTAAATCATCTTTAAGAATTATAATTTTTATTTATATTTAGCAAATCCTTAAAATACAAATTTATTAACATTAATATAAATGTGAGGAAGCCTGAGAACCCCACAGTTCTATTTTCATAATCGTGAGCTCCCAGCAGGTCAATAATGCTTACGCTGCCTCTTAGGCTGCCACATGATTCTGCATCAGACATGTTTTAATAGAACCCGCCTGCGAGTTACTGATCTTACTGAATCGGAACATACACAGATTGAAGTATCTGAGACTGAAAGAATGTGTGGATGAAACACTGAACTCTCCGATTGTTTGCTACTGCAATAAGTAGAGTTGATATTGTATGGTATAACTGTGATAATCTTCACAGTCATTTCAATTCTCTCTATTTTTGTATCAAGAACTATTGTCTCATACAGTAATGGAAATACTTCAAACATCTTCTATGAAGACTACTAAGTGCTTTTTTTTTTTTTTTCCATTCGGTGCATTGTGCTACAGGGCAGATATGCAACAAAATGGGAACATAACCATTAACTTATGCCTTAAAAAAATCACCATCATCACTATCAGCAATTGTATTAGTAATAGTGCACAATATCTCCACCTATGGCTTTTGAACCTTGACATTCATTACGGTTTTTATGTTTCGAATCCATCTTTGTTGATTCATGCATTATATCTGGGTCACTGAGACCCTAAACATAAACAATTCAACATTTTACGGAGGACAGTTGAAGCATGTTATTAAGTTGACATTTTGTTTATAATCACTTCTATAAGACTGAGAAAAGTCATGAAGTTTCAAAGCCTTTAATGTTTTTTAAAGCTATTAAAAAGACCTCTAAAATTCCAAACAGAACACAAAAGTTAAAAACAACATTTTACATTTAAAGGTGAGAGTATATTAAAATACACAGAAAACTAATAAAAAATAATGGCCTGATCTGTTTGGTAAATTTGGTTACTTTCGTGATATTATTAGTTCATTTTTCCTTGCCTTCACAGTTTCGGTTACTTCAGAATTTGTTGCAGAAGCAGATAAAGTTATAACATTTTGATGATTATGAGAGACAAATTTTATATTTCTTAAATTAATTAATGGTTTGAAGATAAAATGTTTTAATGATGAAGTGATGCATTTATACAGTCACACATTTCTTCACAAGACAGTAGATTAGCAGATTGTGGAATATTGTGATGTGTTCAATCATAAAATGTGATGCTAAATTTATCAAAATATGTTCTGATGAGCAAATAAACTCATCTACACTATACAAGAATAATATGCAATAACAAGTCAGACACAGATCAACTGCTTTGATTGGTTAAGAAAATAAACACATAAATACATGATTTCATGTAGTTTTTTAAATGATATACAGTTTGACTAGCTCAAAGACTATTCATTCACATTTCTGATTCGTTCATGCATTAAAGACATGAAATTAGCATTTGGCTGTTGAACAAATACCTGAGGAGTCATGCTTTATGGCTTGAGTCCATTCATAAGATTTGCCATTTGAAAGGAACAATAGGTACATATAAATGAAAAAGAAATGGTAGGAAGGGTAGTTAAGACATTTATACATAACACATGAAGCTCCATTACTTTTTAGGAAAATATTTTCATTGTGACAATGAGCAATGAAGGGTCACTGGACAACATTAACTCAGATGATATGAAGGCCAGTCTGCTGTCAAATAAGGCTTATGCAGCATTTATGAGACTAATACAACTGACAGCATTAGCAAAGACATGAATTTAAATGTATTGGAAAATCAGGGACTATATTTCACATTTAATTCCCTTGGCATTCTTTCTCAAATATGAAGTATTATGATGAGGCCAAACAGAGTCCTATTTCAATACATTTCATATCTAAAAATTCTACGGCTTGTCTACATCTTCTGTAACAGAATGCAGAGAGGAGCCTACAAATAATTTTGACTAGTAGCAGGTCCTGTGCTCCTGGATCTGTGTTGGCAGGGATAGTTAAGCTACATATGCTCAGCTCAGTTTGAGAACAGAATGCTAAACAGGGCAATTGGCTGAGTTCAATATGCTAAAAAAAATCCATGTTTTTAAAGAGTGTGTTATTGGAGGATACTGGGGCAAAGAACAGCAACATTCTCTCATGTCATTGTGTCAGACTGTGATATTATATATATTTAAAAAGCAACTGAAGTTATTTCTCCTTTATATTTTGTCACTTTTTGTTTCTAGGGATCTTTTTCTTCTTTATAGAATTTAACCACAGAAACATAGTTCTAGGGTGCACAACTTAGAGCAAAGTAAACATTACGATGGGATGCTCATGGAGAATTCAAGATAAAATATGAAAAAATAAACCCCTATGCATTTGCAAACAGAATGTGTTTTATATAACCCTATTTTTTTCAGCATGTTTAATATTTGGCTGTATCCAACACACAGGGAAAGTGTAAACTGAAATGACTTTTTCATCTTCAGAACCTCAGTGACTCTCGGAATGCATTTTTCATATTGTATTTGCACAACATGATGAATTACCGCATAAAATGTCTTCAATAGCCCATTAGAATTTTTCTCATTTTGAGTCATGAATAAGTATGAATACAGCTGAATGTTTGGCTTATGCTTAACAAAAGCAAGGTAAAAACTAGCACATTAGCCATATATTTTTGCACTCCTTTCATGTCAAAAATTGCTTATCCAGACCCTTGGGTGATCAAATTATACAAGTAATCTGAAAGTAATAAGGAAATATTATGGTATAAAATAAGTTTTTTTTTTTTTAAATCAAGGTCAGAAATAATAAGCAAATGAAAGCTACAGGGCGACAAACCAAATACTAAAAAAGTTAGTGTAAAAATGTTTGGGGTTGTAAGATTTTTTTTTTATGTATATATTTTAGATTATGTATATATTGGCTTTCAATTGGTAGAGCATCGCGCTATCAAGCTTAAGGTTGGGGGTTCGATTCCCGGGAACACATGATAGGTAAAAATGTATAGCCTGAATGCACTGTAAGTCACTTTGGATAAAAGCATCTGCTAAATGCATAAATTAAATTTTAAATTAAATATGTATTATTTTTGAAAGGGTTCACTAAACTGATTAAAAAAGAAATACAGTAAAGACATTTATAATGTTACAAAATATTTGTTTCAAATAAATGCTATTTTTAAACTTTCAATTAATCAAAGAATCTTAATTTTTTAAATATCAGTATCCATAAAAAAAAGAAACTCTTTTAAAATAATAAGAATTGAGCAGCAAATCAGCATGTTAGAATGTTTTCTGAAGGATCATGTTACACTGAAGACTGGTTTAATGGCAGCTGAAAAATTCAGCTTTGCCATAACAGGGATAAATTTCGTTATAATGAATTAAAATAGATTATTTCTGTTGTAATATTTCACAGTATTTACTATATTTTTGATCAAATAAGCCTCTTGAAGACTTTGACTTTTTTAATTGAACTATGTCAAATTGTTTTCCTGATAAATTTAATTTGTAATGCAAGAAAACAAAAAACAAAAAAAAGCATAATTTTCACGATCGGTTTGAGACTTTAGCCCCACTGTATGTGTTAAATCTTAGATAAAGATAACATCCTGCCTCCAAGTTCATTTTGAGACAACTGCAACTGGCTATTTGGCAGGTCTTTTCCTAACTGGTTTCTGACGAAGAGGAAAAAAGGCAATCAGTGTGCCTGCAGTTCCACTAAGAGTTGTCCGACTCAATCATTATGGGTCTGTCACAATGCAGACTGAGCTATCTTATAATTACCCATACATCAGTTGAGCCGTACAATACCAGGCTGTCCATAGTGTTCCCACAGTGAGCTGCAGACATACAGGCAATTACCCAAAACAATGCGATTGCGTGTAAAACTTGCATTTAAACTACTCTTAATGTTTAAGTCTCTCTTTTTCACGAGTAACTTTCAGTGCATTATTAGAACTCATTATTAGAGTTCTTTGAAAGCTCATCAGAAATAGATGGTACACAAGGTGCTACTGAGAACAGCAGCATTTGATTAAACCGCAGTAACACTGAGAAAGTCATAAAATGTTCCCAAAGCATCTCACCTTCAGTTATATTAGTGGAACTGATTCAAGTTTTAAGATGTTTTTTAATTATTATGACAAAAGATACACTTTCACAACTTTACTCTACTTGTTTTTATATGAATATTTCAAAATCTTGAAAAGTGTAGTTTTTTTGTTAATTGGAGTTTGTACTTCCTTGTTTTGCCTGTGTTAGGGCCTGTCCAAAAACCCACACTTGGGGTTATTGTACTTGACCACTCTGTTCTGAGGAGCCAAAAAGCATCCCGGCATTCAGCACAGTTCAAAGTTGTGGCGTGATGTACGATACTGACCTTACTTCAACTCTGAGATTACATCAACGCTGGAATTAGGGGTCCCTATGGAAAGTGCCACAACCAGAACTGTGTTGTGAGAATTGATGGTGCAAGTGTTGGCAAGCAAGCATGCCAGGACAGATGAACCTCAATCCATAACCTATCAAAAATAGCATATCAGATGTAAGGACTTACTAAGGAAGCCGAAAGTACTTTTCACAATATTAAATCAGCAACCGTTGGGGTGAGGAGACACATTCATGGAAGAATGGGAAATCTGAAACCATAGAGAGATCCCAAGAGGGCATGAGGTGCGATCGAGACGGATTCAATCTCCTCACACGTCTTAGGAACTTGATAATCAAGTCATGCTTCCTCAAGGATCTGTGGAACGGTTCAGGTGTCGCAGATCCAGTATTGAATGTAACCCACTGCTCTTCGTGGGTGCGATTAATTGATTTTACAATTTCTTGGTTATGTGAACATTAAAGGTCACATTCTTTGTGTTTTTTTTTTAAGCTTTGATTGTGTTTACAGTGTGCAATATAACATGTGCTCATGTTAACGCGATTGGGCTAGTTTTGGACTAGTTTTGAGAAGCAAGTGGGCAGGATTTGTTTTGAAAACCTGGCAATCCTGATCTGAACGCACGTGCTGGAGATCTACTTCTAATCACAGAACGCCTTTGCTGAAGAGATGTGCACAGCCCTAACATCTAGTTAACAAAGCTAAACAGCGTTGCCCTTTGTATAATAAGTTACAGAAACTGTTAAACTCACCAACTTAAATAATAAAATACACTTACCGGTTGTGGTCCATAAACCACGCTTTCTCCAGACAAAGAGGGAACTGCTCCATCTTTCAAGAATAATCTTTGTACGAATCTGGCATTAAACTGATTGAGATTGAGGAAGCTAAGAACCACTGATCTCTAAGTACAGCGTTCCTGGGAAGGCCAAAAAAAAGGTGTTTGGACTCAGAGATGAAAATAACAGCGTTTCGACAACATGGCGACAAACACAAACGCAACTCTTCCTCTTCTCCGTGTGAGCGCAACAAGACCACGCCCCCTTTTTTGTGTATTCCTGTGGGCGGAGGTTAGTCAAAAAACAGTTTTAGTGACGTCATTACTATAGGAACTAGAGGGATGTAGTCCAAACTTGTCGTTCGTTGCCGTTCTCGTTTGGTATTGAACTTTGGGCTTTAGAATTTTACAGATATTATTTATACTCTAACAACAACATTACACACTAACTTAAGTTTAAAACATGGGATCACGAAGAACAGGACTTTTAAAGGAGATATTAAGGTAATGCTATTTTTGCGAACAAAATGGACACTGTTTCATTTAAGTAGGGACGTTTAAAAAACAGACTAATTTGATATGATGTAAACAAAGGGATTGAGGTTCGGCTGGCTAGCATAAAGGTTAGCCCCTGCTGATATATGTCATAACTACACCATTTGGCTGCCAATGTATGCATTTATTTATTTATTTTCTTAATTGATGGCCATTTGACGGCCTTGCAATCATTTTTATTCCCATGGAATGAATAAATTAGCTGTGTATTCTATTGAAATAAACATGTTTGCAAGCAACATTCAACACATATATTTCATTATATTATAGCACAACATCAGCCAATCAGCATTGTCATGACATCATTTTCACATGTTAGTCACATGGCTGAGGTAACTACCTGAGGTCACTAGCTTAAAAACACCTGGCGGTAAAACTGAGCACCCATGAGCACTTTTACTTCGGGAGGTCCTGCTGCGACAGCCATAAACTGCCATAAAGATAGATGGGGATGCTAACAGTTAGCGCTCTCTAGGTATTATTATACCCTTGTGGTTAAATATATTTTCAGGTAAGGATGATCCATGAACTATCTTTATATTGTACCCTCGAGTAAAGCACTTAACCTTGACATAAGTTGTTTTAGAGGAACTGTTTGCATTGTACTGTACAGTTTCTTAGGAGTAAACCATATAAAAGACTTCATAATTACTGTTGGGAAACAAATATCCCATTTAATCTTGCACATCAAACAAGAGCTGGTTGCAGCAGATTTATTATAGTATAAAATGGAAACATATAACATTTTCGTTGCTTAAAATGTTAACTGAAATTAAATAAAATGATAGTAGGAGAGAGATGTGATTGTGCTGTTGTACAGAAAGCATTTATGTTTATGGTTTATCTGCATTTTATGCAGATTGTTTGCTGCTGGCACGCGTCCCCTCATTATAAAATAATCGATGTAAACATATTTTCCACTGAAAGTTTGACAAAAAGCAGCAATGCATTTATACCTTCACTGGACAATCTTCCTTGTTCTTCCACTGGAGACGTTGTTCATTTAAAAAAAAATTGTTTAAAAAGAGCTTCATAAGGTTTATTTTATTTTATTTTTTAGCCTCAGGCCACGAGCTATTGGTTGAACAGTGGCAATGAGCAAAAGCTGATGCATTACTATAATTTCCTTTGATTTGCAGCGAATTTGATCACACAAGCATTATAAATCTCTGTAAAGCAGCAGAGAAGCAGCCTGGGTTGTAATCGTGTCTTTTTTACGACCTTCTATTATATAAAGAGTAGGAAGAGAAATGGAGATGAATGGCCACAATATGTTATTTATGTATATGACTGTGTTATTTACAGAACCCTGGTGGGGAGGGTATCTCCAACAATGTGAGGAAAGTTGAACTTAATGCATTCCAGATAAAATCATGCTCTGACTTTATAAAAATATTTCCTTTAGGAACAGAAATGATTGTGGATATCTCACCAGGGCAAACAGACAAAACACATCTGCTTTAAAGGGAAAGTACAGACAAAAATGAATTTTTTGCCTTCCTTTAGACAGGGAATATTGTCAGAACGTTCATCAAGGTTATCTCAAAGTTAAGAACAAACATGACTTTTTTTTTGTAACATTAATAATATGTTTGTTCAAAGTTATCTGGTCGAAACATGTGACCCAGCATCTGTAGACCACACACATCTGCCAGCTGCATCTGCTGATAGAAGTTGCTGTATGATACTCGGATGTTGATCTTATCTGTAAGTGTATCTGTAACTCTGAAACACATGTTGTGATGTTCCAATAACCAAGTTTACATGGTTATTGGGTTCAAATATTTGAGACAATATCTCAAGCAGTTGGGACAACAGTTGAACTTGTAGAGATAACAGCAATCTTTGTCAGCAAACTTTTGGTCAAATATGTACTAACCCAGCTGTTGGGTTACTTTTTTAACCCAAAAGTTGGGTTAGTCCATATTTGACCCAAAACTGTCAATAAATCTTTTTTTTTAAATGAAAATGGTGACTTTTTTTAACAGTGCCCGAATGATGTTAACAACACCTCATCATGAAATTCAAATTTAAGGTGCAAGTGTCAGAATATACTAACAAGCTGCTAATCGAAATGTCCTGAAAGTGGGAATGGGTTTGTCTCATGCATGTGATACAAACACCTGGAGCTCAATATGGAGTCAAGTTTGTTTTGCTTTGTATATTATTTGTTCCACGAAATATGAGGATTGGACAGGTAGTTGGGGAGAGCATTCATCTTCATGCCACCTCCCTCTATTTCTCGTCAGTATTTGCTGGAGGAGACGTTTTGGGCAGAATGACAAATTGGTTGGACAATTGCTTTTAACAAGCTAGAGGGAAAATAGGGCAAACTACTAATGCTACACATCTCCCATTCCATCCACCCAAAACATACTTTTCTTTCTCAATAATTCATAAGATGTACTGAGCAAGCATCAGAGGAAAGCTATCTACGTACTCTCTTTTTGCCCTAAAAGCTCGAGTCCTGGGCATGGCCTCTCTTACGTCCTCAGGGAGAGTGAGGGTGCTGGGTGGTTGTCAGATTCCTGTATAAACAGACACTGCTTTTATGAATGGGGCTGGCACATGTCTTGATCCTTACTGGATCTCTCTGCTGCCCATCTGGGAGTGCTGGAAGCATTCAATATTGAACTTATTCCCTTATTCTGTAATAATTGCCCCATACACATTTTAAAATATTGTTAAAAGACCGTGAAAATGCTACAGTAAAAACCTTTTAAATGTCTGACAGTATGATCCCCTATTGTGTACAGTACAGTGAAAAGCGGTTATAGATCTAATGACATTTCATGTAATTTTACAGTAAAATAATGTTTAATGTACCATTTTTGGAAGTGAAAAAGTCTTCCTACGCTGTAAAAAAATATATTTCTAAATTAAATAAAAGTAAATAAAACAAAGCATGTTTTACATTAAAACACTTTAAGTCTTTCTACTTCAATATTTTTAATTTTTAATTCAGTGTTCCTTGCAGTTTCTATGAAATTATTTGTAAAATTTACTAGCAAGTTTGGAGTAAAAATTGTTTCATAAGCAATCCTTATGCAACCCATTCAGTGTATAATTACAGTGAAAGACTATGAATTGACATTTTCTGTGAGTTCTCTGTTTGGCACATTTGTTATTCACTGAAATAACAGTTTATTCCTATTTTTTTCTTATCAGTTATGTACATTAGTTTTTAATGTTATATTTTAATGTTATATTTTTTGTTTTTAAAATTTTGTATGTGTGTATATGCCACTGTGTACCTTTTATATAGTATTTATCTCAGCTTGGGGAAAAGCTACTTGTAATGCATTTTATCATGTGGTTTTGTCTTTACCACTAGTGCTTTTAACACACACACACACACACACACACACACTCTCTCGCTCTCTCTCTCTTTCACAGAACAGCTTTCAACATTATCACCACTAAAACAATTATTGACAATTTCAATTCGGAGAAGAGATTGTCAAATTAAGGTCAGGTAATCAAAGAGATGGAAAATCTGACCCTCACATGTAAACCAATGAGAGTAAACAAAATAGTTGGATTGACTTCCCCCCACCTAGCAGAACTACACTCTCAGAAATAAAGGTACAGAAAAGACGAAAAAAAGGTGCAAATGCTCGTCGCTGGGGCAGTACCGCCAAGGGGAACAAACTTGTACCATATTAATGGGTACAAAGAAGTACCCCTACAATTTGTGCCTTTAAGGTACAAATATGTACCTTTGAGGGTACATATAGCTCATCGCTGGGGTGGTACCCCCGAGGTACAGCAATGGTACCCTTGCCATAGGTACAGAGTTGTACCCTTTTATACTGTACCTTTTGAGAGACAATTTGGTACCTTAGCCATACATTTGTACCTTAATCCACTGGTACAAAAATGTACCCCATTAGATGGTACCAATTTGTTCTCGTTAGGGGTACCACCCCAGCGACGATGCCATTGTACCTATAAAGTGCCAAAAATGTCCTTATTTAAAAAGAAAAGAATGAGAGCAAAATAAAGCAAAGTTTTGTTTTCCCACAGTCAATGATTTAAAAGAAGTTAAACTGTAAAAATTAAAATACTGGAAAGAAAATAACGACAACACACCAAAATCGTCGTTTGCAATAAACTTTAATGAACAAAGTTTTTCACATTTAAACAACTTTAATAGAGAACCACTTTATGAATGCATTACTTACTGCAGTGCAAGAACATAACATAACATAATGCTTTATATTGACTAAAAGCTACTGTGAGTATTGTATGCTTAAAGGATTATTTCACCCCAAAATGAAAATTTCCTAATAATTTACTCACCCAATGCCATCCAAGATATCAGTGTTTTTCTTTCCTCAGTGGGAGAGAAATTATGTTTTTTGATGAAAACTTTTCTGGATTTTTCTTCTAACAATGGACTTCATTGGTTGTCATCGTTTTAAAATCCAAATCGATGCAGTTTCAAAAGTCTTTGAAGTGTTTAAATGGGCTGTACATGATCACAGCTGAAGAAGAGGTTGTTCGATAGGCAATTAATTTTTTTTTTTTTATTATTGATACTTTTTACCTTCAATAGTTTGGATTGAGCTGATCAACAAACGGACAGGGAACTACATCACGATGAACAGTCACGCCGGTGCCGGCAGAAGTTTACAATGCGACCGTGCGCAGAGTGATAGTTCAAATATTATTGTTTGCTATTATATATATATATATATATATATATATATATATATATATATATATATATATACACACACACACACACACACACACACACACACACACACACATATAGTAATAGTATTCAGTGAATATGAATAACATTCTGATGAATAGTAGTTTAAATAGTATTGCCGGCGCTGGCGTGACCTTTTAACGTGATGACATAGATCAGCTCAATCCGAACTACTGAAGGTAAAAAGTCTATAATTTTGTGATTAATCATTTTGTGAGGGTACTTTGAATGGAATCTTCACAGCAGTTCAGTCAGTGTACTGTTTGAGTGCATGAATTACTTCGGGATATTGTTTTGTTTGGACTCAGAGGGAGTGTCAGCCACATTAAAAAAGTTAACATCTTAAGTCATTTGTGGATTAATGCGTATTAGAGATGCGAATCGTTTAAAACGATTCAGTTCGATTTGGTGAACTGAATGATTTGTTCGCGAACCGGATATCCAGACTGCTTTGATTTGAACTCTCTCTCACAACAGACACGGAAGAGAAGACAATGCTGAATAAAGTCGTCGTTTTTGCCATTTTTGGACCAAAATGTATTTCCGATGCTTCAAAAAATTCCAACGGACCCTCTGATGTCACATGGACTACTTTGATCATGTTTTTCTTACCTTTGTGGATATCTAAAATATCTTAAACTGTGTTCCGAAGATAAAAGGAGGTCTTACGGGTTTGGAACAGCATAAGGGTGAGTTATTAATGACATAATTTTAATTTTTTCGGTGAACTAACCCTTTAAGGATTCATAATAATTTTTAGTATTTATACTCTAACAACAACATTACACATTATGTGTTTCAATCTGCTTGCTTGAAAGGTTTCTGACCATCAGTTCTTTGTCAAAAATATCATATTCTTGTTATAGGAATCATGTCCAAAATTATACCCTGCAAGAGCGGGAAAATTCGGACCATGTGCAACATATGATTTATGATTCCCCAAGCAAAGACAATATCTAATTGGTCAAAACAACATTTGAGGTGTGGCCAAAAGGCCATCTTAAATACTCAGGTCACCATCAAATTCTGCTTTTAACGTTTGCTTTTCAGCTGCTGCTTTTAGTCATCAATGTTAGCGTTCTTTGAGCGCGGTTCCAGCGTGCTTCAGTCTGCACGCCTGCTGCTACTTAGCCACGATGAAAAGAAACACCACCTAGTCTCCTCAAACTTTACTTCTGTTCTTTTACTTTAGTTTCTTTTCTTTTCCGTTTGAGAGTTTCGTGTTCATATCAGCACCGGTGCATCTAATATAATTTTTACTTCATTGAGGAACTCAATGCGAGGGTTAATTAAGTGATTGATGGCTGTTCATGTCTATGCAATTTCACTTATTGCTGTAAACTTGGGATTTCACATTTTCATCATCTTAAACTAATTCTTTCCTAACGTTCTATCTTTCTGTAACTTGTGTGAATGTGAGAGTGCATGTGCTTATGTGTTAGATTAGTTTATATGTCTTAGATTTATCTAATAAAATCTTATTAATCATACCTTTAAAATCTTAAATAATTCCCTTTGAGCTAAATTGACCTGTTTCCCTTACAATATATATTGTTCAATGAAAGCAGAATTTGCATCTCTGGGTAATCTGTCCCTTTAAACCCCCCCCCCCCCCCCCAACCTCATACATTAATAAATAGAACTATATGTGAAGGTCAGTGATATTAATCACACTTATTTCTGAAACGGATGTTCTGTCATATTCTTCTTTGGCTCCTTGGGTTGCCCTTGTGATATGCTTACATTTTAGATTTTAATGTACAGTACACGATGACTAATGCAGTAACAGAATAAGAGAGAAGCTCCCACACATGCGGAGGTGCATCAAAATTAATGAACTGCTGTCAATTTTAATCCAGAATACATGATGGCTCACTGTCATGGCAATACACTGTTAAAGCTTACAAATAAAACACACATTTGCAAAGGACAAATGGTGCCAGCAAGCCTCATAAACATTGTGTGCAGGAAGCTGAATAGTATCTTCTGTTCTACCTGGTGAAACAAGAAAATTAGATATTGACTGAAGAATAATGCTTTTCATTTTAGGGCAAATCGTGTCATGGAACAAAAGACCATCTGTGGGATTATCTAAGGTTATCAGAGCCCTTGACCGTGCTAAGCGATAGTTTATAAATAAACCATTTTCAATAATGCAGTGGAATTGACTGACGTCAAGAAGGAACTCTAAGAAAATCTACAGACTTATGCAAGTGTTATGTTTCATCTCAGATATTGAGCTTTTCATTTGAGCTGTTTTGAAGGATAGGAAATGCATAATCAATAACACCTGTCACTGAGGCAGCAAACTTCACAATCATCTGAACAGATGTTATGTGCAGACTTTGGCCTAAAATTAACCAGCTTCCACTATTCTACCACTGTTCTACAAACATTTTTACGCCCGTACATTAAAACATGTCCCATAACATTTTTTCCCCCTTTTTTATGAGCAAAACCAACGACTTGCATACATTTTTACCATAATTTACTCTCTTTAAGGATCACAGTGCAGACCTCAAAACCAAATTAACTGTCATTTTCATTCTTTAAAACCACTGTTTTCCACTTTTCAAAAAGTCCTTTGACAGTGGCCCATTTGAGGTGTTTCTTGTCATTTTTGCACTTAATTTGTGCTGTAACTCACATGTGAAATGGCAATATACTATGAGTAAAGCAATAACCATTCCTTCTCCAAACTATGAATCCAGGATTTTAGTTTTTGCTGACTAAAAGCATGTATTTGAGCAGTATCTTACAAGTGCTCATGATGAGCAGATCATTGAACCGATTTCTACTTTGATCGTCTATGGTCACAAATCATATCTCATTTAAAATATTAAAGAGTTCCTGCTCCCACTTTTTGGCCCATAGCAGCAGATAGAAAATATTATCTACAAGATTTAGATTGAATTTTAAAATAATATCGACCCTGGATAGTTCTGAACATAAATCAAAACACGAGACACCACTGAGGAAAAACTAAAGGGGAAACCTGTACACCGTCACATAAAAATCCTTCCTATTCACTCCATTTAAGCATATTAAACATAATAGGAAATATCAATGGCAAAAAAACAAACCATTTAGACAGAATTATTACAAAAATGACAAGAATATGACTGTATGAATGAATTAATGAATGAATTCAATGAATATAGTAGTCTATTTATCATATCATTATATTGAAATGCTGTTAACGTTCACAAGCACTCATAAGCATGAGCTCCTCATCTTTTAAATTGTAGCTGCTGCTTTGATTTCTCATCATTTTCCTTTTGTACTCTTGAAGTGTGTTTTTAACACACTTGACTAATGGCATTTTCTAGTTAAATTTCACACATTTGCCCATTGGATGCTGGCTATAAAATTGCACTATTCTTGGCAGACCTCTGAAACATTACTCATAAAAACAGCACACAGTCTAGAGTTTATCATGTACTGTACCTCTGTCTTGGCTCATCCTCAAGGGCACTGAGTGCTGCGCCCTGTGTAGAACGGAGCACTCAGTGCCCTTGAGTGCTGTAAATACAAACACCCTCATTCACCTCATTCACTTAACAAAATGTACATTGTCAAGGAGGTGGCGCTGCTGAAAGGTTTTAGCACACTTAACCTGTCAAGTGGGAAAAAATAACCTTGCCGTAAAATTAAACATCTAAAATAATTGTGTAGGAGAGATCTGAGGTGTGAAAGGATGACATGATTGTAAAACTTATCAGCCTGGCTCATGAATATATTTCACATTGTGTGATTAATATTTAATAGGCTCATAAGTCCAGTAGTAGACAGACATTAGCAATAGGTCATATTAAAAAAAAATGTAAATAGTAAGGAAAGTCCTTTGACAGTGGCCCATTTGAGGTGTTTCTCGTCATGTTTGCACTTTATTTGTGCTGTAACGCACATGTGAAATGGCAATATACTATGAGTAAAGCAATAACCATTGCTTCTCCAAAATATGAATTCAGGATTTTAGTTTTTGCTGACTAAAAGCATTTATTTGAGCAGCCGCTTCTTTAAATGTAAAAGCAAGGCACTTTCTGTGGAAATCTTACAAGTGCTCATGATGAGCAGATCATAGAACTGATTTCTACTTTGATCGTCTATGGGCACAAATCATATCTCATTTAAAATATTAAAGAGATCCTGCTACAACTTTTTGGCCCACAGCAGCAGATAGAAAATATTATCTACAAGATTTTGATTGAATCGAGATGCCTTTTAAACTGCAGTTCAGTTCCAGAATTTTGAGTTGAGGTAGCCAACTTGATCAAAATCTAATATGAATTTGTACTAAGCAACTTAATTTAATATTGTACATTAATTATACATCCAGCCAGATTAAATAATAATTACACAGCCTTGCATCTTGAAAATAATTTCCGCTTCCGGGGGGAAGATAAAGGTATAACTAAAGGTTAAAGTAAGCCTTTCCACAAAATCTGTAATTCATTTGAAGACTCATTTTTTTATTCATTATATTTCATTCAGTTCATTACAGACAAACATGTTATTTCAAAGAATGCTGATTATGTAATATTTGTGATAATAAAACATTTGTGTAAAACATATTTATGTAATTTTTTATGTGTTTAGCTTGGGGTTGCTTCACCCAGAGATTTACAAATGTATCTGGATGTGAAGAAACGCTTGTGTTATGCTCTTTCAAATGTTCAGTCTTTGAACATGCGACATTCTTGGCTCATCCAGTATAGCCTAGAGCTTGACGTGGTCATGAATGTACTATTCCTCTATGTGAATGCATACATCTTTTTTTTCATATGGAGCGAAACAAATTTTAGAATCTGGTATCTATGGTTACAGTGCTGTCTTTGGGGACACAAACATCAGTGAAGCACAATGTCTAATTGATAATATGCATTGCATCGTTGCCAAATTTTTTATACATTTATTTATTTATTGCAATGTAGTGCTATATAACTGATTTAATGCGGTATAAATCACATGTATAATTTTCTATATACACAATTGTACCACAAAAATCAAGCAATAAAGCAATAAAGAAATTCTAATGGACTGTTCTCAGATCAGTTCAGTAGAGGTATACTGTCACTCAGCACCTTGGGACAGATACATTCCTCATCTTTTCTGTGTAAACAGAGTCCTCTTTTTGATCCGGCTCAACACTTATCGCTCCAGCGGTGTGCAGCATCCTGCAGCAGGCCGGCACTCACGCTTAAATTAAACAGGCTCAAAGGCCCGCTATCTACTGATTAAGATGCTCTGCCTACATATTTATCAAAATTGCATTATTAGGCTTTGTTTTAGCTTCTACTTTTAGGTGTTTTATAGAATCTCGTAATCCAATTATCACACTATTCGAGGTTAGAGGAGAAAGATAAATATTCTTTTTTCTTTTTCTTTCTTGCCCAGTTATTTGACTGTTTTAAGGCATCACAAGAGCCGTGTTCTGTGAGCTGACGGTGAAGTAAGGAATCGATGAAATGGCAAAAGAATGAAAAAAAAAATAAAATAATAAATGAAGCTGGCTTATGAAAGTTATTTAAATTTGAAAGCAAATGAAATGCCACCCTTCTTTGGATTCAGACAAATGTATCCAATTTTCAGGTTATTGTGCTTAAGCAAAAAGCTTACAAAGTGCTTTACTTTTCTTATAAAGCTTTTAAAAGTTTATGCATGGCGTGCAGCTCTTAGCATTCAAACTGAACTTTTTATTTTGTCACTATTTTATGTTTAATGTAATGCATTCCGCTGAATAATTTACCTGCTGAAGTCTTAATGCAGTGCTTTTATTGATTTTACCAAGATCACACCTGGTTTACAGCACAGAAGAACTGGCTCACGGTTATTTCTGTCAATTGTTGTCTCCTGCATTACATTTTTTATGACAAACTTTATACTGCGTGTTTATCAACTCTGCAGCTTTTCTGAACAGACTGGAAAAATGCCAGTGTAATGTGATTCTGCACCATTCCCACGCCAGCTGCTCTTCCCTGAGAACCAGGACTGAGCGAGAGTGCTGCAGGGCCTGTCATGTGGAGATTACTGGATGTGGCCTTTGAACTGTGTTAGTTCAGCAGATTTAACTGTCTACCCATCCCTACAGAGCTATGTACAATCAGCACCAAGGGTAAAAGAGCCTCCCATATGGCTTCTGTTATCAGATTTGTGGTGTTGTGCCCTTTTAGACCCTATAGTATAAGTTCAGTCCAATGTAATTCCTCAGTGTCAGAGTTTCTGCACCGCTGATCTCCTTCCCTCCACTCTCTCAGAAGCTTTAGAAGGGTAATCGCAAGTACAGTTTTGGACTAAAATGGCCACCGTAGACCTAACCTCGACATTCAGCAACTTCACTCTGATTTACAGGGTCCAAACGCACTTTATATCTGCAGTGGATATCTGTAGAAGTTTGTTTGACAGAATTTGTTTAACTGGAATGCCCCGCAACATGATCAAACACAGAAAACAATTCATGAATATGCAGAGTTTCACGAATGATGACATACAATCAAATATACATTTTTATAGTATTTGTGTACGTATGCATTTATTTATTTATATAAATGAAACAAATAAACTATTTTTAATTGAAAAATATTATGTATTTAATTAACTATATTGTCTATAAATAGATACATATGCATATGCTTTACTGTTATGGTCAAAAGATTACATGCATCTTGCAGAATCTCCAAATGTGAATTATTTTACCAAAATTAGAGGGGTCAAAACTGCATGTTATTTTTTTTATTTAGTACTGTCCTAAATAAGATCTTTTACATAGTCCACAAGACAAACTATTTGTAAAAATAGCCCTGTACAAAAGCTTACATGTGCTTGATTCTTAATATTGAGATGATCCGTGGCTTTTTTATGTTTTGTGATGGTTGTTCATGAGTCTCTTGTTTTTCCTAAACAGTTAAACTGTCTGCTGTTCTTCCAAAAGAATCCTCCAGGTTTCACAAATTCTTCGGTTTTTATCAGCATACTTTGCATATTTGATCTTTTACCAGCAGAGTGTATGATTTTGAGATCACACTCACATTTCTGCAATTTAGTACTGCCCTTCAGAATGTACTGTAGATACTAACGTTTCCCAGAAGACAAAAAAGGAGTCTCAATGAATGCTTGAAGCCTTGGTAATAGTTGCGTGTGGGTCCCTCAGTTGTCACTTTGGTATTTCACCTACGACAGCAAAATCTCTATGAAGTCTTATTTGCAACACACTTTTGGAATGTACACAGGCCAAATGTTAAATGCCCAAAAAAAAAAAAGCCAAAACCTCGTTAGCAGCCAAGATCTCCATTACACAGATGATTCCAAATACTAAGGTCTCTTAAACCCAAGCTGCAGAATTACAGAATTCTCTAATTAGGATATTATAGTGATTGTTTTAGCAGTGACAGAAATAAAGAAACAACAACAGAAAAATTTTTAGAGTTGCTCTGACAGATATGCTAAGTAGTCTTATAGTCTGCCAATTTCAATGCGATTGTGAAGCTCTGTCAAAGTAGACAGTTATTAAATACCTAACTCACTGATGCCTTTAATGAGGACCTCTGGGTGATGGCCAGCTCACATTGTTACCATGGAGTGATTAAAAATGGATTCCTCATCCCTCTTGTTTTACCTGCCTCCAGTCCTCTGCCTCTCTCTCTCTCTCTCTCTCATCCCCCGTCTTTAATCAACTAATATAAAACCTAACATTGTCACTAAAGGGATAGTTCACCCAAAAATTCATCCTCATGCCATTACAAACTCACATGACCTTCTTTTGTCCATGGAACACAAAAGGAGATATTTTGAAGAATAGTCCAGGGGCTCTCTTCCATACCACACTCTTTAAAAATAAAAGTTCTTATTGGAATCTATGGTTCAATGAAGAACCTTTAAAGGAATAGTTCACAAAAAAAAAAAAAAAAAAAAAAAAAGAAAACTTGTTGAAAATGTACTCACTGTGTACATCTGAGACATAGATGAGTTTGTTTCTTCATTGGAACAAATTGGGAGAAATGTAGTATTTTACTGTCAGTTGCTCATCAATGGATGCATGGGTGCCATCAGAATAAGAGTTCAAACATCATATAAAAACATAACAATATATATAATGCACACAACTAATCAATTAATAAAATTTTCAGCAAAATTTCAATTTAAGTGAACTATTCCTTTAAAATCCAATGTACGATTGGTTTAGATGAAAACATTTTCTTCAAAAATAAATAGTTCTTTTCAGAACCATTCGGTTATTTGGTGAACCCATAATACAGTAGTTCCTCTGCCATCACTGGAACTTTTATTTTTAATTGTGCCATAGTGTCCATATCTAGACGAAACGACGAAAGGCATAATAAAAGTATTAATTTAAAGTTCCAAACCTGAACATACTTTCCTATTCACCACCTATCACATCTCAAGGCATTGCAACCAATATCAGAGTAAACTTATTGATATTGTTCATCAAAGTAAAACTTTTAAAAGTCAATGCTCTTAAATAACTGACTGAAACCTCACAACAGGAGGTAAGCTGGGGAACTGCTGTGTGCATGTGGGCAGTCTATGTACCAGCACACGCCACATGGGGCAGCGGTGTCATCTCCACTGCTTAAAGAAATCTCTCTTGTGGTGAAGGGTGATTGGAGCTTGCTGGGCTCAATACTCATTGAAGTATATTTAATAGGACTTAATTGGTCCCACAAGCTCAGTTAATGTTTAAGTGCTGGATAATGCTGTCTCCGGCTCTCCTTATTAGGGTCTGGATCAGATCTTAATGGCGATACAATTGTTTGGTCAAGATTTTAAATGTTCCTCATTTTCACAGCAGGCGTTCACAAAATCCAGCCACTATTGAATTCTAATTGAAATTAGAAACTATTTTCGTATAGTAGACCTGGAATATGGTTATTGATCTGTGAGACAAAATCCCAAGCTTATATATACAAAAATGCTAAATCCATTTTTTTATAGTATGTGTTGTAAGCAAAAATATGAAACTACACTCTATAATGCAACATAAACTACATGATTTCCCTGTTTTTTTTTCCATTTCATTTGCACTACCTGCTATCGCTATTTCACAAAACAACACAATCCTGTAGTTACAATTACACTGCAACATGATTAAAGTGAAAATATTCATACTACACACATTCATACTATATATAACATAATATTTTAATGGTGGTTAAAATATGCAGAGAGCATGTGATTTCCAACACAGTTTTATTTCTGAATGAATCAGTTGAATGAATGATTCACTCATTTACTCGTCTTATTGACATATCACTGCAACCTGCAAAAAAAAGTCCATGAAAAATCCTCACAATAGTCTAAAAAGCTATATGGATAAAGGATATTTTAGAGCATCATGGTAACTATTCAAATTCTCAGTGCAGGGCATTATGTCTTGTATGCTGTTCTATTAAAGAACTTGATGTTGTCTTATCTGAATCTGTTGCATGTATATATAATCCTTTTTATGCCCCATTTGGGATACTGTGAATTATGGACTGGTATCATTTTGATGTGATGTATGTGTACACCCCTTATCTGAAAAAGTGTGAAAATATACATCAAGCTCCACAAAACAGGGAGCTGTTACATCACAGAGTCGTGTGTAGTCTGCTATGTCAGAGCTCCTCACGGTGTTGGATTTCCTAGTGAAATATTCCCACTCAAAACAAATCGAGGCAACACTGACAACTCTTAAAAATAAAGGTTCTTTATTGGCATCAATAGTTCCATGGAACCTTTCTATCAAACAAAAAGATTATTTGTAGTGCAAGGTGTTCCTCACACTAAGAATGTTTTATTTATTTTAAGAACTGTTCTTTGGGGAACCAATCAATAAATAAATAATAATAAAAAAGTTATTCTATGGCTTCATTGTGAAAACCCCCTTTTGGAACTTTTTTTGGAAAATTTATGAATAGCATAGCACCTTCAGATAGCAAAACTCATTGTGCAGACTGAATCTATCCCTCATAGCCTTGTTTAGTTCACGAAATATTAAATATGGCCTCTATCCTAAGGTATTTTGCTCAGAGTTGCCATTAAAATTAGAAACATCTGTTGCTGGCCATCTGTCCACTGTTGAACAATATGTGTGTGTAGCATCAGTCTCTTAATTATTACTATATTTATGACCAAAGGATTGGAGAAACCATGATCAGAAGTTCATGTTTACGAATCAGATAAAACAGAATTTTTGCTTAGTTTTGGAGGACAAGAGAAAACAGGCTATAAGATGCTCATAGTTTTCATTCTCTACTCAAAGTTCTTTTTTTCCAATATTTGTCTTTTATTACATACCTCTGTTTTTGTTTATAGTGGAGTGCTGAAATAGAGTGCATTACGGTTCTCAGTCGACTGAAACTCCTAAAATTATGTTTTAAGTTGGTGCCATTTTCAAGAGTAGCTGAGGTGGAATTTATTTGTGAACAATGCAATGTTTGATATACGATCAATATTAAAGCAATGTGAGATACTATAGGAGACATCACCAATTTAACTCTCTTTTCAAAAACAATATACCAAGAAATCAATATATGGCTATAAATGAGCACAACAACAGTCACACATAGCCTCTTATTGGTCTTGAATGTACAGCAAATCAAATTTGTTCCTTTAATTGCAAGAGGGATGAATATATTTGAGGTTGTCTGGCTGTTTAGCTGACAGTGAAGGAAGTGAAGATGCACCACTGAATCTCTGGATCTTTCCTAATTGTGTCACAGTAGAAAAAGATGGATGAGGCACGTTCACTCACCTCTTTAACTAAGATTATCAGTGACACACTTTTGTCTTCCTACAGCAGTTTCGAACGGCATATTTAGATCGATACATTAATTTCTCTTTAGCTCGTTTGTTTTCTAAAAATGGATATGGGCTATAAGGTGTTTTCTTAAAGGTGTGAGATCAAGTGTAAGTATAGCTTTTAGCATTAAATGGACCAAACCAAATGCTTGAGAAGGGTTTTAAATGATTGAACACAGACCAAGAATCAGCCCTTTTGGCTCGAGATGAATTGCCAGCTTCAAGTGAGAGATAAATTCCAGTAAATACTATGGCTTACACACAGATAAACCCTCACGCACACAAACACAGAATTATTGAATGCGAGCACATTTCTCCATATAAATCCAGATTAATGAAAAAAAGCTTTCAGGAAATAGTGAAAGTGCTCTGACAGCAAAAAGGACCATAAAGCTTGGAGGACAATAGGCAACAGTTAAGCTTTGCTCCATAGAGAACATGTTTTTGGCCCACATTCATGTGCTCTGAATGGCAATTCACTGTTACATGACTTTAACCATGTTGCTTTGGGCAGCAGAAGATGATGAAAATCAGCAGCTTTAAAATTTTGAAATACTAAAGCATTTCTTTCCCTTTTAAGTCTTTGAGCACCCAAACATTAATAAGGAAATTAAGGAACAGCTAAATGCTTCTTTAATAAACTAATTACATAGGTAAACACATTTAACATTTTCAAAGTGATAACAGACCATACTGTATATTTTTTAACATGTTATGATGATACACCAGTAGATGGCAACAAATGCATGCCTTTGTCAGTAAGTCATTAATTTACTTATCTGATTCATTCAGGATGTAAACAAGTGAATTTCAGAATGGATCCTCAGCAGTGAATGGGTGCCATCAGAATTAAAGTTCAACCATCTGATAAAAAAAACCACAATAATCCACAAGCAATCCGCACAACTCCAGTCCATCAGTTAATGTCTTGTGAAGTGAAAACAACTCCAAAAATTATATATCTTAACGGATATAACATTATTTCCAGTACTTTAAGCATGCAAATGATTAGTATGATGACAAACAATGGCACAAAATGAACTGAGATGAATTAATGGGAATAAATGGAGACAGTGTATCTCTCATTGACCCTGAAAAGGCTTCCAATAAAAGAACGGGCAAACTAAGAGGGTGTTCTAATGAGCTGGATCTGTGTGTTTTGTCTTGTGTATCAAGGCACCGGGAAAACAGCCGTGAAAAGCTTGGTAGCATCAGAAGCGTGGAAATAACAAGCGGTGGCGCTCGCCAGCGTGGTATTTAAAGGCCAGGAATGAAGCTCGCACACACAATGCTCCAATCAGGCCGCTGCTTTTTTGAGAAATGCCGTTCCACTCAAATGCCTTTTGAAACCTCTCATTTCAAAGACAAATATGCCTGCCCTCTCATCTGAACCCAGTGTAATAAGATGTAAACAACAGAAACAAGAGCAGAACAGCTCAGAAGATAAAACATGGCTATTCTGGGCGAGACTACCGGAGATGTAAACTGACACCTTATCCTGGCAAGCACAAAATTCCTTAAGAGAATTATGAGGATTTCACAACAATAGTAAAACAGAACCGGATAATTTCATTCGACTTCTGGCATTCTGTTATGATTCATATACAGTTAGTCATAAGTAAGAGGAAAAAATAGATATGATGTAGTGCAATGTAAAACGGTGCTCTAAAATTTGTGCTAAGTAGTCTATATATTCATTAAACCAATTTGTTCAAAAACACTGTTTGATTCAGTAACTATACAAGGGACTGCCTTGAGTTATTGAATCACTCACTCAACTAATTACCAAAATAGCCAAAATATGGCCGTGATTACCTGGAATAATGGCGCTCTTGCTCATGTGACATGAGAGATTTTGAATGAAGCACAGTAATTCAAACCACCTGCTCTCTGTGCAAAACACTTGAAAAATAGCAGGAAATAATCTATATTTACAGTTAACCAACATACGGCTTCTGTCATCTGGCAAGAATAACGTATCAACTGAAGTTTTTCGGGTGTGGAAAATATATGCAGTTCAGAGGGAACTTTGCAAAGTTTTAGGCTGACTTGACTACTACAGTCTCTGAATGAGAAAAAAAGTTTAAGAAGTCAAAACTTGAAAAAAGAAGATCTTTAATGTCAGCCCTGTTGGACTTCCCATGTTTCTGACACTAGATGAACAGCAGAAGGGAAAATCTTGACCTGATATCAAAGGGAGGGATGTCCAAAACCTCACAAGATCCCAATGTCATTCAAGCCTTTTGAAGCCTGAAAGAAGAACGAACAGTATATTGCCTGAAGTTCACTGGAACATAGAAGGATGTCGGGGTTGTGATAGGTAATGACCATTGTTGAGCAGTAGTCCTCAATGTTTTTTGATATTAAGTGCAAAAAAGTGGTACACTTTGCAGTTTTGCATTTCATGTCATGACATTGCAGCAATATTTAAGTGTTTGACACTCTAAATTTAAATTAGAGCTATGTGAGATATAGAGAAAAGTTTTAGATTACTTTTTTGGTAACACTTTATTTTGATGGTCCCTTTTGAACATTCTGTTTACAATAAATAGTGTTGCACCCACTGTACATGTCTGCCGACTCTCATCAGAGTATAAGTAGACTGTTTTCTTAATATCTGCCAACTCTTTATTGTCATCGTCTTTCAACAGACCATAAGTTACCATAAGTATCTTTGCAGGAACATGTCAACTTATTCTTACCCTAACCCTACCAGTCTACCAATACTCTACTAACACGTTAATGAGATTTAGTAGACATGTAGGTGCAACACACTTATAGTCAACAGAATATGTTAAAAGCACCATCAAAATAAAGTTAAAAGTTACTTTCTATTTTGTGGGGAGGGAATGCGTACTTGGAATTGCGAGAAATAATTCACACATATCACTCTGTAGTGGGCAAAGTGAGAACCAACATGTATTTGTAAAGAGGTTATGCATATATAATATAACCCACAGTATATTTGCCATGATGTTGAACACCAAGTCATGAAAGTCTATTTTACCATCTTGACTGTTACTGTATTTTTAATTATAGAGGAAAAGCTGTAAACAATAGTTATGAATCATGGGATCATAAGAGCTGTACACCATTAACTGGGATCAATGTTGATTTCATAATGTAAAGTCTGTTCTGCAGTCTGCAATTTGCATTTCATTTATTAAGAGACTATTGAGCTCTGAGATGAGATATTAGGATGCCTATCATCTAAAAAAAAATTTCAGGTGTTACTTCCCCTGGACTCCTTGGTTAATTATTTCTATGCAATATTTAAGGAACCACTTATTATCTCAAACAGCTAAATGAACATGCTCACCACAGCAATTCGGGTAATTCCATTTTTGGGGGACATCTGCACAGCTCGTACAGGTAGGTCACAAAGAGTCAGGCTTTTCAGGATTTATAATTCCATGAGATTAGCTTTTTTACCCTCAAAATAATTTCATTCTTAGATCCACTGATTTATATGAGAGGCCTCTCATTTGAATATAATGAACTGTTAACCCCTAAAAATGGAGTAGTCCATTATGAATACGATAGAAATAATGCTAGAATTTGATTATTAGGAAGAAAGGATGACAGATGTTGGTACTTTGTCTAGTGGGATATAAGAAAATGATAAATGAGGATCAAAAGGAATCTAAACTTAAATATTTGTGAACTAAAGGTGCTAATTAAAAATAATTTCATATGAGAATTAATAAGGCTTTGAAGATGAGTTCTTAATGATATTACTATAAATATAGCATGAGTCTGATGTTTCAAAGAGTTCATATTGTGTTTCTTGATCTAACATGTATTAACTGAGATGCTTTGTTATGCTCTTTGATGTGTTTCCTAGTCTCACCCAACAGATGTTTTATTGATTTTCATAAACATAACTTTAACATACAGGAATATATTTTCAAGATGGGTGTATTATGTTTTTTGTTTGCAGGATTAATTATAGTCTGACATGTAACTAAAATTACTTGTTTTGCAACATGTGATGGTCTAAAATGTAGTGCATATATGTTTTCACTAAAAATTGACATTTGCTGAGTATTTACTTACCCCCGGGTCATCCAAGATGTAGATATGTTTGTTTCTTCAAATAGTTTATCATCTGAAAACAGTCCAACAGAGTTTTAAACCAATATGTCAATGGAGTTTGTTGTGAAAGGACATCAAGTGATGGACTTTTTCACTGAATAAAGCGTTAATATGGATTATGGTGTTGTATTTTGGCCAGAAAAATGTCTAAATGACTCATTTGTTTCTTACAAAAAAATGTTTCTTTTCACTTCACAAGATGTTAATTGATGGACTGGAGTGGTGTGGATTTCTTGTGTATTATTGTGATGTTTTTAACAGCTGTTTGGACTCTCATTCTGATGGCACCCATTCACTGCAGAGGATCCATTGGTGAGAAAATTATACAGTGCTACAATCCTACAAATCTGCTCCCATTAAGAAACAAACTAATTTAAAACTTGGATGGCCTTGGAAGTAAAACAATTTTTTTGTTTGTTTGTTTTTTTGGGTGAACTTTTATTTTAAGGTTCATGTCCTCATTCCTTATCATGCAATGAAAGTGGGTGCTGACAAAGATTTTTTGTATATAACTACTTAAATTTGAGTCCGTACTTCATGCAAACATATCATTTGATTCCAAATAACTTGGAATATCGAGAACATGTTATATGGACTATTATGATGGGAAGAGAGTGGCTCAGACATTCTGCTGAACATCACATTTTGTGTTTCACACAAGAAAGAAAGTTCTGGGTTTGGAATGACTTGGGGTTGAGTAAATGATGACAGTATTCTCATTTTTGGGTGAATTGTTCTTTTAAGTTTGTTTTTCTTTACCTACTGTGCTTGCTGATGCGGTGCAAAGCAAATGTTTATCTCCATCCTGAAGTGATTACTCCAAACACCTGCTCAGCCATAGAGGAAAAATCACAGGATAAGACGTGTTGCATTTTCAGCAGCACTGCTTTTGATAGACGAGAACCTGGAGAAAAGGGAAAGTATCTGCTGTCTTTCTCTGCCTTTGCACAGATGGTGTTTCTTTCACACTCTGCTGAGAGTTTGCTTTTCAAACAGGTTTGTAAATATCACACAAAAATCCAAGCATATGCAGGTGAGGATTGCTGGGCACTTTTGTTCCAGAAAGGAAGAAAAAGCCAGTGAAGGAATAATATTCTCAGGGGGCTGCGAATCCAATTCATTTGTTGTTGAAAGAAAGTTTAACATGATGCAGCTTTTTAAAAAAGTGTTTTATTTAATAACTTAAAAACATGCTCATGTGATAGCATCTAAATTAAGTTTTTATTCATGTTAAACTATTATTTAATATTAAGAGGAAAAAAAATCTGTGAATATCAGCACTATATTTAGATTAAAATGAGTCTCTCATGCACTTTCTTTAATAAAAACAAATAATAAAGAAAAAGGTTTTTTTTTTAATTAAATGAATTGCTCTGCAACTAGATTTATAAACTGCAGCACTTATTAAAGAAAACCGTTTACAAAATGTGAGAAAAAAGGTGAGCGTTTATTTGGAAAAAGTAATTTTAAGGCTTGGATCTGAAAGAATTTCCTCCCTAAAGGGATTCTCCATCCCAAAATGAAGATGTTGTCATTAATCACTTAACCCCATGCCGTTCCAAAACCGCGGTGATACAGAAGAGCATAGGCAGTTTGAGTGATGTGGAGAGACACAAAGGAGACTGTTGACAAAGTCGACATTTTTGTTTTATTTGCTTACAAAAAGAATTCTTTTCATTTCATAACATTATGGTTGAACATTGATGGCAGATGAACTATTCTGACGACGTCCTTCATACTTTTCTGAACCTTGACAGTGTAACTTACTTGGCAGTCTATGGGACAGTCACAAGCCTCCCAGTTTAGATCCAAAATATCTTAAATAGTGTTCCGAAGAGGTTTTGGAACGACATGGGGTAAGTGATCATTGACAAAAATTTTATTTTGGGGTGGAGTATCCCTTTAATATAATTCTGATATAAAATTAATACCCCCCCCCCCCACACACACACACACACTTTTCACAATAAATATTGATTCAGAGCCACACAGGAGAAAGGAGAGAACTACTTAGAATTACAAATATTTTTCTCATAAAAATATGAAGGTCTGTTTTTTACTTTTATTGTTAAAAACTAGAACTGTCAATAGAATAAAATTAGTTAACATGAAATATCAGGGAAATATTCTAAAGTATTCATAATTTTTTATTTATGTCGATTTCAACACTAGGCCACTAAATTAAAATTTTAAAACTATTAAAAGCCAACGTTGTAGGCAAAGATATTATTTCATCGACTTTGACAAACATGAAACTAACAATAAATGGTTGCAATAAATAGAAATTTGAACATAGATTAATAAAAACTATAATGTACTACGCGTTGTTAGTTAATGCATTACTATGGGACTTCATTGTAAAGTCTTACTGAGCCAACATAATCAGTATCTCAAGGTAACGTCTTAACTTTGACAGGCCTAAAAACATTTTCTTTTTCTTGCCCTTTTCGATTTTCCACAGACCCCTCTAGCGGACACGTTTGTACAATAAGTATATCTTTCTTCAGTAGTAATAATTAGTTTTAATTACTTAAACATCTCGTACGACCGCGCTTGTAATTTGTGTGAACTTCACGGCCAAAATCTTGCCCATTATCATTAGTCCTCCAGAAACAGCTTAAGTTAAAAACATAAAAGCATCTCTCATTCAAATGTTATCTATTCTTTGCTGCCCAAGAGAAGGCGCTCAAAGCAATGGGCCCTGTCCCGCGAGGGCTGCTCCACTGTTTTATGGAACGTACCAACTAGGACGAGAGAGGGGTTCTGTGTTTATATGAACGAGAGCGCGCTGTCAGCTCTCTGCGTGTAGTAACTTCAGCACCTGGACAGCGACCTCAGCGAGTCAGGCGCACGCGCTCCGACATGGCTTGAAATACCGCATTAAAGTGCTCAACTGTAGTCTTTTGCTTCTGAAAAACCGAACTGTTGCTCAGAATTTTACTGACACCGAGTACCAGAGAAGCTTCGGTTATTGCGGGTCTCGCTCATCTAGAGGCTTCGCTCTGTGGAGAAAAGTAACTGCGTCTCCGCTGATCTCACTGTAGTCGAAGATGGAGACACCCGCCGGGACCGGACTGAAGCTCTTGCTGTGGATTTTAAGCCACATCAGCATCTCTCAGGCAGCTTCTCCATCACCTCGTAAGTTGCAGTTGATTCCGTGGCTCTTTTGCGGTGGTGGGGACCGGGATGCATCTGACACGCTGGGGTTCTTTAGTCAATAAGTCTGATGGCATTCCCTCTACAGACGTAACTGGTGTAGTCATGAATTCTTCTGAAGAAACTTGCATTATTTGCAGTTGCATGTTGGTCTGGTCATTGCAATTATATTGCCGTTTATTGCGGTCGGCAAACACCAACAATCTTTCGAGACTTGGTGGAAAGGTGGAACACATAATTAGCCTAGGTGGTGCAGATGATATTTAACCTAAAAACATTAACCTAAAGAATCACGGCAGCACTGTATGCAAAAATACTATGACAGCGTTTCAATTTTATATGAATAGATTTATTGTGTTTAAACTTAAGTCACTTTTTTAAGATATAAAAAATATATGTTTATTAAAATAAATAAATAAATTATTGCCTTCCCAAATCATTCGATTTTACTTTAAAGTGGCTCTTTTAATGCTACACATATTGGACTAATTTAAATTACATTAAAATAAATAAATCCATAAAAAAAGATACATAATAGGCAAGTAATTCAAAAATAGAAAAGATAGTGTGTTAATCACAATTATTTTTGTGTTTAGTAAATTAGTGTCAAATGTACCATTCTGTGTATCTTAAGCCAATACATTGGAGAGTGTTTAAACCTTGCCTGTCTGACAGTCATACTATTGCTAGAGATGTAGATGAAAAGCTTGCTATAGATGTTATATATCAAATTAAACATGACAACCTGCTGATTCAGATGATATCAGTTCTGCTATATACCACCCATGATCACCAATAACATGATCACCAATCATAAAAGAGATGTGTATTTTTTACTGTCTTAGCTCATTGTTTGTGCTCATTAAAACTGACAATGTTTACAACTCACTCAATGTTACAACACGTCCTACTGTCCCTTAACAAATAAGTTAAAGAACTCTGATGTTCAAATGCTTCACATGCCACATATTAATGTAGTTCTATGAATCATGTGTTAAGAGCTGAAAATGAGCTGCTGGGTTCCCTCCTGATCTAACCTTAACAATAGCGATTTACCTTGACTGTCAACCCAGCATCGGTTCAACTCTTAAACAGGTACAGTAGCTATTGGAGGAACAAAAGTTGCATGCTATTTCAACAGTGTTCTGTAACAGCAAAGTTGTTTTTTATGCAGCAGTGAAAGTATAACCTTTTCTACTTTATTATTAAGCTTGGTGAAGAAATACATACATATATATATATATATATATATTGTTTTTGCCAAATTATGACATGAGGCTGTTAACGATTAGGAATATTAGGAACACACTTTTCTAAAAAAAAAAATTAGGAACACACTTTTCTAAAATAAAGCAAAAATAGTTGTTGCAAACACACAATGTTGTGGAATTAGGAATGTATTTTAATTTAGTCTGAAGCACCCACCACTTTAATATTACTACATTGTTTAATTACTTGACTAATTGCCTTGCAGAGAGTTAGCACGGCAAAATCAATAGGGTCAAAAATAAATTGTTTTTTAGAAATAATTGGACGGTAGGTCTTATAAAATAAAATCCACGTTTGTTCCACATCAACACCTAATGCAGCTCATAGTCAACAATTTTTTTCACCGTGAGAATTATGAATGACTGATTTCACCAATACTGATTTGTTGAACACACTCGCTGCAAGCCTGCAAGTAAGCAGAAATCTTTATTGCCGGACAGACTACAGATAGCCAGGAATAATAAGATTAACAGGCTGGAATAGTCAGTCACCTCATGGCCAAAATTTAGATGCAGCCAAGACTCACTTAAAAAAGCTTGCCAAAACAATGATTAATCAACAAGTTCATTCACCTACAGAAATGTTTTAATCAATCTTTCCAGCTCTACATGTGGGAGAGAAACTGAGTTGCTGAGATAGCTGATTCTTCCTCTGACAGATGGATGGAGGTTTGAGATAAAGTTTGAAAATGTTAATTGAGCTGCAGAGGTTTTGAAATCTCTTTCTCTCTTTGTTAGCCAAGGCTACTGGAGCATTTGATATAAACATCCATCTCCCCACGAGCTCTCGTGGGTCTGATTAAGAAGAAAAGGTAACTGGACTGATTTGGCCTATATGGCGGCTGCTGCTGAGAATGAAATTTGGATGGAGTTTTCTTATTCACTTTAGTTTCACCACAGCACAGAAGCAGAATCATTTGTAATTACTCCGGACAATGGACAGAATTAGTGTAATTTCCTTAATCACGTCATGTATGCAATCAATGCGACTTGCTGACAGGGTTTTTGCTCTCTGTATAGCAGCAAAATATAGTCAAAGTGGCAGCTCAATGACCTGATCAGAAACAAAGTTATTTTAGTGGAATGTGAACATGTCACTGTGGATTTTGCTCAATGGAAACTTCTCTTAGAGACAAAGATTTTATCAGAAATTGTTCTCAACATGGCAGTTAAAACGATGCTGGTATTCCTTTTTCAGAAGATTTATTCAATTATGAGAAAAAGGGTCACCATTCAAAAGGCAAAGTAACAACTCTGAGAAATAAAGCTGGAATTGTGACAAATAAAGTCACAATTGTGAGAAATAGTTGCAATCAATATCACAATTATAAGAATATCCATTATTGTTAGTTCTAAATTTGCAATTGTTAGAAATAAAGTTGTAAATATGAGAAATTAAGTTGCAAATGTGAAATATAAAGCTCAAATTTGGACAAATAAAGATATGACTATAAGAAATAAAGTCACAAATGTGAGACATAAAGTCACAGTTACAAGAAACAGTAATAATTATGAGAAAAATTGTCACATTTGTGAGACACAAAGACACAGTTGTGTGAGGAAGTCGCAATGATTTAATGTTGCAATCCCAATTTCAGAGCGATAAGAAATAAAGTCAGAAGTGTGAGCTGAGAAGTTGAAATTGTGAGAAAAAGTGTTGCAATTTTGAGGAATAAAATTTTCAGTGCAATGTGTGCATGTCACTGTTCATGTTGTGCAGTGGAGACTTCTCTTAGAAACCGAGATTTCATTAGATGTTTGAGAAATGTTATTATAGATCTAAATATAGATGTCATTCCCAATGTATTTTAATGGAGCACTTTTGTCTGTTCTAGAGGCAGCAATTAAGTAAAACAAAAAGTTGTTACCCATAATCAACAAAATGGCTTTTTTTTTTACTTGAAAGATAGAAACAAAGGACTTGCAAAAAGCATAGCAATTAAGAATTAGACCATTACTGAGCAATAGCGTTGCTAGGAAAACACTGAAATTAAACCCACTCGTCTAGTTCAGTTCTTATGTTGCACACCCTATGGGAAAACAAGACTGCTGCCTCAGGATGTAACGCTTGGTCACCTGAGTTCAAGTCAATTTGCTTGTCCTTACAAAAGACGTAGATGCAGCGAGGCTACATGGTAAGGTAAATTGAATAAGCTGCTTTGTAATGTGCTTCTTTGTTTGTCACTATATTTGGTACAGTATAGCCTGTCATTTCTATACCAACACTTTTCCCACTTAAAAGTAAACGGCAAGCATCTGTGCCGGCAGTCCCTGAAAGATTAATTCACTTAATTTCTGTAAGTAAATTGGGTATTAAGGGACTCTAAACAACACCTTGAACGCAGAGCCAAGCGGAAATAACAACATTTGTCTTTAGGTGGAGGTGCGCAGATTCTACAATCTTCCTAATGAGCTGTTATTTTTATGACTGATTTGAAATTGATTTGAAGGGAAATGTTTTCTAGCAAAGGTCTTGTATTAATCAAGATATGTTTGTAGACAAGGCCAGAAAGTCAAACTGACCTTCTAAAATTCCTTGTAAGAAACTGTTTTCTTTTGACATTGAGCAAATGCTGTTTTCTTGGTGATGAATGAAATTATGATTAGGAATTGGATCTCGCTCATTGTATTTTGACTGCCTGTGTTTCCAGACAGCATCTCATGGATGTCTGTTCTAATTCAGAGTAAAGCATAAATCAGGTTATTGTAAGAAGAACTTGATTTTGTTTGCAATGAGAAATAGTCACACTGTGAGACATCAAAGTGCAACTGTGAGAAATAAAGTTGAATTTGTGAGGTATAAATTACAGTTGTAAGCAACAAAGTCACAGTTAAAAGAAATAAAGTTGCGAATGTGAGATATACAGTCAGAAATTATAGCCACAATTATGAGAAAAGATATGAGATATGAAGTTGAAATTATGAGAAAAAATTGTTGCAGTTGTAAGGTACTGTAGGCTATAAACTGAAGTTGTGAGATACATAGTCATAAATAATGTGAGCTGTAAAGTTATGATTATTATGAGAAAATAATGAGAAAAATATTCACAGCCCTGAAATTTTCTATGTCCGAACTGCAAATATTTTTCTTATGATTGTGACTGGGAATATGAGTCGCAAATGCAAAGATAAACAGTAACATGACAATTACGAGAAATAAAATTGTAACTATAAGGTATGAAGTTGAAATATTATTATTATTTACTCTGAGGTGGATACAAGCTTTTATAGCAGCTTTAATCATAGAATATCTAAGGGTTAAAAAGTGCTTTCCTTCGCCTCAATGGAATTCTCTCGTTCTATATAGACCTCCAAACATTTTTGATAAGCATTTGACACATGAAAACTATTTCCTTTGCCAGACAAAAGCTGTGTCTGATCGACTTAAAGTGAAGACAGAAGCGACTTCTCCTCCAGCCTATGTAACCTCGAATGGCACAGACAAACACAGACCCAAATCTTGTTATTCTCTCTTTCCCTATTGCTGGCTGTCTGTCTCCTATTCTATTTTCATCTCTATCTCTCCCACACACTTCTATAATGCACATATATACAAGTATTCAATCGCACACGCACAATTTCTCTCTTTTTTCCCCCAGGCAGTGGAGATTCTGTTATGACTATAGGCTCTAGACACAGGAGTGAGCTTTTCATCTAATAGCACAGTGGTTGCTGTACTCTGAGTGCACTTGCTCTTGTCTCTTAAAGCAGACTAGTAATAAAGCCTAAGCACTTTCAACTCATGGGCATACTGCTGTGAGTAACACTGTATATTCAGTATGAAAATGAAAAACAATCCAATGTAGTTAACATCTATTTGATGCAAAAAAATTTAATCCTGCGACAATGTTTGTGTTGGATAATTCAGCGTATTATTTGCTGTTATTTTAAGTGCAACAACTTATCCTACACTAATTTCCCTCGGACTTGTTTTAAACACACCCAGCAGTATTGATTGGATTCATTTTACCCAATTAATTAAACCCTAATGAAGTCTCACCTCAGGGGTCAAGGTTTGGCTGGTTAGTGTAGTCAGTTGCCCCCTGCTGGTAAACAAGGTAACTGCACCATTCTGGGAAGCAAAAGAATTTAATTTTTCTCAATTGATATCCATTTATTCATGTAGTCTGATGAAACACATTATTTAGACATTGGTGGCCTCACCCAACAATATTTAGTAGTTGAGCACTGGATGTTTAAAAAGATGCTTTTGGATGATTTGTTAATAATCTGATGTTACCTTGTTATGGTGCCTTGCAAAAACATTCAGACTCTGAAATGTGTCCTGCTTTAAATATCAAAATACTCTCTTCTATTTCAATACACAAACACTGATCAGACTAGCCTATATATTTTAGACTGTTAACATGACAGATCCCACCTTTAGTTCTGCATACCCCAGTCGGTCTGAATATATGAATAATGGTGTTAATGGGAAGACTAATTAAGAAATAATCAAACAACTCACCCACTTTAATTACCACAGACATTGACGTCATTTAAGCATCCAACAACGTCAAATGACTGGAGGATGGAGAAGTATGGGCTTGGGCATCCGTCCATCTATCTCTGTTTTCAGTGTTTGTGGAGTTAGTTTGTGGAGTAAATACCGTATTTTTCGGACTATAAGTCGCACCTGAGTATAAGTCACATCAATCCAAAAATACGTCATGATGAGGAAAAAAAAACATATATAAGTCGCACTGGACTATAAATTGCATTTATTTAGAACCAAGAACCAAGAGAAAACATTACCGTCTACAGCTGCGAGAGGGCGGAGCACTGAGCATTATAGAGCGCCCTCTCGCAGCTGGAGACGGTAATGTTTTCTCTTGGTTCAAGTTTCTTACTTCATTTCTCTCGGTTCATGTCAAATTATTTTTTAGAAATAAGTTGCACCTGACTATAAGTCGCAGGACTAGCCAAACTATGAAAAAAAGTGTGACTTATAGTCTGGAAAATACGGTATATGTTAACTGTGTGTTTACACAGCTTTATTAAAAATGGCAGATGCACCGTTTCGTATAGTGTATGTTTAGGTCAATCGACGTAAGCATACGTCACTAGTAGTTCTTATTGTGCTGGGTCAGACCCTACGCTGAAGTAGAAGCTAGTTTAGTCCGCCCAACAGGTGTTCCTAGCTGAAACAATTTCAAGACTGTGTGGCGCGGACACACCAAATAGTTATAGGAAATATGAAAATGTTCCTCTAGTGCCAAAGCCCCTTTAGAGACCTATTAGAGATAGTATTTGGGAGCTCTGAGGCCACAAACAAACAAGCAGTTTGGAATGTTTTGTGGCTGCTCTGAGATTTCTCCAGCTTATTATCTTATGCTGTAAGACAAATATGGCCAAATATTTAGGGCTCTAAAGACATCAAAGAAGTATTTATCATTTATAATTAAACTGTATATCACAGCTGTGACTGGATAAAAAAAAAAATTACACCCACATTTCTATACCGAACTTTACTAACACAGAACCAGGCAGGGCACAGGCTTGAAATTTCTGCGGGATTTATTGCGCCATTGGATGCAGGTCAAATCCCGCACACATCCATATTTAAAATAACTGTCATAACATCCATGACACATTTAAGCCCGGGTTTAACAGTCTGCTCTCTAATAATGAGCTCGGATTACTGTGGTCAGAAATATTGATAATGTAAATTAGAGCAAATCTCAGGGTGTAAGAGGAATGGTATGTGTAGGAAAAGTAAGCAAGCTCAAAGACTTCGAAACTGTAGCCTCCATAGAAGGGAATTTGTCATGCTGTAGCTGCATTCACTAAACAAACACACTCCTATACCTCTGGGAAATATTCAGCCTCATTTCTGCAATCATAATTGGAGTGTTCAGGGGGAGATTATCCATATCATTGTGCCAAAGTATGCAGCCAAGACCTGTATAGCATCGAAATCCGCAATATTTAAAATCGTGTCAAGATAAAGACACCTAAAGCCTAAATTAAACCATCATACTGTGGTTGTTCTCATCATAAGCTTATGATTACACATTATTTGCAGTTTGAGTCTTTTATGATTATAGCCATGGTGGTTAATATTCAAGCAATAAAGTCAGAGCGAAGAAGTGGAGTGCTGTTTGCAATCGCTCTAATGATTTGTTCACAGTAAGAAGGTATATCGTTTGATTTCATGTACACATTAGTGTCCAAAGGTTTGGGTCAGTAAGATAAAAACGATTTATTCATCAGGGACACATTCAATTGATCAAAAGTGTCAGAAAAGACATTAAAAATGTTACAAAATATTTATATTTCAAATAAATAATGTTTGGACTTTAATGAAAAAAATACAAAAAATATTAAGCAGCACAAAGTTTTTCAACACTGATCATGTTTATTAAATGATTATTAAGCACCAAATCAGCATATTAGAATGATTTCTGAAGGATCATGTTACAGTGAACACTATTGGCTACAGTTTTGGCTTCTGAACATTCTGATTTGTGTCACATATATAAATTATAATAATATATATTTAAAATTGCAATAATTTTTCACAGTATTACTGTTTTTACTGAATATTTTTGATCAATTGCAGCCTTGGTGAGCAAATGAGACAAAAACATTTAAAAAAATCTTACCAACTCCAAACTTTTTAAGGGTATACATAGATTTCATGTTGACTTTACGGGAAATTAAACACTAAATGAGAAAAATATTGAGCAAGACTTCACTTCTTATCTCACATGGACCAATTTTACCCACTTTTACATTTGCATATTCTAAAGGCACCGCTAATCGCAGCTAGAGAAATGCCTCCACTAAGCTGTGACATTGTGCACTATTAAAAAAATATAAAAAAAATCAAAATAATGGTCTGCTAATCCCCTGAATAACTCAGTCAGAGAAAGGGGGGATATTAGAAAAGCTGCAATGCTTAGTGAAGCTTGTATGCTAGGCATCTCTTAAAAAGATGTGCGGTTCTGTATCTAACACACTAATGCGTGGGTGACAACTTTCAAACTTTTACATGTGTAGTTTTATAGAATAATCTTAGAGAGCAAGACGAGAGATCTTGGATCAGAAACTAAATCAAATTTCTTCTTATCACATATTATTTGTAATTACATTTTCATCAAAGGGTAGTCATTCTCCTGGATGTATCGAATACCCAGCCAAATGACAGGATGCAATTAACAGCACATATTTTGTCATTTTTGCTCTTCTAAATATTTTATCTGAATATTTTTTTTTATTGATTGCCCTGCAGAAGTGCTTGTAATCCTGTAAATCTGATTCCCTCTGTTTTTCCTCTCTGATCTTCACGTACCCTTTCATGCTTTGCATCTGCTCTTCATTTCACTCAGTAATACATGTCAAACATCTGACGAATGGCACTGAAGTTCATCTCACAGTCTACTACTTTGTGATTTATCCTCAGGCTCATGAATTAATCTATGGGGCAATTACTAATGCACTATGCCATGCTGAGTGCTGCGACCCCTGCAATCCTTTGGTGTAATGTCAGCGCTGGGATATAGAATGGCTCTTCCAAGTACTCGCCCTCCACAAATCAAAGTGAGCAGTGCATAATAAAACAAAAGTGCTGCCTGTATGTTTCGACGCAGTGCTGTCACTTCTCGTGATTGGCTATGACAGTAGCCCTCCCCCATTCACTCTATTGTAGTCGCTATAATAACCTGAAGTGCAGAGAAATCGCCCCATATGCTGCTGCAGATTGCATCTCCACGTAGAGGCGAAGGTTCTTGCTTAAGAGTGCTCCTATTTGTCTTTTCTCTCTTGTCTCTAATGTCAGTCTCTGCACTCCTGCACGCTGAATGTCAATGGGCCTGAGCTGCAGCCGCCTCGGAGGTAAAGCAGGAAATTATCTCCCTCCTATAGATGTCTGCTGCAAATGGTCTTTGCTGGAAGAGAAACAACAGGTTACATGTAGCAAAGACCACTGCAATTTTTCTTGGTTTTTATGCTAAAATTGTTGGGGGGAGTTTTTGTGTGTGTATGTTCTGAAAAACCGTATTGTAGTCTGTCTGAAACTGTGGTTCTCAACTGGTTTTGCTTCAGGCAACAGATTTTCTTTTGGAAATCATGCGGCGACCCAATAAAATACCCAAATTGCTTATTATACTCAACTGTTCAAAAGTTTGGGGTCAGTAAGACATTTTTTTTTCTACAAAATTAATTATTTTATTTAGCAAGGATGCATTCAATGGACCAAAAGTGAAAGTAAAGACATCTACAATGTTACAAAAATAAATAAACACATATCCAATAAATACTGTACCATTCTTTGCTGTTTATAAAGAAAAATGTCCTTGAACATAAAACCAGACATTGAAATGTTTTAAATTTGATTTCATTAATCTATTTAACGATGACATTTTATTCACATCTTTGTTCTTGTTCATGTTTACTAAACTTACTAAACATTACATAATGATTAAAATATGATTATTTAATTTAAATTGACATGCTTACACACATCAGTAAACTTTCAGTTCATATGGTTTTTACAGTATTTGTTGGCTTTGTTTGTTGTGTAGCCCTCTATTTACACATCTTAACAAATAATCTATGAATTATTTGTTCATGTTTTTGTAGTACCCAATCTAAAGTGGAAACTATTAATAATTTGCAACTGTTTATAAATGTTTACTAATTATTAATATCTTTATGAGCAGTCATCTCGATGAGAAAAAGTGTCCCGAAAAACCTGAATTTAAATAAGTTTAGTAGCAAACATTGACAAGCACATTAGCTCACGTTTCAAACTCTTTGATTTAACTAAGGAGCCATTAAGCAATATATAATGTTTTTATTAATGAAAGTTATAATAAAGTGTTACCTAATTCAGTTTCTTTGACATTACTGAATCTATTATTTTCTTGTTTTGAGTTAAGATGCATATTATTTTCAGGATTTGTTAAAGAAGTGCATTTCCTCTAAGAGTATATACTTGTTCAAGTGCACACTTTTCTCTCTCAGTTCACTTCCTTTTGTGTTTGTCTCATCGGTCATCATCGAGTCATTAGATGGTAAAATTACTGGCATTTGATTATATATTTTGAATAGAAGCTGTTTTTTTTTGCTTTGATAAACATTGTGATGTGGGATTATGAAAAGGAGTTGATAATTGATTGAATGATTGTATGATATAATAAATAAGAATGATTGTGATTGGGACTTTTTGCGATTGTGAGTGAGATTAGCGCATATTAGATTGCTTTACTCTCCATGTGTCAACATTTGTTATGAAATGGAGAAAATCTAAGAATGAATGTTTTCAACATATTTTCCATTTATGCAGGTATGTTGTCATTTTGTGTGCAATCTTTGTGATTTATTTCAAGTTCTTTTTATTGGTTTAATCTCATGTTAGCTTATAATAAGCAGGATAACTGTGTGTTTCTACTGTATATGAAATCTCTTGCTCAGTTCATTTCCTTTTGAGCTGAGAGGAGTTTGTCTCATGGCTCATCGAGCCATTAAATGGGGTTATTACATGGAGAGAATCACAAAATTCATGTTTTCAACATATTTCCCATTTATGCAGAAAATAAAGACATTGCCGAGCAGAGAGAGAGAGAGAGAGATGAAGTTTATTGAATGACTTCAAAACAACACAAATCTTACTTTATGGTGGCTTGTCTGGGTCATGAATTCTTTTACATTTTGCAGTTTTTGTTCATGTTTTCAGGATGTCCACATCACACAACCTGACCATGTTCTCATATTTGTAATTTTTTCTGCTTCTACTGAGTGACAGATGAATTTGCACCAAAATACAGGGTTTTGTAAATGTACAGCCTTGAACATCAAAGATATACTTTTCCTCTTCTCTTTTATTTAGCTATCCAAATTATGCATTTTTGTTAGTTAAACATTTTATTTCTTGTGTTTAGCATTATTATTTCCCTGCTACTATAGCTGTGAGCATCATCATACTGTACTTCTGCATGCAATTAAACAACCGTATGAACTTTGGTAAACAAACTAGCTTTCAAACTACTTATCCGAATCATGAATCACCAAGCCTTTTCCATTAGCTCTCCCGGTCATCATGTACCTTTTTCTCGGCTATATTAACAGATGAACATGTGGAGGATTTCTAAGGGCTCTACTATTTCTCACTCGAAAGCTCTGAGAGCCACTTACGGTTTTATATCATTTACAAGGGTGGCCAGTGGGGTAGCCACCCATTAGCTTGCAAACTAATTTGCTAAGTAAACAGTGTTCGCTTTCTTGTCTCTCTCATTGGGGACAGCATTTAAGAAAGGCTTTTTTGACTTGTTTATACTTGTTGATGTATCCCTTGTGAGTGCCCTTCTTAATCAGTGTGGGGTATTTTTAGAGAGGCGTGAGTTGGCAAAGAACGTGTGCCAGCCAGAGTCATAATGGGATATGGAGAGGTTCTTAGTACACTGCTGAAGTGCTATGTGATACATGCAGCCTCACAGAGAGAGCGTGCATGTTTGTGTAGGATGTACTGTAATCAACTGTGGACCTCTATCTCTTGGAATAACTGACAGCAGCACCTACTAACCTGCCCAGATGACCAGTAGCTCTTAGTGAGCAGTTGATGAAGGCACACAAGCATACTGTTTACAACAAGTTCAGGTCCTGTCTGACCTAGATAATTAACCCCAAAACTTAAGATTAGAATAAATATGCATCATTTGCATTCAGCAAGCGCATTTAGTGTCCATAGAGAGCTTTGATGATTATTAGCATATTAAACTTAAGTGTTGTGAGTGCTGGCCTCACGGCTTGGTGTTTGGGAGCAATGCAGAATTATAATTTATCTCTTTTTTATATAAAACAACACAGGCTCACTGTAAAAAAAAAAAAAAACCTCTACCTACATTTTTTTTTTTTCAAAACTACAAAACATTCCTTTACATTTACATTTAATTCATTGCAGTTTCCAGCTGAAGCGAAAACTAGAGGCAGTAAAACACCAATAACTTTTAATTTCTTTTCACACAAATTATGATTACAGGAACCGATTATTGATTAATAAAGGCTTATTTTTGCACGGCTTCTCGCAATTGTTGAACTGCCACTATAAACATGGATCTGATACATATGAAACTAAATGTCCCATTAGTGATGCTCACCGGACATTTCATTTAGAAAAATGTCATGATACATATAAGAAAAAAAATAATAATAATAATAAAATAAAAACATTGCCAAAATTCATATATTTTGGATAAAACAAACTTTTAACACCACCCACTGTAAATGCATTTTCCTGTAGCTGCCATAATATGTACAACAACCAACTCAGATGACTGTGTCAGATAAAAATTAAAACGCTTTTAGGGCCATTCAACAAAAATGTTAAATTATGAAATGCTGTGATCCACACAACTAAGAAGGAACTAAAACAGTGCTAGATTTATGTTCATCTGTTTCAGATAAAACTGAACTTGCTTTTAGCGCTACACATATTGAACATTTAAATTACAAACTGCTGTAATACGTACAAGTTTCCAAGTTCCTGTTCATCTGTGTCAGATAAAACCAAATACGTTTTTATAACTCACAGAATTGAAAATTTTTATTGAGAAAAAATTCAGATTAAACTGTATGCGCTTTTAAGCACCACTCACTGGACATTTCACTTTCAAAGTGTTGCAAAGCATGCACGAAGCAACATTTTGCAGAAGTGTTGCCACAGGCCAATTTTTCCAATGAGTCTGGGTTACACTTTTTTTTCTTTTTTTCGAAAGGTTGAGGTGTCCTACAGCACTAATTCATCTTTTTTAGGTCCTCCTCAAACCTCGAGCCAAGTCTCTAAGCTCATCGCACATGCAGGTTAAACCACACATGGGACAAGTATAAGTAGTTATGCATTATTATTCAAATACATCACTACTTGCTCTAGCATGAATCTCAAGGGAATCTCTTTGCCCTCTCTAGCAAACAGCCATAAATTAACACACTTAACTAAGGTACATATGTGGACCCCCTCCGTGGATCTGTCTCACATGTGGCTTGTTAGGAGTTATATATTGCTGCTTCTTTTCGCAGTGGAGCAACAAGCCTCCTCTGAATATGTAATCACTTTTGATTTATTAATTTCAAGATATATGTACAACTATTCAAGACCTTGATATATATGTGACATACATTCATACATTTCAGTATGATTCTGAGATTGTGGTACTATTTTATACTATTAAAAGGGGAGTATTTTGCTACTTTCTGCCTGCAGGGAGGAAGAAGAAAAAAAATATTGGTATCCAGTCACATTAATTGAAAATGTGTGTCTGCTGGGTGTGGCTGCCGAAGTAGACCTATATATAGCTACATATAACTATATATAGCTGTAATTACAAGCAAAAATATAACTCCACATGGGGGTAAGATGGGGTAAGATGCCCCCTGAGGCAAGACGACCCCCCAACTTTAAAAGGATAGTTCAACCAAAAATTTGTTCCTAACATTTATGCTTTTATTTCTTCTATTGAGCACAAAAGATTATATTTTGAATAAAGTTGATGGTACCAATTGACTTTCTTCCATACTTTTGGTGAACAATCCCTTTAATATTTTCTGTGAGCACAAATGGCAAACAATCTCAATATATTTGGTGAATTGCCAATATATTCTTAATTTTGTCATTTAATCTATATTAAATCTATATTAACATTTGTGAGATTTGGTCAGTTGAAACAATTTTAAGGTTAATTATCTAATTTTATCTAGTTTTTTTAGTTTTGTGAAAATTGTGATCTGCAACATTGTATTATGTGAAATATTATATATTGTTTTCCTCTATTTGATAATAAGGGATAATAAGGGAACATTAAAATTGTTTTTTTTTTATTTCAAAGTGAAAAGATAAAATGTTTCTCATATATCTAATTCTGCATAGTGTGGTTTCTAATTCAGAATGTGATCATAACTTAACCAACTTTTTATATACAATTTGTGATTTGCAAACCTATGATAAAGTGAAAAACCACAGCAATGGTTATGTCTTTATTCGACATCAAAAAGCACTCACATGCCATCTGTTGCTTTAATAACTATTATGGCAACATTTAAGTGTGTTAACTAACTTCTAAATCTAACTTTTGCGGTTTCTGAAATGTTTTAAAAAAGCTGTCAAAATGTGACTCAATTAATTTACACTATGGTTTTGTGACAATATTATGCACAGATTAAAAGTTGCCTGAAACTCAAGGTGACACATTTTTGTTTAGTCCTTGCAGTTGTATTATCTTAATGGACTAGTTGTACAGTCTTAGGGTGCTTTCACACCTGCCTCATTTAGAGTTAGTTTCCTCCTTTGGTGCGGTTCGTTTGGGCAGATGTGAAAGCAGCAATCGCACTCGGGTGCGCACCAAAGGCAGACCAAACAAGCGTACCGAGACCTCCTTGAAGAGGTGGTGAGAACGTGATCCGACCTCGAACAGACCCAAATACAAAAAGTACTGATCATTTTTGGACTAAAACAGCTGCCATAGTCAGCTGCGGTGTGCATTATGGACATATAGTGCAACATATAGTGTTTGTTGACCCGCTCACTGTTTGCAGTGCATTAGAACGTTGTTTTCAAGCCACATCCGCGCTTCATTATAGAAATTTATTTTTTGCATATTGTGGTGTATACAGACAACGTACTAGATTATGGCCAGGGAGAAAACCAGCCTGCGCAGTCGTCTCTCCATAGTTGTGTTGTCTCCGTGTTGTTTGCTGGCTTTTCCTCTTATGTTGGAATTTTCCCGCACGTAAATTCTGACCAATCGAAAAGCAGTTTAGGAAATACATCATGTCCAATGATTGATGTGGATGTTGTCATGTGACTGCATTTTGGTTCGTTCAACTGCTTCGGACCAAAGCAATCAGTGTGGTGTGAAAAGGAACCAAAAAAGCTGAAAAATGCTACAATGTATAATTGTTTGCCCTTGTTTCAGACCAAATGAACCGAACTAGAGATGTGAAAGCACCCTTAATGGCCCGTGATTGTACTTCAGGGATTACAGAAAGGTAAATTTACTAATGTCAGTTGAAGCTCGTGTCTAAAGAGAGATGCTTGTTTGCACTGGACTGATAATATAGAAGCTTTAGTTTAAACAGTGAAGTCAACTCTGTAATAAATCAATAACTTGAAATGGAAGGTAGTACAATTAAAATGCCCACTTTGAAATATGGATTTGGTAAGTATTAATGAATTTTTGTAGAAGGAAATTAATCAAGCCCCTTATCCAATTATATACCAAGCTCTGTCATTTCAATCTATTTTATGCCTTTGGGCATCCCCCTTAATTATGTTAGGTTATACTGCCTACAGGTAAATCTTAAAAGAATTAATCTGAGCTGCCAGATGTGCACATACAGTTGAAGGTTGTCATCTCCAACTTGGAGGACTGCTAAGATGTTCAGAGAAGAAATACAAATTTTAAATTCATCCAAAATGAATATGCTTAATTATCAGACCTTTGGATTAAAAAGGGATTTAAAAAAAATCACATCATTCCACAACTGGATACATAGTTTAATATGTTTAGTCATCTTTGCTTTGTTCTTCAGTCTTTTCCTGTCTTAACATTTCAACGTTAGTGTCACATTGTGAATAAAGGAGCAAATGCAGTTATTTCTGAGGAGATGGAAACTGTTGGTCTTAAACTGAGTACTTCTGGATGATATTCTGTTATTTTAACATGCCACTTTGCAATTTAATTGCTGTAACATAACAGTGTTGCTTACTCAAAAAAGCACTAATACAGATTGCTAATTACTGCTGCTTTCAATGTAGTCTGTGATTAGCCTAATTATTAAGAAAAGTAATGAAACGACTTGTATAAAAATTGTAACGAACAAAATATTTTCAAGCATGACAGCTGTGATTCATTTTATTTTACTGCACTACCCTGTTCATTTCAGCCGGATCGCCAAACATGACTGACCGACAGACTGATTCAGTGATGTCATAGTCATTATATGATTGGCTCACATGACATGTGACAGTTAGGCATTCTTCAAATATTCAGACGCCAATCTCCGCTTTTAATAAGAAAACCAGAGTTACGGCCCCACTAAATTTTAAATAATATATAGTTGTCTGACACAAGATATTAGTGTATACCAAGTGAAACATTTTGTGCATATTTCTTTCGTCTCTTTGGGAATCAAACAAGCAATGTCCGATTTTTGAATGAATCACTTGATTCGGTCTTACAGGTTAATAAAATTTCTGAATCGGTTCACAATTCATTTGGACAGCTCACTCACGGATTCAGTCGTTTGAGGCAATTTCTCTCTGAACGGTAATGGAATGTACTTTATAATAGAAAGCCAAAAGAGCACAAATGGATTGATTGTGGGGAAAAAGCAATATTTACTTACCATCAAAGCCTGTATTCTGTTGTTTGCCAGTGAGTATGATGTACATGAAATCCTACACCAGGACACCTGCACTTGCAGCATGTGAACTAACATTTTCCAACATAGTATAAAACAATGCAAGATAGTAATTAATTATTTTAAAAGGAAATGAATCATGTTCTGTCGTTTCAATCTCTTTTATGCCTTTATTTTACATATTATTTTAGAAGATAATACCATGCAAGATTGTCCTTAAGGAAAATATATTATTTTCCGCAATGACTGTTAGAAACGCCTGTTAAGTTTAACTTATTGTACTTAACAAGATCTTCGGAAGACGTCAATTGTTACCTCTTTGTTGAGTTTGTTTGGTGTAAACTATGTAGCCTAATTGTTGTTTGTTAGGCCAATTTGTTTGTGTTTTTACGCTAACGTCATGCAGTTTTTGTATAAGTTGTCAAGAGAAATGTCTCAGGCAACTATGACCAGTTTGCATGATCTCTGTTGTGGCCCTGATCAGTGCTGGTTCATGAAGGGAGGGTGAAATGTGTGAATCAGGTATTGGCCAGCAATAACCCACCTCTATCCTATCTGTGAGGGACTCTTGTGTGGATCAGGCCTAAAGCTTCTCTTCAGTCCTATCCATTATTCATCAGGAAGTCTCAACAGATGCTGCTTTCCATTTGATGCATGAGACTTGCATATGAAACTCTGTGAAATGTTGACATCCAGGGGGACAAGCATGTACGATTCTGTTGCTTTATTCAAGAGAATAGACAGCCATGTTTCAATGCTTTAGTTTTGACAACACTGAAAAAATGTAGAAACAAATTTCCATCAGAAATTGCTTGTAAATTCCACAAATAAAAAAATAAATAAAAAAAAATCTGTCTAATCATGCTAATTGAAGCATTAACACATGTATGTATTATATAATATTTTACAGTTTGCATTGAAAAATGCTTTAAATTGTGTCTTTCTTTCTTTTCTTTTTTTCTGCCTTTCGTATTACGTTAAAAATAGTTCAGCTTTTAAGACCCCTGGATTCCTTTCCTCTCCTTTTCACTCCATTTTGATGGTTATATATATTGAAAGCAAGAACATATTTTATGTAAATGCCCCCTCATTCTGTATATAAGATCTGGGTTAGGTGAACCTATAAGAGGACCAATAATTAGACTAGTCTTCCTGGCAAAAAAAAGTCATTTTGCATATCCTACCTGAGATTTTATTTGATTTTAAAGGGGGGGTGAAATGCTATTTCATGCATACTGAGTTTTTTACACTGTTAAAGAGTTGGATTCCCATGCTAAACATGGACAAAGTTAAAAAAATTAAGTTGTACGTTTGAAGGAGTATTTCTGTTCCAAAAATACTCCTTCCGGTTTGTCACAAGTTTCGGAACGTTTTTTTCGAGTATGGCTCTGTGTGACGTTAGATGGAACGGAATTTCCTTACATGGGTTCTGAGGGCACGTTTGCCGGAAGAGCGCGCGCTCCCGTACAGCAGAGCAGAGAGAGTCTGAGCACAGACAATCACTGATCAGAGCAAGAGCGTCGCGAAATGTCACAAAAGGAGTGTGTTTTTGGTTGCCGGGGCAAGACAACCCTGCACCTATTACCAAAGAAAAAACAGCATTAAGGGACCAGTGGATGGAGTTTATTTTTACAGAGCATCAACGGAGTTGTGCAAGTGTTTGTGTTTGTTCCCTGCATTTCTAAAATGCCTGTTTTACAAACAAAGCCCAGTTTGACGACGGATTTGCGTATCGTTTATTTCTTAAGGATGATGCAATCCCAACGAAAAAGGGTCACGATTGTGTGTTGGAACCACAGGCGGTGAGTAAAACTGCTTAAAATATCTCTGCCTCCTTGTTAGTGTGTCCGCCTCCCATCGGAGACCCGGGTTCGAGACCCGCTCGGAGCGAGTCCTTGCTCTAATAAATATCTTATTTCTTGCATTTCAGTTCTGTGTTTATGGATAATTGTCTAGCTTGGTGAGACGCTCTCAACGCAACTGGCGCTCGTGATTCTTTAGCTCCGCCCACACGTCACGCCTCCAGGCGCTCGTGTCTTTCCGGGAAAAATCGGAACAGACTATCTTTCTCTTATGAATATAATAAAACTAAATACTTTTTGGAGTTATGAAGGATTCAGTACTACTCTATAGGTACTCAAGATTAACAGGATATTGAGTGAAAACGAGCATTTCACCCCCCCCCCCCTTTAATGTACGTGGATAATATTATTTAAGGTGATGCCTTGTACATAGCTGTGTAATGTAATGGATCTAGAATCAGCTATGAGAATGAAATTTCCAAACTCCCATTTGGGTATTCTTTATGTTATGAAAGATGACTGCAGTATGATTATATTCTACGTGTTTGTGTGTGTGAATCAACACAATCCCCAAAGACTGACATTTTTCATAAGCGTTTCTTTGTTTTTCTTTTCCCACGAAGAAGTACCCTTGTGTACTGTACCTCAGACAAATCAGCAAGTATAAAATTTTAACTTCAACTTGTCAGCTTATTATGACTGCCTTCCACTTGCTCAGAGCAAACATAAAACTATGAATATTTACAGATGATGGTATTTCTTCAATTTCTGTTTCTCTCTTGAGGTGCAGGCCAACAGCAATTTTGCATTGTATTTCTCGTATTATGGAGTGGGTGTATGTCTGGCAAGGTGTTTACTAAAGTCGTTGGAATTCAGTGAGAGAGTCTAACGTGATATTTTGGCCATTGCTTGTTTACTCAAGAAGTATGTGGATATTTGGCTTGGTTTTCTGGACCGTCAGACTTCTAAAAACAATCGTTTCAGCTTGTCACTAAACAAAATTGAATTATACCTATAGCAGAGAGCAAGATTTTCAGTTAAAGGACCAGTTACCAGTTACATGAAAAGTCAGAAGTTCAGTATCTGTAAGTTATAGAGATCTCTGCTATGATGGGAAGTCCTGTTGTTATGATATCATTACCATAGCAGGTGCTTCGCTTCTGAGGATTACTAGGCAGTAAATAACCTTGTGGCTCCTTGTAAACACTTGAGGTGTGTGTGAATCACTAAAGTGCTGCCAATGTCCTGACTCTCCTTCTCCAGCTCTTCAAAGGCAAACGGCTCACTGTGATGTTCTCGGGTGCATCACTCACAGTCCCGCGGAGCACCTTTGTGAGAAGTTGCTATGGCAGTCGTTCGCACAAGACCTGAGCACAAATATTTTCAGCTATGATGTATTGAAGAGCTGCAAGACATAAAAAACCCTCACCTTTCCTTCTGAGCAAACAGACACGTAAGTCGTGAAAACAACCTCAAGGGTTAGGATGGTTACAGAACAGACCACATCAATGAAATAGCGCATATAATAGGGGAAGCTGGTGCTGACTGTCACACATTTAAAGGTAGGTTAGGTATATACTGTATGTGAGATTCAGGTTCTGTATGTTTACAAAATTCTGCCTATGTATTTTCTAAATGGATGCTATTGATCTTATAGATCTTATAGACTGTGATGACTTGTTTCCCCAGTTTTTAACATTGTAAATGTACCCTTTTTAATGAAAAAATAATACAAATGTAACTTTTACACCAAAACACAACCTAAGTATCAAACCATTATTTTGCCAAACAAACATTGAAACTAATATAACAAAAAATATTTAAAATATTGATATTCAAATTGCTAAGAAATTGACACAGTTATAACACCTGAGAAGATATTTATGGATGTATATTTTTAGGCATTCATTACTGCTCGTCTTGTGAAAAAAGGTTAACCTTCTCAACTTGATTATATAGTTGAATTCTTGCCTGAGTTTCTGAAATGTGCAAAAAATGTGATTTAATTTGGAGGACACAATTCGCAAAAATGACAATTTAGGATCATTTTAAATTGAGTGTTTCTCTGTGTAAGTGGACTTTTGAATCAGAACCTCAAAGTTCCTGAGATTTTGTGACAACCTGTCTGTGAGAGCTAAGACAGCAGCAGCTTCACACGTGTGTTCTCGACGGAAAGAAAGCATTAAGCTTCTGTGAGGGAAAGCAACTTGAAACCAGATCGCTGCAAGGTACAGCAGTCAGGTGAAGCCAGGATTCGGCAGGCTTACTTTGATGGATAACAGGGTCCGAAGGTACCCAGCCCGTATTTGTTGCTTAGCAGCCATGTGCTATATTCACCAGTCATTCTACACGCTCTGCTTTTTCATACAGCCCAAATAATAAAGCCATCTATCGTTCGGTGGAGCTGTAGAGCTCCAGACGTTTTTTATGTTAATGAGGCTTATTAAGGCTGCCACTGTGGTGGCAAGTGGCATTATTTTCAATGCTTCCTCTAATTCACTGAAATATCACTAAACAGTTTTGCAAATACTGTTTGATAGATTGCTTTTTTAATGTCACACTTGTTAAATATCTTATTTCTTGCATTTCAGTTCTGTGTTTATGGATAATTGTCTAGCTTGGTGAGGTGGTAAATGGTAGCATTCTTTAAACAGAGTGTTACAGGCCAATATGTTATTACTGTGTGGTTTGCCTTTCAGGAGGCTTTCACTTTCAGTTATGAACTAATAAAAAAAATATAAAGAAAACGAGTCATAAAGTGTACAATAAAGCTCAATCAAATCCTTATATTATAATCACATTGCACTTGAATCAAGTTAAAGGTGTAATCTGCCGATTGTCCTGCAGGGGACTGCATAAATCTGTCTTCTTACGATGCACTTAGGGCTTTACTCCACTCCAGAGCACCCATAGATCTACGATGTTTTTCAAGTGCTACTTAAGGTAAAAAAAAAAAAAAAAAAAATCATTATTTTCCTCATACTACACGTTATTGTTTCTCCTCTATGCACTGCCTTTCTGAAATGTGTAGTTTTTTACAAAGCTCATTTGTCTGAAAAGCAAGGTGTGCTCTGATTGGCCAGCTATCCAGTGCATTGTGATTGGCCGAAGTCCTCAAGCATGTGATGGAAATGTTAAGCCCCCTACCATATTAAGTGTCTTGGTCAGAACACCGGCACAACAAGAAAAAAAGCCCATTACAAACAAGTCATTTGTTGCATCCAGTGGGGACATAAATAAGGATTATAATGCCTTATACTATCTTTTAACATGTTGCGTTACATCGCACTGCATAAACATAAAACCATGTTTGCTTTTGTGATCGAAGAAATGTATGCCTTCTTTCTTTCTGGGAACATTTGGGCACCATTATGCAAATCTTTCCACGTTGTGACGTGGACATATGAGAGTTTGTTTAAACGAGGCGTTTTAGGAGGGCGTGGATGAGTCTAAACTTTTATTAAGAATATCTCTTTGGGTTTGAGACTTTAGTCTATTCTATCTATTCACGAACAGCTTGTAACACTCCAAAGAGAAGGGAAAACTTGAATTTGCATCATATGACCCCTTTAAATATAAAAAAACTGAAAATCAGTAAACACCATGGAAACAATGAATGAATGAATGAATGAAGGAGGCAATTATAAAGCACTTTTGTTTTGCAAATATATTTACAAATATATAAGGGGATCTCTCTTCTTAATCACCACCAGTGTGCAGCATCCACCTGGATGATGCAATGGCAGCCACAGTGCAACGGTGCCAGTGTATTCACCACACACCAGCTACAGGTAGAGAGGAGAGAGAGATAGAGCCAATTCAGTGGATGGGGATTATTAGGAGACCATAGGGCCTTTCACACCGCTTTAGTTCCAGAACTAATTGTACAGTACTAAATTACTGGGTCAATTTTGCGTGAACTATTTTCCAGTGCAATTTAAAGGGTTGCATTCGCCCTGACAATGTGTACTAGGAAGTGACATAAGGCGGTCGTCAGCGTCCTTCCATCTATCGCTGTTCTCCATACTTGCAAAATAAGTTGACACAATGTTTACAGAATGTTGTTTACACTGCTTTTTTTAATCATGATGGGTGGGGGCATTTTTTTTTAATGCTTTTGGTTAATCAATGTCTACTTATGTCATGGTAGTACATGCTGGTTAGACCCTGCTCCAGAGTAGGAGCTAATTTGTTCTCGAAAAAGGCAGTCCGGTCCAGTTTCGGCGGTGCTAAAATGCCAAAAAGTGGGTAGTTCCATCGTACCGCAAGGGCACTTTAGCGTTGGACCTCAAATGGGCATTGGCTCGTGCCCCATCCAACCCACACCCCCCACCCCGTACACGCCACTGGCCACATTTATCCATGCACAGCTTAAACATCTGGCTTGATTTAACCTCATTTAAGATGATTCGGTAAGCCTCTGGTATATTTGAATGATATCACATGGTTGAAAGATGCGACCCCATCCTCAAGTAACTTGAACAACTACAGTGAGATTTTTATTGATAGTACCATATAGCTAAATGTAATTGTTTGGAATTGCTTTAATTTAATGATAAAACATGTATTAAAACACACATTATGTGGCATTAATGTATAGGTTTACGCATTTAAATTTCACAATATATGTGAATTGTATAAGTCTTGATAAAGACAATATTGATAAGATAAACATTTCTAGGCAATGATTCCTTTAGCTTGAAATGAGGTCAAAAGGCCACAGTGTCTTTGCAGAATTGCTTGTGTGTAGTTGTTGCTCATTCACCTCCTGATTGCCACCAGAGTGTACAAGCATTTAAGAGTCCTTCTATAATCTAGTGTTCTCTTAATATATCACAAGTTTGTAAATTTAGGCTGGTAAAAAGTTGTAGGGAGATGATTGGCCCAGTACAGCTGGTCTGACGAGCTACACCAGGGTACGGTCCATTGTTGATATATACATGGCCAAATTGACTCGTAAACACATTCAGTTCAGTGTGTTAACTCTTTGGGACAAGATCAGGCCGAGGTCATGGGTAACAGAAAAGGACAGCACTGGTCTATGGCAGGAATGTCATGGAGGTCTTTAAACAAAACTATGTTGGTATTGAAGCATTCACAATCAGGCACATGTCTCTGGAACTCCAGTTTAGCAGTGTATATTTTATATGTTTAGATCTGGAGGTATTAGTTTACACATTATAGAAAGAGGTTGTTGCCCCTGGTGCATTCGTGTGAGTGGGGGGCTTAGAGGATGAATCTGTGCCATGGGCTGCTAGAAAGTACCAGCAGTGAAGAGAGATGAGGGGGGCTAGAGAAAGCAATCAGCCCCATTAATCCTGAACTCACTTGAGTAGAATGACAAAAAAAAAAGATAATCATGTACCACCAGCCGCAGACGGATAATCATTCACCTAAACATCTGTGTGCAATGCTACAGCTTTGCCTTTTACCTCAAGTCTACCCAGAGGTACCCCACTGATTCCCACAAGCTCAAGTCAACATGCAGGAAAGAAGAAGTACTAATGTTTAATGGCAATTCTCGCTTGTTGTAGTCCAAATGATCAGGAAGACAGGAAACATCCTCCTTTATTCTGCACTCCCAGACTTGATGACTGAATGACTGATTAATTCATCCATTCATCCATTCTCTCATTTCGCTCTATTTATTTATTGTTTGTAGTTATTTCCATTGATTTCTGAGAACTGTAAAAAGTGATCTGGCTTTCATTCGTCCGCAACCCAACAACCCCCCACCCCACCCTGGCCATCATTTTAATGGACATGCCAATCCGGTTTTGTTGTTTCAATTCCAGACCTCTTCTTGATGATAATGAGAAATTTAAATGTTGCAAGAGAATTTATAAGAATAATTTACGTCAGTAACTCTACTACAACAACAAAATTAAAATAAACTAAAGCTAACAATATCTTTTGAGTAGTTTCTTGTAATAACACTGCAAAGGAAGTTGCCATGTCCAATTAATGTGAGCAAATTTTGGTTTTTATTTTACATAAATTAGCTTAAAAATTTTTTTCATTCTTTATTTTTTCTTTTATTTAGTTACTTGCAGATATTTGAGAATAAAATCATGCATTTGCACTTGCTTGATTATAGCATAAGCTCCATCAACATCTCTCCATTGCACCTTTTTATCCCCCAATTTGCACACACTCATGGAGAATATATGTCCTCAGATTATTTTTTCTGTTACTCCAGCCAGATGGCAGACCCTGGCTGAGCCCCCTCACCCCTGCTGTGCTCTTGGTTTTACTCTCATCTTTTCTGATGAATGGTATACATGCAGTGGAAGATTAAGCTCTGTCTAATCGAAATAACTATAATCCCTCTACTTACTGGGTCACATAAAAGAGTCTGGATCCTCTGTCTTTTATATCCCCCTCTCTCCTTTACTTCTTTCATTGCAGCTTAGAAACTTCTGACACAGAAACACACAAACCCAGTAAAAATGTAGCTTCACTTCGCCTGGGTTCCCCCCCAGAGATGGAGAAAAATGTATAATCCAGGGTGAGCAGAAGAAGGGAATAGGCCATTTTTTAGCATGACAAATCTTTCTGATCCAGTGTCTGTGGTAAGGCTTGTTGTTGTGATCAGATGAAACTGGAACACTGGTGGCAGGAGCTGGAATGAAACTGCAGAGGGCAGAACGAAGGCCAGCTTCTTCTCTAAAATTAAGGATCCCTCAGGGGAATTACCCTCGACTCCTGAGGTTATATTGGCAAACAGGCAGCTGTAGTACAGTTTTATGGTAGTTTTGTAATCCTCCTGCAACTCAAGCTCTCGGCAGTTGAAACGCAGGGTGGTTTAACTTTCACCTGCCGAGCCCGGTGCCATAAATCTTCCCTACACAATGCATCATGTTGATGGTGGTCGGCGTGGTTGTAGCATAGCGGTTGCAGATTTGGGCTAGTGATCTGAAGTTTGCAAGATCAAGCCCCAGAAAGGATGATTCATAAACTGGTCAGTAACTGGGATCCACAAATAACCATTGTGCCCTTGAACCAGACACTTAACCCTAGGTTTCTCCTTGGGGATTGTTCATACAGCATTCTGCAGTTTGCCTTGGATAGGAAACCAATCAAAGGCGGGATTGCATTTGTTTGGTTTGGGGGCAAAAAATGGGTGCGTGCGGATATTTGACAGAAGCAGTATTGTTATAAAAAGGAATTATAAAATTATAAAACGTTAATTTGTCTGCAGCAGATTCTTGAGCACCAAACTTTATTGGTTATAATAACTTCAAATTTGTATTTTCTACCGTGAAAATAGCTTTTGGATTGTTTATTATAATGCTATTATAATGTTTTGCATAATATTTTATTAAAATGTATATTTTGTTCCTCTGAAACTGGTATTATTTGTTACAATACATAAATGTACATAAATGTATTGTTATATTCATTTTCAAAATCATTTATTAAATATTATTCTATTATGATATTATCTATTATTCGTTATTTCTCTTATTAATTTTTATTATTACTATTATTACTTATCACATTTAACCGAATATTAGTCTCTGTATAAAATGCAGTTTCTAAAAAACATTGAGTTATCTTAGTGTCTAAATATGAGCAATAGTTCAGATGTGTCAAAGTTCTTGAAATATAAAAACTTAAGGTGTTCTAGACAAACTTCTGATTTTCCATTCAGTTTTAAAGAAAATAATTCTCTTTTTCACAAACTCTATTTGAATAGAAGCTTCACATCCATAAATACTGAGGTAGGAGAACATGCCAGAATTTACTTGCATTTTACGGCCAGAGAATGTTAATTATGGACCCTGTGTGTGTAAGTATTTCCGACTGGCCAATTAATCTTAGATGAGAGCATGTTTTTCTCCCCTTGCATAAAGCTACTGATTATGTTACATACAGCAATGTAGAATTGTACATGACTGGAAATAGCTGTTATTCCCAGGGTTTGTTTGTAATAAACTACTGTGACTTTTAAATTGCATTGTAACTTCAAGCCACATTTCATATAGTTTTGAAGCAAACTTTAGTTGTCAGTTGGTTGTCCATGTTTAGTCATTAATCATCGCAGCTGTTAAAATCTAATGCTTTGTTAAAAAACCTTATCGGACAAGATAATTAAGTATTTACTCCTGGAATAAGGAACATTGTGCAGCATGAGAAGATTGGACCTTGATGATTGCTTTCACAAATGGCCTGTTTGCAAATTGCACAAGAAGTATATGGATCCTTTATTGAGCCTATGTGACTCTGGGGGCATTTTCCCTTTTACAGCAGGAAAAGGAACTGACTCAGCATGCCTTTCATTCACATCTATTAATCTCTTAACTCATATTTTACTGTTTGTGTCCATTACTATTAGATGCACTTTCTGAGTTACTGTATGCAACCATAAGAGTGCAGGAAATCACTTTGGTTAGTCTTACTGTTTTTGTGCAACTCAGCCATGAATCATTGCTTTGTGTTTGCTTACATAACTTCCTGATATATAAATAATTAGTGCACTTCCAGACTAAACATGTCCTGATAATTTACTCACCCCCATGTCATCCAAGATGTTCATGACATCAATGCGACCCAACGGGCTGGACCAACCCATTGGCCACCATTTAAGTGTTTTAAGTTTTTATTCTGGAAGTGAACTAACTGAAGGATGGATTTGTGTAATTAAAAATTGACCACATATCATGCCCAGGCTAGAGATCACGGCAAATGCATGACACATCGAGCCGAAGAAGTCTTAGTATGCAGACAACATCCCCGCACCTGAGCGCCAATTAAAATATCTCGAGGTGGGATGGGAGCACACGGGTTGAGGTACTAAATTAGCAGTCCAATCACATGAGGTGCTGCTGAGCTGCTGGAAGCTATGTTGTGGGTATGTCATGAACCCTCTGATCTGACACCTGGACACATCTAATTTGACTGTACTAATGCTTAGCCTTCTGATTTGTTGAGCTTTGACACGTTTCTTAATGTTAAGTACAGTATCTGTTCTAAGCCATTGAAAGAAAAAAGCATTGTATTTGGACTTTAATTTTGATTTTTATGTGCAGTGTTGAAAAAGATTTGTGGACTTAGAACACTACAATAATTATAACTATGCTAATTAATTAATTATCTGGGAAACTTAATGTATATTTATATATTTTATGTAAATTATTTTTAAATGCACACTACCATTCAAAAGTTTGGTATCATTAATTATTTTTAATACATTTTTGCCCAACTAAATTGGTTTCCCTCCAGCATTGGCCACAATACTGTTACTAGTCCCAATCAGTTGTTAGAAAGTCAGCAACTATAAGTACTCAAGTTACAAATAACTGTGTTTTTTCTTTACTTGAGAGATATGTTAGCAGCGAGTGAGAAAAAAAAGCATGTTTCTACACCTTCTGGCAAGCCTATGTTTAGATCACAGACATGTCAGGTCATTTTCTTCATCTTCCACACTCTGCCAGAGTCTGTGTTAACAGGTTTTTCTGTTAGGTTATGGTTTTATTACGCTCCTTCAGAAACATTTCCTCCCACACCTTTTGTCAAGACTACAAAACAAATGCAAAGGAATGTTTTATTCCTACACAGGGACCTCTGCCATTTTGCCTTATCAAAACACTATCGCAGCCTGCTACTTTCTCATCTCTCTCAGGTATAGGTGCTAGTCATTAACACTATGGCAGCACTCTCTGAGGTTAAGCAGAAACCAAGCTTTAGCTCTTTTGGACTCGCTTTAACTCACCACATGAAAGAATCATGTCACATGCAGACAGTCTAATTGGATTGCTGGGTGCCCCCAGGTTGGCCCCGAGGCCTTAACCCAAACTATCCTAGAATAATCAGTGTGATGCCTGTTCATGCATCAAGTGGGACAGGCCATTCATGTACCACAAAGTGAAAATGCTGCCATTACAAAAAAAAAAAAAAAAAAAAAAAAAACGTACACTGAAGAGTGAGAAGGGGCATGATGAAAGTGATTGCAAACTAAGCCTGTCTTTTGAACTACCTAAAATATAGTCCTAGAATAAATCTGGGTTCCTGGAGTGCAGGACATCAATTTTCTATTGTTATGCTGAGGGAGCATCAGGGCGGGATGTAGTTTTACATCTAAAGAAGTCGTGGGGAAGTCGTGGCCTAATGGTTAGAGGGTTGGACTCCCAATCGAAGGGTTGTGAGTTCTAGTCTCGGGCCGGACGGAATTGTGGGTGGGGTTAGTGCATGAACAGTTCTCTCTCCACCTTCAATACCACGACTTAGGTGCCCTTGAGCAAGGCATCGAACCCCCAACTGCTCCCCGGGCGCCGCAGCATAAATGGCTGCCCACTGCTCCGGGTGTGTGCTCACAGTGTGTTTGTGTTCACTGCTCTGTGTGTGTGTGCATTTCGGATGGGTTAAATGCAGAGCACAAATTCTGAGTATGGGTCACCATACTTGGCTGAAGGTCACTTCACTCACTTTTCACTTTATACAAAATGTCACCAATTTCGCCTTCCCTGCTATACAGATTAGAGGAAACTCCAAACATAATGAATCTGACAGACCTTGGAGCCTGTTGGTTTAAAAAAAAAAAAAATTAATCGTATTCCTTTTATTTGTTTTTTTGTTTTTTATATGTCTTCTAGATAAACTTAGGGTACTTTATGAAAATATTTTACGATTTTAAGATTTATTTATTACAGCGGAATGTCTTAAACGTAGAGCAGGTAGTGATTTTTTTTTGTCACCCAAACTTAAAATATTTTCATAAAGAACCCTATGAGATTTAAGTTCATATTACAGTAATTTACCAACATTTCATATGATATTCAGAAAACCAATACAAATATTTATAATAAGGTTATAGTATTTATTATGTAAACTAAATATTTTTAGATGATATAAAGTAAACCTATGGTCATGAGCTGTGGGTCATGACCGATAGGACAAGATCCTAGAAACAGGCAGCCAAAATGAGCTTTCTCCATAGGGTGGCAGGGCGCTCTCTTAGAGTTAGGGTGAGCTTTTTTGCGTGGAACACGGAGACTTCCGCCACTTAATATGATCACGACAATGAACCTACGTTCCCCATACAAAATATTGCATTCAGTCATTCGGTACAAACGTGCACCGTACCGGAAGCCCTGTACCGAAACGGTCCGGTACGAATACATGTACCGTTACACCCCTAATATACACTGAACAAAATTATAAACACCTGTGAGGTTGATGGATTATCTCGGCAAAGGAGAAGTGCTCACTAACACAGATTTAGACAGATTTGTGAACAATATTTGAGAGAAATAGGTCTTTCGTGCACATAGAAAAATTCTTAGATCTTTGAGTTCAGCTCATGGAAAATGGGGGCAAAAACTAAATTGTTGCGTTTATAATTTTGTTCAGTATAAATATATTCATATAAATATGTGATGTGTTATTTAGTTGTGTTTTTATTTTAAAATAGTTGTTATTTGTACACTTTAACATTTTAAATAGCTTTTCATCAAAACCTCCTTCAGGAACCCCAGATTGGAAAGTATAAGAAACACAATATGTTAACATTAAAAAAGGAACAACAGTCAAATAGGTGTTCATGTAAAAAAAAAAAGTCACCGTCCAAGAAATCAGGTGTTGACTTCTGGTAGCGTGAAAGGAGTTTGCAGGCGCAAATGTTACAAATCTTGGAGCAAAGGCTGTTTGTAAGGTTCTGTAGGTGCTCTTACTCTTATAGTGGTGGGAGAAATTAACCTTCTTAAAAGTTGCAACCAATTGCTTCACAAAATTATTGTTTTGAAGCTTCACAATGCAGTACTGCAAACATGCCCATCACTACTTAGATGCATAATTTTAGCCAAATTTGTTGACAGAATTGTACAGTATCTATCCTTCACAGAGAAAGCAATTCCAGAATGCACCTAAGTAAAATGACTGAATAACTTAGATTGTCAAAAAAAAAAAGTTTTTGTCAAAACTATTTATTTGAACAATCCAAATATAGTTTTTTTTTTTGAAGTTCCATGGATGTTGCATTAAAAGGCAGCTGCCTGTATAGCTAGCAGGCAGCGTTGCAGCTCACTAAACTTTGGAACAGGGCTGATATTTTCAGAGCACCATCTTTAAATGTTGACTTGTGTTGACAGTAGTCTAGTTCTAAAGTCTTTTAGTCTTAAGTCAGGGACTTTTCCTGTCAGCAGGGATAAATATTACAGCTTTGCGTGTGCACTGAGATCCACTGTGAGGGGATGGAAATGAAGTTATTAGCTGGTTTTGGCTAATAACATCCAGGTTCCAGCCAAGAATTCAGCCTACATGGTAACCGGGTTAACATCCAGCCCAATTATTAAGTCTGGCTTAGTAACAGTGATACCTGATGCTAAAGGTCCCCTCTGGCTGTGATACTGGTTGAACTGCTGCATTTACATCCAGCATGATAAAGGTTCTGAAGGCTCTGATCTTGGTCTCCATATAAACGTATTCCTTGCAGAGGAAAGTGATGTGCAGAAGTTGAGCTTAAGTGTAGTGGACAGCTGTTGCAACAGCTAAAGCGTGACAGTAATAGTTGATGTGAATGATGGGATCTGAGGGACGAGACCACTCTCTGCTTTACTGCAGGGAGTGCTGGGGCCAAACACGGGGTAATGAAAGTAATATAAGCACATTGTGCCACTAATAATGTGTTCAAACATTTTCACTTTTTGGGGGGTTTGTACTGCATTTATGTGCCATATGGAGTAGGAATGTTGCTATCAAAAAGAACAGGAATCCAATGCATCATCGATCAGTTCAGAGTAAGGGATGTGACTTACTGCAGACCCTGGAGGTATTTTTTCTGTCAGAATTGTCATGTGTTTATCATAATGAGATGTACGTGGGTTGCTATGTGTGTGTTTCATCAATTTATTGTTTCTGAATATAGTGAACATCATATGGACTTTTTTATGATATGTTTATTGTATTTTTTTCCTACTTGGTCTCATAAATGTACCTGGGGGCACTTTTAAGTGAGACGAGAAATACGTACGAATAAGTACGTATCACTGCAGTTTCCAAAATAAATGAACACTAGAGGCAGTAAAACTCTGGCACCTTTTATTCCTTTTCACACAAACTTACAGAGTTTCGATTAATATAGCATAATTTTCACACAATTACTTGAAGAATATCATGTTATGACTTCAAAACAGTAGCGGTATGCTGGGAGATTTGAACACTGATACTTTTGAACGTTAGCATCCCACATATCCTGCTTCATATCTATGGGTTTTCATGGACGGTAGGTTTGTTTGGTAGCTCTTGGATTGCTGAGATGTACTAGAGTGCCAGGAGCTCTGGTTCAAATGCCGTTTAACCACTGTTCGACAAAACAGTTCAAATCTGCATATAAGGAAGTTAAAATGGCATGGTTGCATCAACAAAGTTTTGCATTTGTTAACACTATCAGGTAGGTTTAGGGTTGGGTTTGGTGTAGGGCATGTTTCCAGCACGATAGAGGATGAATTTTTTTGGTGACAGTCCACGGATATTTGAATTCGGAAAATGCCGCAATAGGCCTACACACCAGAAGCAACATAAAAACACTGCAATATACCTATATCAACATAGTTAAAACGTGCCATAATACATGTATTGAAAGCGTATTTTAGTGCCACTCGGTGGACATTTTTCTTTGAAACTGCGGCGAAGTGTGCAGTAAGGTACGTAAAAACGATGTTGCACAAAAAGTACACAGTGGAACATTTTTCTGAGACCAGGTTGGTTTTTCTTACATCTCCTACTTTTTTATGCTTGAAAGTCTGTTCCCTCTCACTTTCATTATATATGGGAAAGAGAGGCCGTAATTTTTCTTCAAAATGTTTGCTTTTTGTGTTACATATAAGAAATGACGAGTGTGAAACTGTTCCTCTGCACATCTTTCATTGCCCATTGTGGCAGTAATACATATCACCAAATAGTAAGTAGGCTTTTCCACTACATCAAAACTTTACAGTTTTAAAATATCATAATGCAGTGCACTCATACAGTATACAATGTTCAGCAAATCTCAGCTGTTTGATTATTTATAGAATTGCAAAATTTACTAAATTATCTCACAGCTCTTTAAAATATATATGATGTTTTTTCTTTGTTTCAAAGTGTCAAAATTCTCATGATTTCAATGTGGTCTCAAGTCTTTTTGACACCACTGTCTGCTCACAACCCATACAGCTTTGAAACTTGTTAAACCAATGCTGTTCTAAATCCTGAACTCTGTCTGGTTTGTTTAAAAATGTCTCCGTCTGTGATAGGCTCAAGGTTTCTGTCTTTGTATCTTTTTAATCTACTTTTTAATCCCAGCAGGGCTCACAGAATTGCTATGTGCAGCAAACACATAGAGTTGTAAATTAATATGAACCAGTGCATCAACAAGAAGCTAAACTGTGTTCTAAAAATCTAAACAATTAAGACAGTAAGAAAAATATTTATGTTTTAAATTAATATAATAATAATTCATACATTTGACTAATCCCTTTGCTAAAAAAGGTTTTAAAGGTTAAAATGTGATTTTTATCATGTTATAAAAATTCTTGTTTTCTAAAAACTTTTATCATAATTGGTAAAAAAAAAAGGTGTTCCTGTAGCTCAAGTGGTAGAGGATTGCGTTATCAAGCAAGGTTGGGGGTTCGATTCCCGGGAACACATGATAAGTAAAAATTGATAGCCTGAATGCACTGTCAAGTTCGCTTTGGATAAAAGCTTCTGCTAAATGCATGAATTTAATAATTAAAAGGTCTTAAGAAACTCATAAAAAAGCCTAAAATATGATTTATAATAATAATTATAATCCTGCAGATACCCTTTAAATACTTAAATAAAAATCATTCCTTGATATTTTCTGATATTTGTGTTTTGAAAGTGTTTTTGTGTGATGTTTCGACTCCTATCCAGTTTTCTTTATAAAAAAGTGGTCTTTTTTATTTGTGCTAGTTAAATTCATCTGTGGCCACCAAAATCTGAATAGTGCCTGTCCGAAAGGTTACAAGGGAATTAAAATTTTTTGTGAGCCTGGCCAAGGCTTACCTGGATGAGATTCAAAAGTGTTAAAAAGTCTGGGGGTATGAGAAAGAGAAAGAGAGAGAGATGTATGTGAGTGAAAGAGAGGAAAGATGAATGATTCATGATTATGGTGATGAGTGAGCCCTTCCGCTGTTCTTTGAGGTCGCACGGCTCAGACTGTTGGTGGGTGTCACTGAACCTCTGACCTCACTTCCACATCCTCGAGAGATTTATTTCTCCAGCAAAGACACTTGGAGGTTCTCATCTACTTCCAACCAAATCAAACTCATCTCTTCTGGAGTTAACAACTCAAGTTAATAATGTTTACTTTGGAACAACACAGACCAGTGTATTAGAACTAAAGATGTGTATGCCAGTGCATGATGTCACTTCCTGTGGCTCCTAAGTGATTCAGTAATTCTGTGGTTCCACAATCAAAGATTCTATAAGCTAATGCTTCAGGGGAACATTTAGATGAATGCTAATGCATTTGCTTTCTTAAGGTGTTGTAGTCTTCCTTGGGTATTTTGGCTTGGCAATATGTCTGATTAAACTGGAACAAGCACGTTTAGGATTCTAATGAAGCCTGATAGAGATGCTAGTTAAATGAAGTGAGACCATAATTACAAATTGATTTTAATGTTTGGGGTTACGGCCTGTTGGGGGGGTGTATTTGTGGACTGTGTTGAAATGTTGATAGTCACAGCCAAAGGCTGTTTAGATGAATCCTGCTTTTCTCAGTCCATTATTTTTATTGGTAAATTTGTAGGATAACACATTTCAGTTTATCTCCACTATCATTTCTGGCATGTGTTTTTTCATTGTAATTGGAAGCAGTTAATTAATAGTTTTAATTAATAATTAATTCAAGTGTAAACACCAAGCGTGACCGCTTTAATTTCCTTCAGGAGCACCTGGCTTTGTTTCTTAGACTTGCCTTGCATGTGTGAAATAAGTAATGAGCCGTTAGCAAGGTTTAGCACTGCTAGCGTTTTCCTCCTGCAGGGCTCCTGCTGGCCCCTCCAAAGCCTCCCTGCAGGATTCATTCTCCTCACAGCCCTCCAGCGCTGCACATTTTTTGGCCCAGTATTTGTCATACATTGCCCCCATGAAGTGAATATAACAAAATACCAAACCAAGTTGCTTCATCTCTTTTGACTTTTAAGTAACTGATACCTAGTTCATTTAGTGAAGTGGTTTGATAAGTTGTAAGTTAGTTGAGAGTTTTATTAAGTTGTATTCAGCAGAAAAAAGTAGGATTCAAAACGAGCAGAGGGTTAGTAAATAATAACAGATTATTATTATTTTATTTTTTATTTTTATGAACTGTCCTTTAAAATCTGTGAAGCAATGTCGAATAAATAAGTAGTGTACTTGGGTTCAGAACAAAAAGTGGGTCAACGATATACTCTCTTCCTGTGCTTGAATTTAGCTGTTGCTCCAGTGAAGTTAAAGGCCAGGCTATGTTGCACAGAAGCACAGCCAAATGCTAATTAGAGCAAACATTTGTCCTGTTTTTTAGTCTTAACCTCTGATATTTTCATTAAATGTGAGTTTGGACACAGACTAAAAATGTATTTGTGTTATTTGATATTTAAAGAGTATTTAAGATCATTTTCAGAGTCTGTAGGCCATGCTAAAAAGGGTCTCAAGAGGGTGCATGTAAATTACAACAGTCCAACTGTGTTTGACTGCTGAACTCTAGCATTTTATGAATGAAAATGATTGAATGTCCATTTGTGCGCTTGCAGCAAAACCCAACAATCATAATGCACAAACAAAATAGGGCGAAACTGGACTGCAGACGGCAATTTTATCTTGTGATCTAAAAGGTCTGAAAGGCTTCACCGTTCCATTACTGTTCCCTGGCTTGTAAGTATAAATGTGTTTATAAACAGCACCATTGAGCTTTTTGTAAAAAAAAAAAAAAGTGTTCTCTGAAACCAAATGGAGCAGCTAAGGCTTGTGTGCTTTTATGCCATCCTATTTTGTTTCCATGACTCACATCCTGGATGATGCACTCTTTATTTTATTTTCAGTGAAGGTTACAGGCATTTGTCATCTTGTATTATTTTGGGATTTGTTTAGATCTTCTGATCATTTAAATGGGAAAGTAGAAAGTCACATTAGAATCAACACACACAATCCATATCCATCCATTCCTGTTAAGATACACAAAGTAAATTTGATTTTCTCTGTCATTCTGTCATTTGTAAGGCTCAATGCAAATGCACTCTTCATTAAATACAATGCTTATGTGATTAGACTATAAGAGATGTGGTGTGGAGATATATACAGTGCTGTTTCACATTCCAGACATATTTTAATATGCTTGGGTAGATTATGTTCAGATCTTATTATGTGAAGAATTGTTTGTGATTGGATGCATCACTTTCATAGCCATCTGTTAATGTAAAACCATGTAAACTAGTGTTTCTTTCTTTATTTTTTGCATACATTCATACACTTTCACATAAACACTTTAGCATGGCCATCTTTGTTACGTTGGATGTTTTCCTCTGCAGTTTTAAAGTCATGGACCTCCTCTGATGTTGAGCTCCTTTAAGCATTAGATTTGGTAAACGCTCCCAAGTCGAACCAATTTCACTTTCTCCAGAAGAGATTTGAATTTATTTTGGATTCACTTGCCAGCAGTCAAAACACCTGTGGTCTTAAAAGGATAGTTCACCCAAAAATGACAATTCTGTCATCATTTTCTCACCTTCATGTTAATCTAAACCTGTGTGGCTTGTTTTCAGTAAACACAAAAGACGATTCTTTCGAAGACTGTTGGTAACCAAACCCTTTTGGCACCCATCGACTTCCATTGAATGGGCACAATAGTTTTTTCCCATTTTCTTCTTTTTTGTGTTCCACAGAAGAAAGAAAGTCAAACAGGTTTGGGATGACTTGAGAGTGAGCAAATCATGACAGAATGTTTAATAGTACTGGACTATCTGTTTAAAGCCAGAGCTTATTACATATATCTAACAAATAATGTCTACTTTATAGCATGCACAAAGGGATTTGTATGCATTTGCATTTGTGTGCCACACAAAGAGGCTCTTTGAAGGGGATAATTTTTTTTTTCTTTTTATTCTATATATATATATATATATATATATATTATATAGCTCTAGTAATAGTGAAAAATCTCTAGTTTTAGCTCTAGTAATAGTGAAAAATCACTCCTTGCTGTAACATTTAAAGTTTACTTTGAAGAGTTTTGTGTGTGGGTGTACATAAGCAAAAATTTTTATATATATATTTGCCATCACACTGAGTTACATTTATTCATTTTTTGTGTTTCTCATTTTAATGGTCTTTCATACTGAACATAATTTTCAGCGTTCAAAGGCCAGGTTAATTGCCTCAGGTTGGTGTTGCAATCTCCTCGACTAATGCCCCTAACTGCTTGCCATGTTTGACAGTGCCAAAAAGGATATTTTTTATTTGCTTCTGGGTACTGTATAACTAAATAACTTATTTTTCCCCCAATTTGGTTAAACAATAATTGCATTAAAACATTGTCCCTTGCTACAGAAAACACACTTCCTTTCTTTTTTCCAGTGGTGTAGTGCTTGATGGCAGTGTGGTTTCAGACTAATGAGCCTGTAAACCCAGCCCTCGGGGCATGACAGATCAGATCCGTCTTTCATCTCTAGGCTTGAGTTCACTGACAGAAGGCCGAATTGAGTGTTTGCTTTTGTGTTTTAATTAAGCGTTCAGGTTGAAAGTGAAATCCTGCACAACACACAAGATAGTCTGGCACTATCACTATTATTCCTGGACTCCTGACCTATTCCTGCTGCTGCTGCTACTGTCCTCTCGCTGAACTGAGGTGAGTTGTTTGTTTGGTTTCATGTGTTTTGAATTATGATCACACGCTGATGTATAGCCTCTCCTCTGTCTGTCAGTGTCTGAATCTCAGCGCCCATTGCCCAGGATAATAAGTCCACACTGATTCTTCCCTTTCTCATGCAGACACCACAGTGACATGTACTGTTTTACTGGATGCCATATCTGCATAACTTCTTAACAGCCTGCTTACAGCATGCTCCATTCATCCACTGGCTGACAGAGAGTCAGAGACAGTTATGGGTAGTTGTATCTGTCCTATAGTGACATTATGATAGAATGGGGCAAGTGTTCCTGTTACGGAAACCTCTTGAGATGCAATTTTGATGTGTTCAAGGTGACTGAAGACTAAGTTTGTTCTTGTTGCCTCCTAGTCATTGAATTAAAGACCAATTATTTGGATGCTGAACACCACACAATTAATTGTGTTATTAAGTTTCACCTCTTTTCCTAATCTCTTGATAAATCATAACAGTGCCTGAGGTTTTGTTCTAGTTTGGATGCTTTTATTGTTACATTTTTTTGTTTTTGTTGAAAGGGTTTTGAGAGCAACGGTTTTGACAGTACAATGAGTCCAGCTATGTCAGTAGATTACATTAGCTTTTGTAATGAGCTCAATGGCTCATGTTCAAGATAACATTTGGTTCTCTTCAGAAATTGGGCACTTAAATCTTTTTGAAATATCTGGCCCTTTTGAAACATGAGATCATAAGAAACACTTTAAGAGATGTATCATTTTGTGGTGTTTCAGGTTCCTTAGTTTTCCTTCTTACTTTGAGGTTTTATCATAAAATGTTTTGACAAAATGTGAGTGCGTTTTTAAAATCAGTGGGAAATTATTTTCACAACCAGTTGTAGTTCCTTAATGTGACATGTATTAACATTCAACGATATTTTGTCTAAAATACATTTTAAACTAAAATGAATCATTTTAAATTAAGTGAATTTAGGCTTCACAACAGTATGATGTATTGCATGATAATGGATGATTGGTGGTTTAAATATTACATTTAGCAATGTTATTAAATTATATTTTAAAAAAAAATATATACTAATTGAAAACGATTTTAAAAATAAACTTTAAGTTTAACATTTTATGAGCGTTATATGATGGAAATGTAAAATCAGTTATATGTAAAAAATAGTATTCATCTATATATTACCAATATATTGTAAATCCCTTCATTTCAATATTCTTTGCATAACATATTGTAATTGAAATTTCCACTGGATGGTGTTCACATAGATCTGTCATTGTCTGCCTCTGATGGAAATGGAGAAGATGCACGTCTGAATGAGTTCAGTGATTTGGTAATCGGTTTACTCCTCTTGCTGTCTTCAAGAGAAATAGAAGCGAATGCTATTCAAGAAGAACACTGACAATTTTCACTTTCTTGTGAGTACAGTAGTATGACATTTCAATCATGAAATAATTCACCATGTCATTGGTATTCCTCACTTTCTTTATTTTTCCATTTTGCCAGCGAGAAAGTGCCTTGGAGCTTGACACGCTTATAAATATGGTATGGAAAAGTTTTACATGAAGGAAAGGTGGGACAATAGAAATTAAAGTATTTATCCCGCAGTTGTGCTACTGTTGTGTTCATCTATTTAAAGCATTTTATTAGTGTAAAAACTAAAATATGTGTTTGGGGATAAATATATGTCTGTAGAATATACAAAAATAACCCAACAAGTGAACTAAATATAAATTTTCTGTGTAAAAAAAAAAAAAAAAAAAAAAAGGAATATTGATCACAGATGGAGACTTTTCTCCTACTTCCACTCCCACTTTTGTACCTTTTATTTTTGTGCTCGCACAGTGATCAATAGAGGAAGTGAGAAACTGGTTTCACATCAATGACAGGAACATGACCAACTTTGTCAAATCCAATGATTAGCACGTCTTCAGAAGTGCTCATTAGATTAACCAGGTATCTTGTAATAACAACTCCGTTTCCCAAAGTCACTCTATAATTTGTCTTGTGCACTTCCACCAATTCAGATATGAAAAGCAGGTAATTTCAGAGGGATGCTTGTCTATTTTTAATGTGCAGTGCTTTCAAAAAGATTGCTGGTGATGTAATTTCCAGCTTGTATAGAAGAGAGATGTCTTTGTGCTTCAAGCATTGCTGAACATAACTCTGAGCTGAACGTGTGTATCCATGCATAAACGTACAAGAGATAGACTACAAAGAGACATTTTTGTCATGCATAGAGAACTGTTACCTCTTGCAGCCATTTCATTATGGGTGATTATTTGCCTTCAAGGTGTGTTATCTTTTTTCTGTTTTAGGGGAAAGAAAGCACACAGACAATATACCAATTTAAATGATACACATGTATTTACACATAAATAGGAGGAGACAGGAGCATCATGCTCTTGTTTTAGGGGGGACAAGTGATGGTCCTAATACAGAAGTATTTTTAATAGTGCATTTTTTTATTTAGCATGATTCAAATACTACTTTTTTTCACCTACAGTATTTTCATCTTTTTAAAGATACAGGTCTTTAACCCTCTGTAGTCGATTTACATGTATACGCGTGATGAAGCATTTTCTTCTGATGACCCCAAAAATAACTTAAATTACACTTTCAGTTCGAAAGTAAAAATGATGCTTCTGGTAAAAGTTGTATTTTTTTTCAGCATGTACACACAGCAGAAGTTGTTGCTAGTTTTCCTGTATAGGGCAGAAAGGTCAGTGTTGCACTTTTTCGTCACGGAGAGCTTTTATTTCCTGTGCCATTTCTCTCAGTCACTTGCTGGAGCCTGGCGGTGCTGCCATTAAAGCTCTAATACTATTACACACACACACACACACACACACGTATAAACTCACACACCTCATACACAAATGATTCCCAACCACACAGCCTCCCAACAAACAGCCCTAATAAAATTTCTAGAGATGCCAAAAGCCTCCTCTCAGGCTTAGTCATTTCTTTCAATATGGCTTAAAATACAAATCAATAGCAAAACGGGTGGAAAACCCATTCCTACACTTTCAATTGCACGTACACACTGCCATTCTTACATGTAAATGAAAATATCACGTATAATTCGATTAAATCTTTACGGAGGGAGCACTATTCACACCCCCAAAACCCATCTTACCCATAAACACGATTTGAAAAATGTCTGACTAAACGGCTCTTTAAATAAACCTCGGGCCGAGTATTGAATCAAACTAATTATTCATAATGGAATCAGATGAAAAGGCTAATCAATACGTTGAAAGGGCCCCCTGTTATTGAATTTACTTCCTGCTGCAGCACAGCTGTGAATGACATGCGATGTATGCGCAGGGACCAGTGGGCATATCCATGCTGGATTTAGGAGCATTTGGGTAAATGAGTTTTTGGAAAGGGGGGCAATGGGCCACCTAGACTCCAGTCTCACAGATGGTTGCAGAGAATCGAAATAAGGCAGTGTAATAAACTCGCTTTTATATTCTCTCACTATGTCAATGTGTGGTCAGCGGTCACCGGGCAGCTTTGGCCATGGTCCAGTCCCATTATAATCTACATGGCCAGAGAGGAGACTAACTTAGCTTAGCATGCATATGATTCCGGCACAGTTAATATACATATCGTGACAGTACATCTGTTTCTCTGCGGCCTTAATCTTTAGGAATCCATCTAAAGCCAAAGTACTAACTATGCTTAATCGTTTGTCATCATAAACATTCACTATTGCATATTTAATATCTGTAATGCACAGTTGACATGCTAATTCTGTGAATCCCCCGGTTTATGGAAGATTTCATTCCAAACTAATCAGATTTTCAGCCATAGTTTTACAGTTTTCAAGTATAACGCAGTTAACGTATTGAACTGGATCTGGCAGTGCCATCTGATTCATTTATCATGAGTGTCTTGAATAACTCTGCAATGATTGCATGTCACTTGCTGTTTCCTGGACAACAGACAGCAAGAAAGGCTAAGCTTTCCTCAGCTCTAAGTCAAATCAGAAGAAGTAATAAGCAGCTAAACTGAGTTGATCTCATCCATGACAGATATAAAATGTGTGATATAACACATACAGTTCCAGGATGAAACATGTGCATTTATATGGATTTCTGTATTGTTCAATCCTAATATATATAAATGTGATGTTTCAGTTGTAGGACCCCCTATAATAAGTAAGTAAGTAAATGAATGAATGAATAAATAAATGTTATTATTGTATTTTTATCTACATGAACGTTTATACAAATTATTTAAAATATTAATATAGTTTTATTAATTTTATTTTATTATAATTAATGGTACACACACAGTAGTTTCCCCCCACATTGTTCCCCCACACATTGGAATCCCGGTGTCAGCCCCACTGCAATTGGAACAGTTGTTGCTGGGCATTGTTCTATGGGGGTAATAGAGGGTGCTAAATACCCTAAATTGAAAGAAAAAGCAATTAAAGATCTGGCAAACTATGCAGTGTGTATTTGCGTTTGTGCTCTGTACTGTGTCTAAAGCTACTTTTAACAATGTATTTTTGCAGCGTTGAGCAATGTAGCCAATACAGGCATACCTGTTGATTTCTTGAGCAAAATGGCCAATCAGAAATCTTTTAGTTTGTCAGAACTCACAAATAGCAGTTATTAACACAGTGATAACCAAAGCAATGGACAGGACAAAAAATATGTATGTGAGAGTACCCTCATTGATTTCATTCTGGAACCGCTCCTCGCCAAACTTCCAAAGACAGTGCACGGCCTGAGCGAGATCTAGTTCATTGACCAAAAGCATTTGTAAGCTTTATTGTGATCAGGACATTTCACCCAGTAACTTCATTAACAGTTACAGTTTAAGGGAAGACATGGCCTAATGGTTAGAGAGTTGGACTCGCAATCGAAAGGTTGTGAGTTCAAGTCTCGGGCCGGGAGTAATGTACTGCATGTACAGTTCTCTCTCCACCTTCAATACCATGACTGAGGTGCCCTTGAGCAAGGCATCGAACCCCCAACTGCTCCCCGGGCGCCGCAGCATAAATGGCTGCCCACTGCTCCGGGTGTGTGCTCACAGTGTGTGTGTGTGTGTTCACTGCTCTGTGTGTGTGCACTTCGGATGGGTTAAAAGCAGAGCGTGAATTCTGAGTATGGGTCACCATACTTGGCTGTATGTTACATCAATTTCAGTCACTTTTCACTTTTAACAGACGGTAGAAACTTCAGGAATGAATGGTCTGCGATTTATGACAGAATATAGTTCCACAACTGATCATTTATTAAGTTCAGAGAATTGACCACACACACACACACACACACACACACGTGTTTACATCCCATAGGCGTAATGGTTTTTATACTGTACAAACTGTAAACCTACACCTACACCCTACACCAACCCTACACCTAACCCTAACCCTCACAGGAAGCATTGTGCATTTTTACTTTCTCAAAAAAACAAATTCTGTATGATTTATATGTGTTTTGAAAAATGGGGACATGGGTTATGTTCTCATAAGTCACCATCTCCTTGTAATACCTGTGTCATACCAATGTCATTATACAGAGTTGTGTCCTGATATGTCACAAAAACAAGAGCACACACACACACACACACACACACACACACACACACACACACACACACACACACACACACACACACATATATATATATATATATATATGTATATGTATATATATATATATATATATATATATATATATATATATATATATATATACATATATATATATATATGATATTTTTATATCCCTTAACCTCAGTTTGAAAATCCTTTCTTTTGCCACATTTTATGCAGAAATCCATCTAAATGGGTAACTAAAGGGTTAACATGATTTTTCCTTTGACTGTAATAGTAAGTCTCCTTATTGCTCATGTACATGGTTTTGTGTTTAAAATATTCTTAACAGATTCTGAAGGGTAATTTGAACACAATTTGTATTTGCTGTAATTAATGTCTTACTCTTATGTCTTGCATTTAAACTCCAAAATAAACAGAACAATTAAACCTCCATAAAACTGCAGAAATGGGTTAAACTATTAATTAAAACACCTGTAACTTTTAAACGCTGTAAGATGATCTGTTGTAATGACTCATGCTGCTGTGACTCTCTTTAATTGTCATATAACAAACCAAGCTGTTGTTGCTTCAGACTGGATTTTCCATCTCAGTGGAATTGGCTGTCCTTTCCCTTCTTCCATGTTCTCATTCCTTTTTTCTTCTTTAATGGATTCTATCTCTTTGTGTAGAGCGATGTGGTGTTTTGTTCCAGTAGGCAGTTGAGCTGAGAGATGGTGCGTCATCCGTTAAAGGCACTTGTGAAATACATCTTTGATTAATTCTCATACTTCTGTGTTTTACACAGCAGGAGCTGATAAGGTAGCTATTGTTTTACCCTTAGTGCTGGGAATTTCTGTTTTATTACCCGTGCGCTGTTGCATTACAAAGTTCCACGACTTGAATTCTCCATCTCTCACTTATTATTAATGGCATAATAAGAGTTCCAAATGGTCCATTTATGGGCACATTAATGGATCTCGTATGGCCTGTCGGAGACATTCGCACATTGGCGTTGACCAAATTGTGTTGCAGTGACTCTATGTTCAAAAAATCAATGCAGTGAACAAAAGGAAATCTAAATGGACAGCAGATGAAAGAACAGCAAATAAATCCGCCGGAAAAAAAAAAGACAAATAATTGTGTCTCCTGGCCGCCCGAGTGAATACTTGACCTGAGATGCAGGGGCTGTGACAGATGCTCATGGGAGATTGCAAATCAGCTCTCACTGTTTACAAAGAGAAATTGGCACATTATGCAAATAGCTGTATTATATTGCCTCGGCCTCTTTTAATTTTACGAAGTGGTTTGACGATTAACTTAATGAGAATATTCATTGAGACTCTACAAGGACGGTGATTTGAAAGCACTGTGCCAAGTTCAGCAGAAGTTCAGTCATGTGATGCGATACGAACTCTCTGATCAGTGTATACAGCCCAAGTAATCCTCTGGCTTGTGTCTTAACATCTTGTCGACTTGTAATAGAGCAGAAAATAGATTCTGAGAGTTTTATGCATTTTTATGCATTTAGCAGACGCTTTTATCCGAAGCGACTTACAGTGCATTCAGGCTATACATTTTTTACCTATCATGTGTTCCCGGGGAATCGAACCCCCAACCTTATTATTATTAAAGTTATTTTTCTTGTTGTTTCTTACTTTATTTATTTGATTTATAGACTTTGAATTGAAAAATCAATTTATTAAAACAGCTCCTAATAGATTTAATGTTTCAACATATGCTTTTTCTTCAGGGTTTTCTTTTACTTCATGGAAAAGTGGCAGGTGGGCAGGAAAGTAGGGGTTAGAAAAGGGGATGACGAATGACCCAGTGGAGAGATTAAAAAACTATTGGGAATGACTCCTGCACACACTAACAGTGTGCTTTCACATACTAAATCCTAACAAACTTAAGAAAAGTTTGCCAGGAAAGTTAAACTTTAAAAGTTCACTTAGGATGAGTGCTAACATACAACGTCCTAATGACCCCCGTTGATATACAAATTATTTATCATGCAGGCACGCGGCCCACACCGTGTGTCTGATTTCTAAGTCGGAAGTTTTATGTCTTTAATAAAAGCAGCACATCGGCACCTATTGTCATTAGAGGTGAAATTAGGCAGAGCGGGAATTGTTTTGGAAAGGGAATGTAATTTATGCGACTTACCAAAGGGAAGTGAGTTTAATTCCTCCAGGCTAATGAGCTATAAATCAGTCTCTGCGGGCTGTCTGAGTATTATCAGTGCATCATCTCTCGCCACACCTCCCTCTGATCAACTCTCTGCCTCTCCACGCTCTGAAATCTCACCTGGTCAATGACATAAATGGTAGCATACGTTCTCTCGTGCATTTGTGTGTCTATACAGTAAAAACCACCTATTTTTGCATGCTGATTCACTACAACCCCAAGCAGTTTGGATTAGTGTGATCAATGCCAGATGCTCAATTTCTGTCAAGGCTTGGGGAAAAAGCAAATTGATTGCATGTTTAAACTGTCAAATACGAGCGATTTATCTTCCTTTTTCAATCAACTCAGGAAGTACAGATAAGTTCACTTGGTCACAATGCCCACTTTTGGCGGGCAAATTAATTCACCTCCCCTGCAAACGCACAATTTGTCACTTTGTGTTGTGCAGCTAATTGGCTGAGTCAACTCTTGATTAAAGGAACTCTTCTTCTCTTTTTCAGTCTCTCCTCTTTACTTTTGTTGTTCACCCAGAATTGAATGCGACCGGGTGATCACTGACCCCATGGAGTTGTTGTCGGAATGATTAGTGTGCCCTAGATCCGATGTCTTCCTAAATTTTAGGTCTGATGAATCAGTCAAGAAATGGCAAGCAGGTTTCTTTATACAGATGGAGAGATTATGCATCATTTGTTAGGTAGAATTTGATCATTTGTTAAATTCCAAAGTGCATATTGTTAGTTGTTGAATTAGAGATGCATCAATCATAAAACTGCAAATTTGTTTTATGTGTCGAGGAGAACGGGCCAAATTTCCTTCCTCAGGCTATCAGAAAGCTTAAAGAGACTGTTTAGCAGAAATACAATCTTGTTAAAGAGTTATTTTGGAATGGCATTCCAGACTTGTATGGATTTCTTTCTTTCGTGGAATATGAAGATACAGATTTCCAGTCACTGGTTTTGATTCAATTCTGATTTTGGTTTGATTCATTTGATTGATTTTGGTCCTTTATTTATGTATCCAAGAGATCCGACCCAGAAGAGTTGTTTGTTCATGAATCAAACTTTTATATTTTTGATTCACTAAAAAGGAAGGATGTAACAATTAACCACGATCTAGTTAAAAATCTGTTTAAATATGTGACTATTCAAATCGGTTGAGATGCCGAGCAAATTGCGATACAATTGGATTAGGAGTTAATATGAATGTATCTCTGAAGGGAACTATCTTTAGTGTATGTGGTATTTTCTTTACATCTCACCTCTGAACAATGCATATTACGGTAGTGTTCATAAGCACAGCTTTGCTTTGTTTACAGCGGTAACCTAGGAAACACTGTAATATTGCTGTTTATAAGCTCCAGCTGCTGTTGGACAGTGAATCTACACCTCATTCAGCTTGTCTACTTTTCCGTTCAGATACATTTTATGAAGTATAGTTTCACAAAACTAAAGTCAGACCATTCTGATTTTGCTTCAGATCTCAAATTATACAGTCTAATTTAGATTAAAAACTACTCACGCTCCATGTATGCTGCATCTTTATTTGGATCATTATTAAAATTCAGTGTTGCCTCTAATTTTAAATGGAAAGAGCACAGACAAAGCCTTAGTTTGTTCATATTAAGAGATTTATATGGAGTCAGTTTAACGCCGTATACACAGTATAAGCAAAAAAATCACGCTTTGCAAAAGAAAATAAAGTTTTGCAAACTAAAATTAAAGTATTGAGGAAAATAAATTTGCTTTTAGCAAATAAAAATTAAGAACTGCCAAACATAAAAGAAACAGCATGAAAGCAATGATTTTGCAGTGCATATTTTCCATGGTCATATCTATTAATTTATTTGCAAATCTGCTTTTATTTTGTGTGTCAGTCTAGTTTGAGCCTGCGATACCATTTTTCATTTGCGCTTCACTTTTCTGCATGTCTCTCTTTGTGGCACTGTTTTGACGTGAGGGCGGAGTCAATGGACGGGGGCGTGTACAACATGCCTTCCTGGAAGTGACTTCATCGGCCCGAGACGCAGCTCACTGATCCAGTTCCTGTCATGATGAGCAGTCTTTCGAGTGGATCGTTTCTTTTTATTTAATAGCATTAAAACATTCATGTTTTCATTTTATTTACTTTTATTAACAGATGTATGTGTATTAGCAGTGTTTGCTCAAGTTAAAGAAGTTGTTAACATGAACATCTGCTGTTTATTTCTCTCGATGTGCACACTTGTATAGCATTAAAATGTGTATTGTTTTATTTGGCTAACTGCAAGTGTTTGTTTAAAATTTCTTAACTTGCTTTCGCGCTGTTTCATTTATGTTTTGCAATTCAAATTTGGTTGTATTTTTATCCCAAAGGCATTGCTTAAATATATTTACATTTTGTAATAAACCATTGCACAGCCATCTGGGAGGCTGGTTGAAACAAAAATCCCTGCCTTTATATACATGTATGAAAATCAAAGCTTTAGACTTGAATGTTGACAAACTGCATCGGTAAAGAGCTGCAATTTCTGTCATCTAATGTTCCCTCGTTATTCCGAAAGATAATTCCCACCTACACAATGCTAAACAAATTAAAGAGTAGCTGAATGAATTCCCAGATGAAGTTAAATGCTTTGTGCTTTTCACCATCAGTGGAGCTGTCATGGAAACACAAGAAAGATATTCTTAAGATGAAGGGTTTGTCCTACTCCTTGATTTAAATATACAGCTTGCTGTTTCCATAATTTTTTCCACCCCCTGTAGGTAAGCATATCCCTTTAAAAAAAGAAAAGAAAAAAACAAGCACTGTTGAGAATGTGTTTATGAACTGCAGAGGTTTCATAAATCCATCCGTCATGATAGACAGCTGGAAGTGAAGAGCGCAGATTTAATTTGATGGTTGACTGCCCCCCTTTAAACTTTCAAGGAATTATTTCTATAGGACCCTTTAATTTATGCCACCCAAATTAATAAATAAATGGTAAAATTATATATATATATATATATATATATATAGTTTTCCCATTTATTTATTCATTAGGGTGGCTTAAATTAAAGGTTCCTATAGAAATAATTCCTTGAATAATCCACAATACAAACAACAAACAATTTGGAACACAAATTGAGATGTTTTTTAAATTGTCCAAGCTGCTTTTTCTCCATACAATGAACATGAATAGGATTTTGTGGATAAGAGCTGTGAAAAGTCCAAATATGACAAAACTATACACTATGCACTATACAATTATCATGTTTTATGAAGCCATATCGAAGCTTTTTGCAGAGAAATAGATTTTGTCTTAAATGTTGCTTCCTTATCCTTGTAACAGAGAAGGATTCACTAACTTCAAATAATGCAGTTTTCATGCTGCTCGACCACTCGACTGAAAAGGTCTCATTTCAGCACCATGGACAGGTCCTCCTACATATACTAATGTTGCCTCTTCAACACTACATGACTATCAGTAACTTTTAACATGTGGGTAATGTATCATTCTTAATGTACTATTATGCTGTGTTTAATCTTTATTTCTTTGCTTTTTTTATGCATCTGATGTTGTAGATCACAATATTTCCCTCTATTTCACACATTTTTGTGTTCCATCTTCTTCGAGCTGTATATTATAATTTTTCCACGAAAATCCACTGTGAGCTTTATTCTGACAGATCATAGGAAGCCATTACCATGTAGGGTGGAGAAATTCCTACCCCCTTCATGTTAAAGAGTGTTGCATAAAATTGAGCTTGACATGAAAGCGGCACAGACGCCCTTACACGGTACCCAAACCAAAAATATCAAGAGAAATGCATGCAAACTAGGTTTATTTTGATTAATGTTTAATTGCTGAAGGTAATTAAACCGAAGGTAGATATTTGATGGAGTTTAATCATTTAACCGCAAGGGCAGTGTTCTCATAATTCAGTAAATCATGTGAAATTGAGGTCTGAATATGAACATACGCCTTATGAATATCTAAATGATCTCCACCCTCAGTCATTCCGATGTATAGTTGGTTCCTCTAGTGTCAATCAGCTCTGCAATTTCATGTAGGTCATGTTTAGCACCACTAGCGAGGCAGGCATACTGAGTTCATGTCCTTTTGTACATTATTTCTGAGTGGATTTAGACAGAGGCCAGTTCCCTGAGCTCTTTGTGCCCAGGGCTGTTGAGTGCTCTGGGATCGTGTTTTTGGAGCAGGGCAGGAGGAGGTGAGGTCACCTGCTTGGCAGCTCATCCGTTTGTGAGCCTGGTGACAAGGCTCTGATTTGGCTTGACATCTGTGGCGTAGCAGGTGAAGGAAATACTTGAATTCGGCTGCAAACTGCTTCTGGCAGGAGGATGGCAGGGCATTTCAGCCAAGTACTCTCAGGCTCTTTCATGGACACATATGGGTCTGTGTATACACCTGATTAAAATACCACCATCCCTGTCGACATACAGTATCCTGAAAATAATGAGCATACAGTTCTTCCTATGTAACTCCAGAACTAACATGAAATCCGGCATTTGTTTTCTTGCATTCTCATTCAGCGCATGTACATCTAGACGATCCGCGAGAGCAGAACTCACTGTGGGGAGGACTTAATAATGCAGAATCTCTTTAAAGAGCTTGGCTGTTTATTAGCGGGCATGCTGTCAAGGGGTGGGGGCTTATGGAGTTGGATCAGGCCATACAGATAAACATTTGCACAGTTATTACATCATTCTTATCACTCAGAAGGAGCACAGGATTGCCCGAAGGCCATGCCAAATTCTAGTTTAAACAAAAATTGTTTGTGTTGTGACATGTTGCATTATATTGGCTGAATAAATCTTGTCTGTTGTGCAAATACAGTATTGTAGATCAAGTTTTAATTGCTTGCAAAGGATAAACAAAGCTATTTAAAGAAGTAGTTCACCCAAAAATGAGAATATATTTACCCTCAGGCCATCCAAGACATTGAATAGTGTGTTTGTTCATCCAAACAGATTTGGAGAAATTTAGCATTACATCACTTGCTCACTTGCTCGTCAGAATGAGAGTCCAAAAAGCTGACAAAAACATGACATAATTCAAAACATGACTTTAGTCCATCGATTGACAATCGTGTGAAGCAAAAACCTGTGTTTATAGCTAATCAATCAAGTCATGTTTGACTTTAACTGTTTTTTTTTTTCAGCCAAATTACCAGCTCATAATCCTTAATAATGCTTCCTCTAATGAAAAAGCCCATTCTCTGTTTTACTCTCATATCATAATCCACCAACATATTTGTTAAGAAAATGTTTAGAATATTTGTACTGTAAACAGTGCTTGATCTGTGCAAAATTTACTCTACTGACTCAACTTTTTTCCCTGAAAAAAATCAATATTATAGATATAAGTTGTAAAAATCAATTTTACCCATTTTCTACAGAGGATCCATTATTGAACAAATGATCTAATGCTAAGTTTCTCGAAATCTGTTCCGATGAAGAAACTCATCTACATCTTGGATGGCCTGAGGCTAAGTAAATTTTTAGTAACATTTAATTTTTTGGTGAGTTATTCCTTTAATGAGAAGATTTTTGGGGTTTATTTTGAATTTGCAGAGTTAAAAAGTTTTTATAGACTTCCAGAGTCAATTTCTGAAACCAAAAGTCAGAGAGAAGTCTTAAGAAGGGGCAAAGAAAAAACAATGGACTCAGAAATGTGAGTGTGAGAAATAAAGATCTTAATGGTTTTATGAGGCTGATGTTAAGGACAGCCGTAATTTGCTACTACAATTTAGTATAAGTTTAAAATTCTTCACCTCTACCTTTACTTGACATCAACTTCTTCCTAATCAATCAATTTTAGCTCTGTCTAATTATACTTCAATGAATCCCCCATCTATTGGATTGCCAGGAGAGAATATGGGTATGTACCTTTATGAATTTCTGAAATTAAATATAGGGAAGCTGGAATAACAAATTTGATCTGTGGCACACAATTTTCATTTTAGAGATCACCACTGTGCTTCTTCAGGGCAGCAAAATGGGTTTCCAGTGCTGAGGGACTTGTCTGAGCCGAATTAGAATTCCTAGACTCAAACGCATCTTATCAGTTTTTGTCGGGGAACTGATTGCATTAAATGTTATAATGATTCACAGATGGCCACTCTCATTTCTCTCTAGAACAGCCCAGACCTTGCAAAGTTAGGATTGTCTTCATGGTTTTGGATTTAAGGTTGATTTTATGGCTGGTAAGCATGCATTTTTAACATGCATTTTCTATGTTATGATACATATCTAATATATTCATCATGATATGATACAGAGCCATATTTTCTGATATATCACAAAGTATCATATACACATCATACTGTATTTAATCTCAATTACTAGTCTAAAATAAAATAAAGTGGTCCCACTTTATATTAGGTGGCCTTAACTACTGTGTACTTACATAAAACATAAGTACAATGTACTTATTGTGTTCATATTGTATGAGGTGGGAAATTATTTTGTTTTATCTATAAACCACTTCTGTAAGTCTATGAATGTACACATTAATAGATCAAAATATCTGCTCAAAGATCTCAACTCTTAACTCAAAAAAATTGTCATATCAATGTATGATTCTGCTTGTACAGTCCTAATTTGTTTTTAGTAGTCCTTTGGCTATCATTATAGACTAGTACCATGATTGATAAACTCTAGCATCAGCGTTAGTTCTAGATACAGTACAGGGAGTTCCATTCAAAGTAATGTGCTGATGGATGGGCTGAGCTAAAGATGTAATGGCCATTAACAGCTTCTATTCTCAGTTCCCAAGAGAGACAGGGATGGGGAAATGCTCCGGTATTTCTCACATGAGGTTCAATATTTGAGAAAAAGACACCATAAAGGGTCTTCTGAGAGATGAATCTGCTGCGAAAACTACTTTTTTTCTCCATATCTGGCAGTAAGACAACTGGGAAGCAGGAGAGATGATTTGAGGATTTGTGGGGTAACAGGCTGGTGGCACTGCTGTCTACACAGTTTCTGCAGTTAAGCATCACAGTCCAGTTGATATGACACTTCATCGTCCAGAGTGTGACCCTTAAGAGGGCACAGGTGAGATGGGCGATGTCCTCACTTGTCCTCTCATAACTCTGAAATGACACTCTCTCTTCTTTCATTTGAATACCACTTGCTTTTCACAGGAGAATAATTTAGGCAAAACTCTGAAAAATTGAATCTGGTCTTCTGAAGTCAGTGTAATTCTAATATATGAGAATGAGCTGACCTTCCCTACTTCAGCAAATGGGACATTGTAATCGTGACTGTTACTGAGACACGTTCTGACATCAGTGGATTCTTTAGATGAATATCTGAATATCTTAAGTGAACATCGGAGTTCACTATATTATTCAGTGTGTGTTTGGAGGTTTATTTATAGACCTCATGGACTGGACACCAAAAAACACAGTCAACAATAAATAGTCCCACCCAGGTCACGTTTGTCTGTTCATGATGCACATATGTTTTGCTTTATATTTTTCAAAATATATTTCTTAAATATGACCCTCAACTTACTGTACTTTTTTTTTTTTTACTTTATATTTATTGATTTTAGGAATATCATTACTAATGAATAGTAAAGAGAAATGATTAAAGTCAAAGGCAGAAAATGCTGAATTTTTTGGATGCATCCTCCGGTTACTTTATCATTTTTGTTAGCTATTAGGTTTGCTCTTATTTGTCTTGCTCTGCATATTCACCATTTTTTTTATTTATTAATATTTCTGTATTGGCTGATTTGCATCCTGTTATTTTTAAATGCAGCTTCCAAAATATTATCAGTGATGGAAACGGTTGTGCTGCTTGATATTTTTGTCGAAACCCCTTAAAATTCTTTGATGAATAGAAAATTCAAAAGAACAGCATTCATTTAAAATATGTTATTTGTAAAAACGTCAAAATATTCACTGTCACTTCTGATCAATTGAATGCATCCTTGCAGAATAAAAGTATTAATAATAAAATACAAAATTGCTTTGCTACATGTAAAAAATCCTTAGAACTGAATTCCGAAATCATAACTACAATCAGAGAGGATAAAGATTTACAATAGATGCACCTAGTCTTCAAATGTGCCGGGCCGTGTTCTTGTGTCTCTTGAAATGCCCACACATGCTACCATGCTAGGGGGATTTTTAATGTGTTGAAACAGGACGTTGTGTCCCTGTCAGAGGAACAGGGCATGAGAGTGATGTGTGATGAGATGCTGCAGTCGTACTCCATTCCAGCTGAGTTGATGGATGGTGATAAATGCTTACGAGTTGATAAATGAGTAAGGATGGTGGTTATAGTTTGTAACAGCGAACAATACTGCACAGTGTAGGCTGCAGTGACCCTTCAATGTACTGTAACAAAAAAACGACCAGAGGCATGGAGACAAATTACTGTCCATCTCTGTTAGTAAAGACATAAAAAATGTTCAGGTCTGTGTTTGATTCATTCAGTGATGTAACTGTTTTCAATTGCCATGATAAAAATAAAATAAAATGCTCAAAATGAAAAATTAACACTTAAATATGAGTTAATATTGGATCATTTTATATAAAAAATATATATATTTCTCAATTTATCACTGTACAATAATTTTACAATTTATTTTGTTTAATATATTTATTTAATAATCACAATAATAATATTAATAAAATAATTTAATAAAAACTCTCCTTATGATTACTGAAAGATTTTTGAGTTGGTTTTTGTAAAAAAGTAACCCCTTGTATGAACACCTACATTTTTCAGGTTTTTCCCAAATTGTTCAGCCCTAAAAGTATTTTACTGTCAGGAAAGTATTTGGATTTTATTGTGCATATGAAGAGTTCCAATTCAAAAGCCTCTTAAAGCCATCTTAGTCAAAAATGATAACAATACTGAGAGAATGCTCTCCATACATAGTATATGTTCATCAAGTACTTACACTTCAAATGAAAGTGACGTGACATTCAGCCAAGTATGGTGACCCATACTCGGAATTTGTGCTCTGCTTTTAACCCATCCAGAGTGCACACACACAGCAGTGAACACACACACACACCATGGACGCACACCCGGAGCAGTGGGCAGCAATTTATGCTGCCGTGCCCGGGGAGCAGTTGGGGGTTCAGTGCCTTGCTCAAGGGCACCTAAGTCATGGTATTGAGAGTAGAGAGAGCACTGTACATGCACTCCCCCCACCTACAATTCCTGTCAGCCCAAGACTCTTCAACTTGCGAGGCCGACTCTCTAACCATTAGGCCACGACTACCCCAATGCGCTAAATCCCAGTCTTAACCCATTCACAAGTATCAGTACTTACATAGAAATCAATGCATAGTAGCCAGAAGAAATGCTAATTTTAAAGAAAAACATCAGTTGTACTTATAGACTTTTGGATCTGGGTAAACCCTAACCCTAACTCTTGATATACACTTTCCTAGAAATCACACCAAGTACTCAAGAATGATTCATTCTTTTCAAATGACTTTTAAGCTATTCAAGTCTTCTGGTGAAAATTCCTGGATCTTGTAATAATTATCTCAGATGTCAGCAATGTCAGTTTATTTATATATTTGCAATATCGTACAGCTGTAGCTCTGAGGCAATAAGTTAGGAGCAGACAGGAGCAGACACTCACACCCGCTGGAAATGTGGTCAGTCCCTGAAATATCTCACTTACTGTGAAGGACCAGTGCTGAGCTACACCACTAAACTTTTCCAATGATTAAAGAACAGCAGCTGAGTTCTTCCTTGTCTCACTGACACACTCACACACTCTGCCTTGAAGCTGAAGACTACTTCAACAATTTCCCGAAGGACAGGGCTTATTAACTGTGGCGGTGGACCCCTTTCCTGTTTGTTTCTGTGTCTGTGTGTGTGACTGGAGACTCTTTCAACTCTCTTGGCTACTTACTGTAGTAATGGCTTTTTTGTCTCCTCTTCGAAATCCTCCAGTGGCGGTTGGTGTTGTGTGAGGTCTTGTCATCCACTTGTGAGAAATGTCATCGATGGCTTTCTGTGGAAATGTCACTCATGAAATTAGGTTTCATGCATGCATAGTCTGCTGATAGACGGTCCAATTTAGCATACTTTGCAGAATCGTAATTGAAATCTGTTGTTACATCCTTCGTGGCAGTTTACTGGTCAGTGTGGATGTGTGTCATCATGGGGTTATTTTCATAATAAAATTAGTGTTTGAAAATAAGCGATCAGCAGTGACACTCTCAGGTTCTTTAAGAACCTGACAAAAAGGTTTTCACTCAGTAAAATTAGCTAAAATTGGCCTAAAGTGATGTAGTGGGTTGGAATGCCATATTTCCAAAAGAATATGTTAAAGGTTTTTTAGGTATTTTATTTCTATCAGGATTGGTGGATCAAGAAAAATTGGAAACATAAAGCACATGAAAGACGTTCAAGAACTGAAAAACACAAACTGAAAGGACTAGGGTTTATAAAGACAAGATAATTGGGGAAACACAGGTGCATGGAATAACTAATTAACAGGGACACAGAACATGTGGAGGGAACACACAACATAATGAGTATCCCTCCCGGAAGGTGCATCTTCGCACTGTAGGAGCAACATGGGGAGGGGAGTGGGTGGGACATAGGGAGGACGCTCTGGCAACCGAGGTGGATGTGGATATCCGTGGTGGAGCCGGAGAGACTGAGAAGCAAGGTGGTGTTGGCTGGAGGAAGGAGCCCAAAGCATGGAGCGACGAGATGCAGCCAGAGGAGAGGAGTCCAGAGGCGGTGGCGAGTCGATGCCTAATCAAGGTGGAGCCGGAGGGATGAGGGAGCCCAGTGGTGCTGCTGGGTCTATGGGTGGAGGTAGAATCCAGGCCTCGTAGTGCAGGGGCAGAGGTGATGGAGACTCCGACCATGGGACACAATGGAAAGATAAACACTTGGGAAAAACGGAAACAAAATGGAGGGTACAAACAGGGGCGCAGATGGGATTTTTTAACTGGGGGGGACCAAGCTGTCCAGCAGTCAAATTCTTTCAGTCCAGAAAAATCATCAGCTCAGTCATAGACGAGGTCTTTATTTTTTTGTAACAATTCAAAAAAGCAAACTTTCTTATATTCTAGATTAATTGCATACAATCTGAAATATTTCAAAAATATTTTGTTTTAATTCTCATGGTTACGATTTACATCTTAAGAAAATAAAAAAAATCAGTATCTCAAAAAAATTTATATTCTATTTTGAGGTTGATTAGTTTGGTAAATGTTGAGTATAAATACAGTGTACCTCCTGGGCTAGTTTAGAATATGCAACCACAATTATGGGAAAGACTACTGACTTGACAGTTGTCCAGAAGACGTTCATCAACACCCTCCACCAGGAGGGTCCACCTCAGAAGGTCATTGCTGAAAGGTCTGCTGTTCACAGAGTGCTGTATCAAAAGTGCTGTGGTAGGAAAAGGTGCACAAGCAACAGGAATGAGCACAGCCTTGGGAAGATAATCATGAAAAGCTGATTAAAGAACTTGGGAGTGTCACAAGGAGTCGACTGAAGCTGGAGTCAGCGCATCAAGAGTCACCACACTCAGACATCTTCAGGAAAAAAGCTACAGCTGTCACATTCCTAGAACCAAGCCACTCCTGAACCAGAGAATAATCTCTGAAGCATCTCACATGGGGTAAGGAGTAAAAGAACTGGACTGTTGCTCAGCGGTCCACGGTCCTCTTTTCAGATGAAAGTAAATTTAGCATTTCACAGTGAAAAAAACACTTCCAAGTGGTTTGCTGACCATGATATTACTGTGCTTGATTGGCCAGCCAACTCACCTGACCTGAACCTCACAGAGAATCTATGGGGTATTGTGAAGAGGAAGAGAAGTAACATCTGGCAAACAATACAGAGGAGCTGAAGGCCTCTATCAAAGCAACCTGGTCTTCAGTAACACCTCAGCAGTGCCACAGGCTGATCACCTTCATGCCATGCCACACTGAAGCCCTAACCAAGTATTGAGTGCATAATTAAACCTGCTTTGGATTTAATTTTTTTTCTTTTTCTTTAAAAGTTTCCTACTTTTAATTTTTTTAAACTGTAAGTCAGCATCACAATTAAAACAAAAAAACTATTGAAATATTTCAGTCAGAAATATTTTCAGTCTGTGAATCTAGAATATAAGAAAGTTTCAGCTTATTTGAATTCAATTACAAAAAATAAAGAACTTTTCCATGACATTCAAATTTTTTGAGATGCACCTGTATATGATCACAATGGTTACCGCTACAGGCACAATTGAGGCAACTACCAGCTCCTCGTAGGACCCCGGGGTCAGGAGTCATAGCAATACACACACAGATAACGTAAACGTCAGTGGAAGCACCATTGTCATGTGTGTTTATTGACAACAGAACAGTGTGTAGTGATGTGAGAATGTGGGTAAAGTAATGGTTAGACTATTATTGTGCTTCAGCCTGCATCTGTCCTGACCTGATTCGTTAGCATCAAAACAAACACACCCATACCCCAACAGGACCTGCTACGGTAGCCGAGAGAGCTAAACATGCTGCAAATGACAAAAATACTTGTAAATTATGAAAACAGTTTGACAACACGTGCTGTATACAAATACATACAAATAAAGAAATGTCCTGCAAAAACACAGACAACATCGGAAATATTTAAGGAAACCGTAAAGTGACAAATGTGGCTGGGACATAATTTATAAATGTTTGCTCTGAAAAAAATATATTTTGTTCATTTTAACAATCCTGGTCATACGATTCCTTAGCTTATTTTATGGATATTATTAGCCTAAATAAGCTGACTAAATACACAATTTCTGTAACTGTGAAAGGTTATGTAAGCTGGCTAATTTACTTTTACAGCTTACCTTACAAAAACTAACCATAGCCTGTGGTTTTACTATTGAAATGAATTAATTAATAAATACATTTATTATATAAAAAAGCTAACAAAAATGGTTACTGTAATAATTAACAAATTAACCATGGATTTATACTACTATAACCATAGTTTAACCACGGTATTTGTACAAATGTGGTCATACAAATGGTAATCAATACTCAAAAAAAAAAAAAAAAAACCTTGTTTAAATTTTCTTTTTGTTGGGGTAATATTTTCAGAGCGTTTCTGTATTTGTTTGTGTTGTGAGCATTTGTAGCTTGTTTTTGTATTTCATTGTGTTGAGTATTTGCAGTACATGTGCTGTCAAACTGATGAAGAAGTTTTCTTAATTTGCCGGTGCTTTTTCTATTTGAATGTGTTTTGTGAAGTTGAGCTCTCTCTATTTTTAAATCTTAACCCCACACGTACATATGCAACCATGGCAACAACAATCGCTAAGATTACACACAAGCATATTCAAACAAAAGCCAACATGGATAAGTTGTGTGCGACAATGCAAAATCTTTACTCACCTATCAAAAAGAAACAAATAAACCTCGGCGTCCGATTCGAGCAAATCCTTGAGTTCTCTCCACGGCTGGAAACCTCCTCCGATATTTACGCGGGTCCTACCTTGATTGTAAACCCTCTTTTTTATCTCCCATCTCTCTCAATAAAAGCGTCAGCTAAATGACTAAATGTAAATGTAAAGTAATATGCGTCCTGTTTTCACTCAATATCCTGTTAATCTTGAGTACATATAGAGTAGTACTGCATCCTTCATAAATCCAAAAAGTCTTTAGTTTTATTATATTCATAAGAGAAAGATAGTCTGTACCGATTTTTCCTGGAAAAACACGACCGACTGGAGGCGTGACGTGTGGGCGGAGCTAAAGAATCACGAGCGCGAATAGGCTTTTGCATTGAGAGCATGTGGAAGCTGTGACATCACCGTGAGGGAAAACCCATCATCCAAAACAAACCATGGCTTACAGTCAGATTCAGCTGTTTATTTATGATCCAGAATCAGATCCAGAGGCTGAAACTGAACGAATGCAGCAGCAGTAACGACTCGCTCAGAGCGGGGCTCGAACCCGGGTCTCTGGCATGGGAGGGGACTCTGGCATGTTTTTTTTTTTTTGGTAATCTGTGCATTGTTGTCTTGCCCTGGCAACCAAGAACACACTTCTTTTGTGACTTTTCGCGACGCCCTCGCTCTGATCAGTGAAGTCTGTTGTGCTCTCAGTGCTCTGCTATACGGGAGCGGGCGCTCTTCCGGCAGAAGTGCGTCAGGACCCATATAAGGAAATTCCGCTCCATCTAACGTCACACAGAGCCATACTCAAAAAAAACTTTCCGAAACTTGTGACAAACAGGGAGGAGTATTTTGGGAACAAAAATACTCCTTCAAATGTGCAACTTAATTTTTGAAACTTTGTCCATGTTTAGCATGGGAATCCAACTCTTTAACAGTGTAAAAAACTCAGTATGCATGAAATAGCATTTCACCCCCCCTTTAATCCTCTGTTTACCAATAGAACCTTTCATTGAGAAAGTGAGGGGGACGTATCTGGTTACTATGAATCTGGGGGGGTCATGTCCCCCCACCCCGTCCCTAGTGCCATCTGCACGCCTGGGTACAAACAGAAGTAACTGTTTTGGTCAGTTCTTCTGTCACAATACACAAGGAAGCCAGGAGGGAGGAGACAAGGAATTCATGAAATGAGAGTCTTTAATAATCCAAATAGGGGACATAGAGCACATGGAAGATGTTCAAGAACCAACAAACACAAACTGAAAGAACTAGGGCTTATCAAGACTAGATAGTTGGGGAAACAAAAATGCATGGAATAACTAATTAACAGGGACACGGAACACATGTGGAGGGAAAACAGAACATGAGTCCAGGGGTGTGACAGTAGTGTTTTGCAACCTTTTTTTCCAATACAATACAGTATTTAAAGGCCAACCCCACAATATTGGCAAAAAAGTATTTCCTCTGGTATTTCTGCTGTAGTTATTATTCTTTATTATTATTATTAATAGAAACTGGTGCTGATATATTAAACTAATTAAAAATTTATCTTGTGAAGAGTCAAGATTCTGCAGCTGGATTCATGAAACATCCTTAAGAAATATAATTCTTATTTTCTTCTTATTTTCTAATTAAAGAAAATAAATTAATATTTTGTTTTCCCAGAAAGTCTTCTTAAGAATATTATTTTTTGTTAAGATTATTCTTAAAACAAAACTTCTGAATAATTAAAATTCTTAAAAATAATCTTCTTAAAATGATAAATATGGTTAATAACTTATAGGCTAACCTCAGTGTCATGTGGAGGGTAAGGAGGAACTATAGACAGTAAAAGAAATGGACACAGCAACCCCATTGGAACTCAATTGAAAAAGTGAAGCCCATTTTTTGCGTTTTTTAGCACTTCCGTTTCTGACGCGCAGACTCAAACGAAGCTTGACGACGTCAGCAACCTGTCTGACAGATGTAAATCTGCTAGTAGCTGTGCGTGCAAACTGCCACCGTTAATCTTGCAGAGATGGTGAGCTTGAGCGGGGAGTTATTTGTCGTGAGTGAACAGGAGTAAGTATTCTGATTAATTATTTTGTATAGTATTTTAAAATGTAACGCCAGTACGCCATATTAAGTTAATTGCCTGCGAGCTTCTCCTCCTGTCTGTACGGTAATGTGACAGAGAGACGAGTGGTTATGACGCAATCGTTAGCCTATTTTTTACAAAAACTGTTTATACGGGCCATAATGTAACATAGAAGGTAATGGAGCCCTTTATACATTGTCGTGTATCTTTAGAAATAAATAATGGACAAACGGAGTCTTTAAATGCCTCAGATGTAAAGTTATTCGCTGTCAAAGTGACGCCAAAATGAATGGGAGTCAATGGGAATGCTAACGCAAGTGAAGTTCTGCTAAAAGAGGGCAGCCCCCACCCGACTTCAACTTCCGGTCGAGTTCCTTGCCCCCTGGGAGGAACTCAAATCGCAGACAGGAAGTACAACACAGAGGGTTTATTACGGACAAAAAAAGGGGGGGGGGGGCAAAACCCACGAGGGGGAAAACAATGACAAGGACAGAGACTAAATAACTAAACAAGAATAGTTTGACAAGATAAACAAAGACTCTAAACACTAGAGCTGTAGTCAAGTCCGGCTTTGTCGAGTCCAAGTCAAGTCCAAGTCCAGGACTAGTCGAGACCGAGTCAAGACCGAGTCCAAAGAGGTTAGAGTCCAAGTCAAGTCCAAGTCCAAAAGTTTCGAGTCCAAGTCCAAGACCGAGTCCAAATGAAAGAAAAAAGGGTCTTCTTCAAGACCACATACTAAACTACTGATAATGTTTGTGATGCGAGAGAAAGCATATCTCCTATTCTAAGAAAATCATTTTACATTATTATTTGTAATGATCAAAAAGCATGTGCAAAGTAACAACTCTGTAGGACAGGGGTCTCCAAACTACATCCTGGATGGCCAATGTCCTGAAAAGTTTGGCTCCAACTGGCCTTAAAACACCTGGAAGATTAGTGTGTCTAGTAAGAGCTTGATTAGGTTCAAGTGTGTATAATTAGGGTTAAAGCTAACAGGGGCGTTAAACAAGATCCTGGGCCCTATGCATAGGCAGTCCTGATGGGCCCCCATGGCCCCCACCCATGAAAATATCCAGGTAAAAAATATATATTTCAGATTCATACTTTTCAAGGGCCCTCTCTTCCTTTGGGGCCTTGCTAATGAGTACTGGTTTTACTCCCAGTCCGACCCTGGGAGCTAAACTTGGATAAACAAACAAAGTTTGGAACTGTAAGGTCAAATCATTTTTATGTACTTTATTTTTTGTTGACATTATATCTGTGGTCAAAAATGTATATGACTATGCCTAATTGGCACAGTGCACAGACACACGCAAAGCTCGGGATATGACAAATGCGCGCAGCAAGGCTAGAATGGATATGTTTGGCTCTACTGGACATGCGCACATAAATACAGCAAATTTTTTGTCCTACTGTGTTAGGGCTTGCATAGACTAGTCGAGCTCTGTCGGAAACAATCGACTACTCCAGCATGCATTAACCATAATGAATACAAAGTGTTTGCAAGTACGACGTGAATTTTAGAATTACAATATTGCGTGGAGCTGTTACTATATGACCTAATCTATGTTGCATGTAAAAATAAAATATGTAATGTAATAATTAGGGTTGTGCCTGAAGCCGAATACCTTATTCGGAATGGCACGGATAATGGCTTAAAAAACGAATAACGCTCAAGGAATAATTCTGCTTGAATACTCGGCTGAAGCTGACACAGTCTGGTGTTTGCTAGACAACAGGTGAGCCAGGGCATCAGCGCCAGAAGTGAATGAATGTAAACTTTATGAGTGAAAAGAGTGCAAATCAAACACCGCATTGTTGTCGCCTCTCTGTTTATCTCTCAGAAATCAGAGCGTTGCAAGAGTAATTTTACCTATAATAATACATCATAGCTACACGTTATATTATTTGCATATATTTAAAAGGCAAATATTGAAAGCTTAGGCTACCATGATACGAATGAATGGAATAAGCACAGCGCGCTCACCAATCAAACAGCCGCGCTGCGCGTCTTAGTCTCTCAAAAACCAAATCAGTTCTCTCTCAAGAGTAGGCTAATGATCAGCTTAGATACGGATACATTGTCTACTTGTCCTACATGTTTGCATCTTTACCTTTTGCTGGTTTGCGCGGCACACACACATCTGTTTAGTGAAGTTCATTAACATTAAGACTCGCTCAAAGTGTTCTGCGTAATGAGAATGTGTGCATTGAATGGATTCAGTCGTGTTCAAATGATCACTAAACGTTTGTCATGACATCTCTCTGCTTGCATGATAAATATTATTTTAGAAATTAATAATTATTTCAGTTTAACATGACATACTTGTTCAGTGATAACTACGAAAAAATATATAAAAAGTCTTAACAGTCTTATCAAGTAACTGTACGATGTTGTATCCGAATGCAGACAGGAAAAATTTTGTGATTGTTACAGATACAAATACTGGCTGTTACATGAAAATGTAAATATGTAATGTCACTGGCTGTTACATGAAAATGTAAATATGTAATGTCATATATAAAGTTTTTAAAATTACATGTAATTGTTGCATAAGGCTATACATTAATACGCGTTTATTGATAAAAAAAAAAGGCTATCTAGGTGTAGACGTAAATAAAACACAATCTAACAGGTAGAAAATTAAATTAGAAACATCTAAACTTTTCAGGTCGCAGTAAGTGCACCACTGGTCATGCACATCCTTTCCCGGAACAATACTGAAGGCTAAGGCAAGATGGAGAAACAGATGATCATAGTTGTACAAGGATAGCCATTTTTTAAATGAATCTATTAGCAGAGCTACTGCAAGTGATTTTAAGTGCTGGAATTCCATTTATTCTTTGCTGAAACTTCTGCGTCATCATGGAGAGCGGGTAATGGTTGCCCAGCAACAGCAGACGCCACTGTAGCGCGAGCGCAGATTACAGAGTGCTTTGGATTAAGGAGAGCGGCGCGCCTAGCGTTTTCCACACGTTTTCAGTCGCGACATCATGCATATGTGGTTTTGTTTTGAAGGAGAAATTTTTTATTTTATTTTTTTTCTGGACTCGGTCGAGACCAACTAGAAGACTTGGCGAGTCCAATGGCCAAGTCCGAGACAAGTCCGAGTGCAAATTCAACGAGTCCGAGACAAGTCCGAGACGACAGAAAAATGTCTCGAGTCCGGACTCGAGTCCAAGACCGGACTCGAGTACTACAGCCCTACTAAACACTAACTATAAACAAACACTCACAGTTATACAACGACTTCAAGGGGTGACAATGATACAATATATCACAAGCTAACATGAAGGAACACATATGTAGAAACACACATGAACCGACAAAAGACAGAGCACACTAGGGGATATAAATAGGAAAACTAATTAAGACACAACAGGTGGCACTGGTAAGGCAATCACGACAAAACTAGGATAACAAGGGGGCGGGGCAAGGGGATGAGACAACACAAGCACATGGCCCAAAGACAACACGGGTCTGTCATGATCCTGCCTCAAGACTAGGGAAAAATCAAGGACACGAGGGCATAATCATGACAGAACCCCTCCCTTAAGGAACGGCTTCCAGATGGGACATGACAGACTGGGAAACAGACACAAACCAACAAAACATGACAAATAACAATAAAGGTAAACATGAAAACACTATGAAAGGGTTAGGGTGACAAATAAAAAAATAAAAAAACACCACACACAAGGAAGGGGAGGAGGCGGGACAAGAACGTTCATGGGGGGAAGTCCAGGGTGGGTGGGGGCAGCAGGAGTCTTAGGAGGACGGGACGAAGGCTGACGACGAGGGATCCGGGCAGGTCTGGGTGGTGTTGGGTGGGGAGTGGTCTCTGGACAACATCAGAGGACATGACAGGAGAAAAATCACAGGACACTGGACAACATCTACTGGACACTGGACAACATCTACTGGACACATGACAACATCAGTGGAGACAGAAACTGGCTCAGGAACCGCGCTCACTGTGGCTGGCTCGGGATCAGCGCTCACTGTGGCTGGCTCGGGATCTCTGGGGACAGGGTCTGCGGACAAGACAGGGACTTCTAAAATCTGAACTAGACGAGACAAATAATCAGACAGAGTCTTGGCAGCAAGGACAACAGGCATCTCTTTACGAGCCGAGACAGATTGCAACACCGCTTCTGCTGCAGAGTCGGCCGCGGCTCTTTCCTCAGCCCTCTCGACTGCTGACTTGGACACAGTTCTCTCAGTCGCCAGTTCGGGGTCAAGGTTCACTGCTGCTGGCTCGGGGACACCAGCACTCACAGCTGCTGGCTCGGGGAGGCCAGCGCTCATTGTTGCTGGCTCGGGGACGCCAGCGCTCACTGCTGCTGGCTCGGGAGGCTTCGCAGACTCAGGAGGAGTCAGAGACACAGGACCGGAAGACCCCTTCCTCCTCCTCCTCCTTGGCCGTGGTGCAGAGGTCACAGCTGGATCTGAGACTGGTTGGGGGAGTTCGGTCTCCGGCAGGGCAGATTCTGATGCTGATGATTCCGAGGCAGCCTCCCACTCACCCTGTCTTGTCAGTCGGGGACAACAACCAGCATTGCTGGCGGAACTCCAGTTGACGCTGAAGATTGGAGGACCTCCTGTCCTCCTGATTCTGTCATGTGGAGGGTAAGGAGGAACTCAAATCGCAGACAGGAAGTACAACACAGAGGGTTTATTACAGACAAAAAAGGGGAAAACAAAACCCACGAGGGGGAAAACAATGACAAGGGCAGAGACTAAATAACTAAACAAGACTGGGTTGACAAGATAAACAAAGACTCTAAACACTAACTACAAACAAACACTCATGGTTATACAACGACTTCTTCAAGGGGTGACAATGATACAATCTCTCACAAGCTAACATGAAGGAACACATATGTAGAAACACATGAACCGACAAAAGACAGAGCACACTAGGGGATATAAATAGGAAAACTAATTAAGACACAACAGGTGGCACAGGTAAGGCAATCACGACAAAACTAGAATAACAAGGGGACGGGGCAAGGGGACGAGACAACACAAGCACATGGCCCAAAGACAAGGGTCATGGGTCTGTCATGATCCTGCCTCAAGACTAGGGAAAAATCAAGGACACGAGGGCAGAATCATGACACTCAGAATGGTAAAAACAATGTAATTCATTAATTGGCTTCTTTTTTTTAATTAATTGTTATATTTAAGCATTACATCAACACTTGCTACATATAATACATATTAGGACTATATATAGCGAAGTGCATGAGTTTTCCGTAGTGACACAATGCCACAATAATTCCATCTATTCCAGAATCTGAGATGTTTTACCAGTTTAATTGAACTGATTTTTTCTTTGGTCAGTATTGTACAATAGATGTTTGTGACTGAGCCAAATTCTTCAGCAAAGTCATAGAAAATGAGCTTTTGCATCTCAGTAATGTTCTCAGAACAACACGCTAATGTCATTTTTCATGCAAATCTACTGCAGAACTTTATCCAGCCACTGGCTTTTTAATGCCATTGATGAACTTTCTGTGTGAAGTCAGCTGAAACTAAATAAAACATTTGAGACCTTTTTGAAACGTTTTGGTCACATGGATGTTCATTGGAGAGACATAAATCTCTCAGGATCCATTAAATTATCTTCATTTGTATTTGAAGATTAGTCAAAGTCTTATTGGTTTGGAGCAACTTGAGGGAGTAAATGGTGAATACATGAATACAGCGTGAATTTATGAATTTTATTTTTAATCTACGATCTACAGGTTGCTCTTGCTCCAGTATTAGTGGTATAGCTCCCCAAAAAAATTGCAGAACATTTTCTCACCCTCAGGCTATCCAGGATGTAGATGAGTTTGTTTCTTTATCAGAACAGTTTTAGAGAAATTTAGCATTACATCACTTCACCAATGGATCCTATGTAGGGAATAGGTGCCGTCAGAATGAGAGTCCAAACAGCTGATAAAAGTTTTATAATCCATAATGACGCTTTCTCCAGAGAAACAAAGTAATCTACAGTACATCTCGGATGACATATTTTTGAGAGAACTGTTCCTTCAGGCATTACAGAAAGCTGTAATCTTATTTGCTTTTTTGAATGCAGTTCTTAGTGTAACTGAGGCTGATTCACTCCATACATCAGAACAGGAGAATTAAGTGATTTTTACATTCTCTCTGGTTCTTCTCTCTTAAGATGGAATGTTCTGCAATTAAATTTTAAAGGTCCCGTTCTTCGTTATCCCATATTTTAAACTTTAGTTAGTGTGTAATGTTGTTGTTAGAGTATAAATAATATCTGTAAAATTCTAAAGCTCAAAGTTCAATACCAAACGAGACATTTTATTTAACAGAATTCGCCTAAAAAAAACGACTCGTTTGAACTACATTCCTCTAGTTCCTGCAGTAATGACCTCACTAAAACTAACCTCCACCCACATCAATACACAAACAGGGGGGCGTGGTCTTCTTGCACTCCAACAGACAAGAGGAAGATTTGCGTTTGTGTTTGTCACCATGTCGACGAAACGCTGTTATTTTCATCTCGGAGTCCAATCATCTGTGTTTGGCCTTCCCAGGGATGCTGTACTTGGAGGTTAATGGTTACAATTTATGTTTAACTTGGTTCCTGAAAATTATAATCCACATGTAAAACTATGTGCAGCACATTTTGCTGAGGACAGCTTTCTCAATTTCAATCAGTTTGATGCCAGATTCGCACAAAGATTATTCTTGAAAGATGGAGCAGTTCCCTCTTTGTCTGGAGAAGGTGTTGTTTATGAACAAAACAAACGGTATGTGTATTTTATAATTTAAGTTGGTGCGTTTAACAGTTTCTGTAACTCATTACACAAAGGGCAATGCTGTTTACCTTTGTAAACTAAATGTTAGGGCTGTGCAAAAAAATCTAATGCGATTTTCATGCGCATCTCGTCAGTAAAAACGCTGTGATTATAAGTACATCTCCAGCACATGCTCCTACCAACTTGTTTCTCAAAACTAGTCCAATCGCGTTTCCAGGAGGGTAGCCTGCACTCAGCTGCCTTCGAATCACAACACAGGAACCGCTGGCCCAATCAGAATTTGTTACGTATTTCTGAAGGAGGGACTTCATAGAACAAGGAAGTCATCAGCTTGTTTTTATGACAGTGAAAACAGCGGTATACAGATAGGTGAACTGTGTGAAAAATACTGTGTTTTATTACAAGCGAAACATGAACACATGTTATATTGCACACTGTAAACACAATCAAAGCTTAAAAAAAGCACTAAAACGGGACCTTTAAAGGAAAACTCCACCGTTTTTTGAAATAGGGCTTATACACATTATTTCCTACATTTAGATAGGTGGGCAAATGCATTTTTGTGTCAGTGCATGCATTGTTTTAGTTTGACTGGGTCGGCGTTAGCTTAGCTTAGCACAATGAATGGAATCCTTTGTTGCCAGCTAGCATGGCCTGAGTAAAAGTGATCAAAAAAATAAAAGAAACCCACCTAATTACTTCTTGTGGCCTGCGTATTCACAACGAGTACAAATAGCGATCCAGATTAACACTAGGCGATTTCCTAGGCAGATATTGACTTGGGACTATATTATGGGGAAGCACAGGCGAAGCACTGCTGCTTAGGCGAAGCACTGCTACTTCGGCGCAGAGAATCACGCAACACATGAAATCCCACGACTTCCGTCAACACACTGGCGTGAATGGTAGCTGCCTGGCTGTTTTCCTTACAGTACACGAATGGCGATGAACATGGCTGATTTTGAGAGAGACGAAGAGGGTGACTTCTCAGACAGTCAAGAACCAGAACCATACCTATTTGAACCAGAGTTTACAGAAGCCGAGCTGCGTGCTTTGGAAATAGAACGACAGGAGGAGGAGGTTGCGTTCGCTCAACAGCCTGAGGACGTGAGGATGAGAGCCAACATGAACTGGTGGTGTGAATGTGGGGGAATATGCCAATCTATGCCGACGGAAATAGAGTGTCTGTGCTGAAGAGAGTGGGACATGTTTTTGCCATTGATGACCAGGCTCAACACGTCAGATCAAGATGAGCGTGCCCGAAGTTGTGTGTGTCACATCTACAGAGGATTTCACGGTGCTGATCCATTCTGCAGTACAGTGCAGATTTTTTTTTCCGGTGTGACAAAGTGAACTGGAAAAAACGCCCCACGCCGAATGGACCAAATGGACAGCTGTCCACAGAGTAAGTGATTATTTTAATCATGACGCATGTATAGATCGACCCATATTATACCTGTATTCACATAAAGTTGATGTTTTCATGTGTTGCGTGATTCTCTGCGCCGAAGTAGCAGTGCTTCGCCTGTGCTTCCCCATAATATAGTCCCAAGTCAATATCTGCCTAGGAAATCGCCTAGTGTTAATCTGGATCGCTATTTGTACTCGTTGTGAATACGCAGGCCACAAGAAGTAATTAGGTGTTTTTTTTTTTTTTTCGATCACTTTTAATCCGGCCATGCTAGCTGGCAACAAAGGATTCCATTCATTGTGCTAAGCTAAGCTAACGCCGACCCAGTCAAACTAAAACAATGCATGCACTGACACAAAAATGCATTTGCCCACCTATCTAAATGTAGGAAATAATGTGAATAAGCCCTATTTCAAAAAACGGTGGAGTGTTCCTTTAAGGAAGTCCTGACTGAAGTTTTACTGTGTTTGAAAGGAATTAAATAGTCAAACTTATTTTGGTTCACAAAGGAAGTGTAAGATAAGCAAAGCTGCTTACACACAAAGCTTAGAATTGGGCTATTGTTCACCTCCAACAAAAATACAGGAAAGCAGTGCAAGAAAAGGCGTTGATCTCATTGTTTTATCCTGTTCCTCTCTCCAGGCAAACATGTGCATCAAAATAAATCCTTTGCTGTTTGCGCCAAGGCTGGAAGCTCAAGACGTGGCCTTTTGTTGGCATTTGCTATCAGGTTTTTATAATCCATCATAAGGCCTGTATCTGTACCCTTGCCATCTCGCCATAATACATTCACTGACCATGTCGCACTGACCCAGGCAGAGAAGTCAACAAATGGATTCTCCATTATGCATGTTCCATTTATTAACAGTTTCTTCACTAGTTACTTCCCCACAGCCAAGAATACATGAATACTGAAATGCTTTTGACGGAGGCGTCGCTGGGTTTCAGTGAAGCGCTTTGAAAAGCCACCTCAAAGAGAAAGAAAGTTTATGAATCAGTTAGAGTGACTCTCTTATTTTACTCTTACTTTCATGTCAGTTATTTGTGTGCTCTGGGTTAAAATCTTCTTGATAGTTTGGATTAAAAGACTATGGCACTCTGGTCGCTTATGAGAGTGGAAGAAGACCTTCACTGTAGTCTAGTTAGCAATAAGGATCATTGCATTCATGAACTAACAGCTAAAGTAGGGATAACATCTAGTTTGGCCAGTGGTTAAGCATAATCTCATGCTGTGGGGTTTAATATGTATATAGATTCAAATGAACAACTGAAATGACTGAAGATCTGGACTAGCTCATGCTCTTCTCAAGACTTTTGCTCAGATACCAGAGCACAAACCCTCACCTCAGTTTTCTGTTTCAAACTTTCACATAGCATCTTTAGATAATAACATTAACAATTCAAATCCAGATTTTGTTTATCAAAGATTTATTTAACAATTGTATTTACCCCCCCCCCCCCAAAAAAAAATAATAATATAATAATATGATAAATCCATCATTTTTGTGTAGTTTTTTTCCAATATGCAATAAATTCATTGAATCAAGCTCCAGGCCATTCAGCGCTCATAAACCCACATATAGCAGTCTCACCTTGGTCAAATGTTCTGGAATTGGCCACTGGCTCTGATGTCTCTATAGTGGTTAAACATGAGATATAATTTGTTTGGGTAACTTTAACGGCCAGTCTTTGGTCTCAATAATCTATTTTTTTTCCAGAGCAAATTGTTTTGGCTGAGGGCAAAAGATCATGACGTTAAGTTTTATGTAAAGTTAATGCTGTATATCAGAGCGCTGCTTTTGTACTTTTGACTGTATTGTCTAGCAACTTTTATGATGGCTGTTTTTGTTGTTTATTATTGGAAAAATTATATTTTATATTCATAGTAGTACTTAGTATTAACTTAGTCAGATGCAGGTAATCACACTCGCTTAGTCAGTCTCTCTCATAATAATCTACATATAGTACAGAAAGCTTTTAATACAGTGATACAATAAGCTTTCAACGAAGCAGCTCAACGTTACTTCATTATTTCGTTAAGTTTTCAAATTAGTAATGGATCTTGAGCTCAGCTGTCATACTGTCAAAATGAGATTTGAATCTGTGACGGAAGGAAGTATTTCTGCACAAAAGGGTTTTTAAAGACACTCCGTTGATGTTTTTCTTCTACAGTATATTTACACACTCCTGCTGCCGAACTGTTGTATAAATGCAATGTCACACTCGTAGACATGAGATATTGCTGTATATCAGCAAGCTGTGATTACCTACATAAGTAATCACGGTGTGCCGATATACAGCTATATCTCATGTCTATGAGTGTGATATTGCTCAGGGCCTGGTTCCCCGATAACGCTCACTCTTAGCGTGCTAAGAAGACCTCGAAGGATATATCTTACCAAAGTTGTTTATGATCCTAAGTGTGTTCCCAAAAAATTCCTTAGAAAGCTTCTTAACACGCTGCCTCTTATGTCTGACGTTACAATGGCGCTGTTCCGAGTGAGGGTGCTGAATTAGTTGGCATCGATTACTCATGAATCGATTTTCCTCTTCACGCGAAGGTGCAATACAGCGTTAAGAAAGACAACACGTTCTATGCAAATGAAACATTCCTCAAATTATTACAGTAACATTTATTTTAACATATTTCAAGTTATCAGTAGAATATAGACTATGAATTAAATTATTAAATGGTCAGTAATATGTTCACACGATATGTTGTGACGGTTAGACGAACTGGGTATCCCTTGTTAATCATCCACCCTCCTTATCCAATTTTGCCACTTGTGCTGGTTCTTGACATGGGTTTAACGACTTTTAAAAAATATATAATACACTTTATATTAATGGTAAGGTACTTTACAATCAGATTTCATTGGCAAGCAGCTGTAGTTACTTATGTTTAATGCGGTATTGATTGCCATTGGTTAATGTTTTCAATAAAAAGCAACCTATCTACAATGAACAGAGAGAGAGAGAGTTAGATACAGAATATGCTGGGGAAGCAACGTAAAAAAGGGCACCAAGCTTCTTGTCAGAGAAACTTGAAGTTTTGCTGGACCTTGCCACCAGATCAGAGATCACACCCCTATGGTCCACTATAACCTGCACGTTTATGGCCGCATATCCCTTTCGCAATAAGTAGCCTGGGCCTAATCAATCACTGAAAAAAAAAAACGTAGTGCTGCCAGCAGTTGGACTTCAGGGCTTAAAGCAAAATTCCGCCGCGTTAGCCTGGCAAGCGCTGGTCTAAGAAGGCCCAGCAGCTCCATAATGAGCTGTCTTGGGAGGTGAGTTTTTTTAATATAGTACGTCAGGCAAAATGTCAAAAGGGCTTAAGTTATGCCAAATAAAAAAATTGACATGGACTAAACGGCTTCGCATTTGGCCACATAAAGTCAATTTCATAAATAGGCCTGTATCCATTGCGAACATATTTTATTTTGAGTCTTAAAACGTTCATAACATAAAATCATTGTTGAGCCACAACATTGTCAACATACTATAGTTTTTGACTTGTACTGCACTGTGCTGATTTCTAAAGACTGCTGCACAGTGGCGGTGACTATCGTCTTGAGCTCAAACTATTATGCTAAATGCTAAGAGAGAGCTTACTATGGTCTAGACCAACCTTAGTAAAGTGTGACTTACAGGAGATATACTAAGCGTACGAACGTGTCGGGAATCGTGCAATAAGGTTAAGAGAGAGGTTAAGGAATAGGTTAAGAACTATTTAGCGATAAGAAGGTTTTGGGGAACCGGGCCCAAGTTCTTTCTTTCTTTCTTTCTGAACATCACAATTTATTACAATTTAAAATTATGTATTTATGCACAGTATGTATGGTATTTATGTAAGTATGTGAAGTAGTGTAGAAGCATTTCATTACCAACAAGGATGACTTTGTGTATCAGAGGCATGAACACACCCTGCATTATGAATAATCTCATTACATCCATATTCAAATCAACCTGTGACTTCTGTGCAATATTGGTATGTCTCTCCAGGCTGCTTCTACTTCTCGAGGCTCTTATCTTTTCGTTATGTGAGCAGGACAGAATACCATACAGCATCCAGAGGCTGAGTTTATTATGAGTTTGAGGGCAAAAGCCAGATAATCTTATTGAAGTCATTGCACCCACTTGTCTCTGGTACATTTTGGTAGAAACTTTAGAGGTTCATTTCTCCAGATGTATTTTGATGTTCCTCTTTGACTTAACTTGTTAAACTGTATTAGACTCAAAATTTGGAAAACATGTAGTTTAGTTTGGGGGGTTATATATTTTTTTAGTGCTTTATTGTTCACCTTAGAAAAACTTGCCATGTGTTTTTATGATAATTAATAGTATATTCTGCCCTACTTATTCATTCTTAATGCAAGTTCATGAATTTTTTAGCTGTGTAAAGAGCCCTGTTTACGATAACAATGTGCTGCAAGTGTGAAGCAGCTGGTGTGATCTTATTACAATCTTGCCTACAGTAAATTTATGTAAATTTGAGCTTTATTACAGGTGGGAATTTTTATGAGGGATTGCCAACATCAGGGACTCATTCACAAGAGATTCTGTCTTGTGTATTGGAGACTGTTGCCATTTCTTCATTTCAGCTAACGGTATCATTCTGCTGTAACTGTATAAATATAAATGAATGTTTTGCTCATCCAGGAAAAGAGAGAGAGAGAGAGCGAAAAAAAAAAAACTCCTCAAAAAGTGAAAATGTGCAGTCATTTACTTAAGGAACTCTTTTTATTTATTTATTTATTTAATTTAATGTTTTTACCCCATTTGACCATTAAAATGAACTTTAATTTATGACATTAAATGCAGTCAGTCATATGAAGTAGTACTGAACATCATGCTCTTCCCTTTTAGCAAGCATGAGGGGCAATGGTAGACCATTATTACTTTTTCTTAAGCATTCTGATTACCATTAATATGGGAGTTCCCTTTCAGTCGGTCACTCTCGACACCACGTTGGTGACCGATGAATATGGGATATCACTTCGATAGACCAATCTACTTTGAGTGTAAACTAAATGAGCCAATGCACATTGGCTTGCAATTATTGCATCCAGGTGCCGCTGATCACTGTGTGAGTATAAGAAGGCAGCAGGTGCAATGCATTTCCAGTTTTTCGCTTCGGAACCGAGCGTTAGTATTGCTCTGCTCAACTGTGTCTGCTGTGAACTACGAGTTCAGCAGGAAGCTTCGTGTTTTGGCGAGACGGCACTTCAGCGGCGGTCGTTCCTGTGTCGAGTGGATTGCACACTTCAGGCAGCACTACCCCTGTCATGTTGCAAGCGGCCAATTCCCCTGTGCACCTCAGCACTAAAAGAGCATTCCCTAAAGAGCAAATTTATCTAAAAGAAAGACGACAGACCATCCTTATAAGGATGCCGTTTCACCCGTGCGTTTCTGGGTGTGGTCGTTACCTGGCAACGGGTGATGGTTACGACCGCTGCCTCACGTGTCTGGGCGTTGAGCACGCTGAGGTGGCTTTCGTGGATGAATCATGTTTGAACTGCAGGAATATGACTATCTCGGAGCTGCGAACCAGGCTCCTTCATATGGCATTCCTCCTTTGGAGTCAGAAGGTTCTGAGGTCACTTTGTGCCGTTCACAATCCAGGCCTGCTCAGTCGTACAGCCGACAAGCTGTCTCGAGCAATGCCCCTGGGAGAATGGCGACTCCATCCCCTGATGGTCCAGCTGATTTGTAGGCGGTTCAGAGCTGCTTAGGTAGACCTGTTTGCTTCTCCAGAGACCTCTCACTGCCAGTTGTTCTACTCCCTGACCGAAGGAACTCTTGGCACGGATGTACTGGCACACAGCTGGCCACGGGTAAGCTAGTATGCGTTTCCACCAGTGGGCCTTCCCGCACAAACACTGTGCGAAATCCGGGAGGACGAGGAGCAAGTCTTGCTAGTAGCGCCATATTGGCCCATGCAGACCTGGTTCCCTGAACTAGTGCTCCTTGTGACAGCCCCTCCTTTGCCAACTCCTCTGACAAAGGATCTACTGACCCAGAGATGGGGCACCATTTGGCACCCGCGTCCAGACCTATGGAAACTCCATGTCTGGTCCCTGGATGGGACACGGAGGTTCTAGGTGACCTACCCCAAGAGGTTGCGAACACCATCACTTCGGCAAGAGCACAGTCTACGAGACACGCTTACGCCTTGAAGTGGAACCTGTTCATCGAGTGGTGTTCTTCTTGCCGAGAAGACTCTCGAAGATGTCCGATTGCAGTCGTTCTTGTGCTTTCTGCAGCAAGGGCTGGAGCGAAGGCTGTCTCCCTCCACCCTCAAAGTCCAGGTTGCTGCTATAGCTGCGTACCATGACCCCGTGTGTGGGAAGTCTTTGGGTAAGCATGACCTCATCGTCAGGTTGCTTAGAGGGGCCAGGAGGTTGAATCCATCCCGACCCCCCTGTATACCCTCTTGGGACCTGTCTCTAGTGCTTAAATCACTACAGCAGGGCCCATTCGAGCCTTTGCATTCAGTTGAGCTAAAGTTTCTTTCATTGACATTCTGCTCCTGCTTGCACTGGCCTCCATCAAGAGGGTGTGGGACCTGCATGCATTTTTGCTCGAGGATTTGTGCCTAGAGTTCGGGCAGGCTGACTCCCAGGTAATCCTGAGGCCCCGGCCTGGCTATGTGCCCAAGGTTCCCACTACACCCTTCAAAGACCAAGTGATGAACCTGCAAGCACTGCCCCTGGAGGAGGCAGACCCAGCCCTGGCTTTGCTTTGTCCCGTCCGAACATTAAGGTGCTACGTAGACACGGACACAAAGCTTCAGGACCTCAGACCAGCTCTTTGTCTGTTACAGAGGCCGGCAGAAGGGGAGTGCCGTCTCTAAGCAGAAGATGGCCCACTGGATTGTGGATGCCATAACCCTGGCTTATCAGGCTCAGGATGTGCCCTGCCCATTCAAGTTGCAAGCTCACTCAACTAGAAGTGTTGCATCCTCCTTGGCGCTGGCTCTTGGTGCCTCGCTGACAGACATTTGTAGAGCTGCAGGATGGGCGACCCCTAACACGTTCACTAGGTTCTCTAGCCTTCGTGTAGAGCCGGTATCCTCCTGTTTTCTCACCTCAAACGGGTAGTGGCACTGAGAGGCCCCGGTTAGTGTCAGCTTGCTTAAACTGCTCCAGAATGTTCATACTGTAGACCCTGTTGAGATCCTCCATCTAAAAGATGGAGCGGTACCTAAGCGGTACTCGTATGTGTATAGTCCACGGTATAGCCTTAGAGTCCATGTTTCCCCCGGCAGACTTCTGCCTTCCCAAGAGGTTTTTTAATCACCTCAAATTTCTCTGTATACTCCTAAATGGATGCTATATGTGTATTTGCCTCCGAGACCTCCTTCCGGAAGGATGGGGCTTCCACAACGTCCCGGTTCCAAGCGGACTGGGTACGTTTTCCCAGTGTTATCCAATCTCACCCAGTGAGGTAGTGCTTTGACAACGGTTAGTGGAGCTACTTGTTCTGAGCCCTGGCCTACACCTAATAGGGGCACAGGCGGCTCGCACAGGGCACTGGGAGGGGCAGAACCCATGGCGCTTTGATAGGGATCCCATATTCGTCAGTCACTGACATGGCGTCGAGAGTGAACGACTGAAATGGAACGTCTCAGTTACGTATGGTAACCCTCGTTCCCTGAAGGAGGGAACGGAGACGCCACATCCCGTCGCCATGGTTGCTGTACCGCCGTTGAGCTGCTCTCGCAGTGATCAGCGGCAGCTGGATGCAATAATTGCATGCTAATGTGCATTGGCTCGTTTCGTTTACACTCGAAGTAGATTGGTCTATCGAAGCGATATCCCATATTCGTCGCTCACCGACGTCGCGTCTCCGTTCCTTCCTTCAGGGAACGAGGGTTACCATACGTAACCGAGATGATACAGTCAAGTGCACAAAGGTTTTTTTAGTCTTGCACAGAGAAAATGTCTTCATGTGTGACGCAAAGCCAGGAAAATGATTTGGCATGGGCCAATTTCCTAATGTTGTATTTTATTTTTATTTTATTTATCTGTGTTATATTTTATTAAATTAGTTATTTATTTGTATAAATGTTATTATTTTATTTTATTTATTTATTTATTTATTTGTATTTGTATTTGTATATTTAGTTTTCTTCTCAATTGGATCAGACTGTAAAAAGGTATTTTATTTAAAAATAAATTGTTTTATTTTTATTTTCTTTGTTCAATTTATTTATTTTGTCATTTACATTATATTATTGTATTTACTTACTTTGAAATAAAAAAAAATACTAACTTCCAAAAATAGACATTCATAAGCTTAATCCTTCTAAAAACTATTACTGTAATTTTTTATTTATTTATTTTTTAATTCTCTGTGATTATTCCCTAGTAAGGTATAGTAAGGAGTGCACATACTGGAATTTAAAGTACCTTTCAGGATCAGTCTCTCTCACCTGAATATGATTATCCTGTCTGATTCTATTCTTATCACAAGCAAAGGTCTGATTGAAAGTGAACCAACAGCCAGGAGGACAACACAGGAACAGGCTGAAAAATGGATAGTAGAGAAAAAAAGATATTATATAGCAGTGCGGGAAAGATGCTTTGAGCCATGAAGTGAGATGTCAGTAGAAGACAGTTGAATTAGTGTATGGGTTTACTGTACCAGATATATGCCATATTCTTAAAAGCATCAAGGCGCTATTTTTGCATTTAGTGAATCCATTTCTGTCAAAAGCTTGTGACACTTCAGTAGGTCAAAAAAAATAATAACAATAATAATTATTTTTTCAAAAAACCTTCCAGCAGAGACTTCACACAATTATTTCAGCGTGGGACCAATTAATTTAATTAAAAACATGATTTATAAAAGCTGCTGTTGTTGGTCCAAAGGAATTTCTGTTTGATTTCATGTTGTTTTTCCATCACACAAGACAATTTAATTGATTTTTAATAACAGCTGTATGTGAAGTCATTGCATATGAAGTCAAAATGTGCATATCAGGCAATCAAACAGTTTTCTTCATGCTTTACATTGCCAATTGAGACCATTGCTTTAGAATTATGCCAATAGGTAATTTTTCATCCACACTTGAGAGTGTATAGATTCATTTATTCACAGAATTGATTGACTGTTCGAAAAAAAACCATGACATATGGTAAGAATTCAAACACATTTTCACCACGTCATCATGTGAGTGAGCTTTTAACATCTTAACCTGCGAGAGAGGTTGTGATTGATTTCTATTGAAGTCAGCAGAAACTCACTAGAATATACAACAGTGGTAGAAGCCATTACATTTAATAGCATAGTCTGCAGTGTGGCAGTTTAATGGACATATCCTCACTGACTTCCCCCCCAATCTGTGCAACTGAAAACATTAGCCTTATGTCAGTTTCTGCCAGAGCAGTTCTCCAACAAATGCTTTGCTCACCCTCACAGTGGTAAATTTCATTTCAAACCTACATGTGAGATAAAAGGGCATATTTTAGTCACCGTCTAGGAAGAATGCCAAGCATAACACAGACTGGAGTGTGTTTGCATTATTGTTTTGTTGTTCTTTGCTATTGCCCCATCCTTTTGAAAAGCATTTGGTATGAATTGTGCTTATAATAACGTGCTGCTTCAGTGATTTTGATGTAGTTGATGGCTTAAGATTTGCATTTCTTTGATGCTTTTTTCATTTACACAATGTGTTTACACTCTTAAAAATAAAAGTTCTTAATTGACTTCCAGAACCTTTAAAAGAATAGTTCCAGAAATAAGCATTTGCTAAATGTACTCGCCCTAAGGCCATCTAAAAAGTAAATGAGTTTGTTTTTTCATCAGAACAGATTTGGAGAAATTTAGCATTTACATCACTTGCTTACCGTTGCAGTGAATGCGTGCCATCAGATTGAGAGACCAAACAACTGATAAAAAAAGTCACAATAAACCACAAGTAATCCATACCACTCCAGTCCATCAGTTATCATCTTGTGAAGAGAAAAGCTGTGTATTTGTGTTATACAAATCCATCATTAAGATGTAAACTTCAAACTGTCGCTTACTTTAGTGAAAAAGTCATCTTGTCTGAATCAGGAGAGAAATATGCACAGATGAAACACTGTTTATAAGCGAAAACAGTCTTAAATATATTGCTTGCTGGATTTTGATGTAAGAAGACAAACATGGGATGGACTTTTTCACTGAAAGAAGCATTTTTATATATTACGACGCGTATTATCGGGGGAATATCTGTAAGGCATCATCCAAAACACACGTTTAGTCTGGCTTATTGTGAGATCAAAGCCTCAAATGTGTTTCCTTCATTTATTATACATTACAATTCAGACTACATAGAAAAAGGAGGGACCCAGAGGATGAAGCATTCACATTTGATTTATTCTCCAGCCCCAGATTACGGCTCTGACTGTCTGAACCTGAGAGCACAACACATCTAATTGTGCTACAGTATGTGGTGATCACTCCCTGCCAATACTGACTACACAATAACAACCTTTTACAAAATGGCTTTGCATTGCGTTGTTTATTCTATTCTATTCCGAAATGCACACTCCTGATTTGAGAAGATTTGTAACACTGAATGTTTTCAAAAGGACTGTCAGAAATAATTAATAATTAATGTTTTAGCTTAGATAAACCTTTTCCTTTTTTTGCTTCTGTAATTGTTATTTGTTATTAAAAAGTTTTTAGAAAGTAAAAAAAAAAAAAACATTTGACATACTTATTTTGTTGATTATAAAGTTACATGCGATCTTTAAGAAATCTCAAATATCAATATTTAATGCTGCACATTATCATGTGAGGCATACTTTTTTTTAAAAATAAACATTTCAAATATTAACTGTAGTTTATCATTTAATATTAAATATTCTAATAGTGGCCAGTTATCAGCAATGGCAGCAAAATAATGAACATCTTCACAGTATTTGACCGAATTTTAATTTTTGTACACCCTAATATTGACTTTAGTTGCCCATGTCATATATCCAAATACCCACCCCACTGGTAGTATTTGTAGAAGACCAATTAAATATTTAACCCATACCATGACTTCAGTGGCTTCCAATTTGAAGTTTCTTTTTCTGTTATAATTTGTAAGATGCATTAATGGTATTTCAAACAAGATATCTAGTCTAGTTAATTAAAGAGGGATCAAAGTGATTTCTATAAGTCTGAAAGTATATTAGAAGTTGGATCTATTGTAATGTTTGCCAGCAGACTATAGGATCAAAACTTTCTTGTGCTCTAATTATAAAGTTGTATTGTAGGCTTCAAAAGGCTCCTCGAGGCTGAGAACTACTCACCCTGACATTCTAATACCACAGTAAGAGACTTGAATGAATCATCCCGTGTGTGAGGAACTTTACATAATTTAGTGTAATTAGTTTGTCTGTGCAGATTACTTCAGAGCAGATGTGTCATCTCGGAACTCCCCTCACCGCAAGACACAACGCAGCCCTAATTAATCTCTTGTTTCCTATGTGAGGGATGCAAGAGATAATGAAGCCTCCTGCTTTTTGATTCTTCATTTAATGGACTTTAGAAAATAAGCTTAGTTTGAACATATTTAAAGTGCTGTCTTTGATCAGATAGTCTTGATATGCTACTGCTCTTACAGCCAGGTGTCCCTGATGGAATTCGTTTGCATTATTCAGTGCCTTTTTCCACTTTCCTTCACTAGTCTCTCCAGTCGAGTTTTTTATTAAAAACAATTTGAGTTGCAGGGGAATTTGCTTCTTGTAAGGAATGTCAAATACTCATTATGCCATGTTTGGTGTCTTTTGATGGTATTTGAAGGCTGCAAAATGCAAGATTGGGTCAAGGTTTGCATGCTGAAACTCAGAAAGCCTGGGGTGTTAACAAAACCAGTGCACCACATTGACATTGTATTAAAAATAAGGATTTCATTGTACTTCAGAAACTGAGTAAATTGTCAGTTTGAGCACTTTATCGCAGTGTCAAGCAAGTAAGTGCCAAACAAGCACAAACAGCCGCTAAACATTTTCCACTGGTGGATTTTGCATAATTTTAATGTCAGTATCATGGTCTACAGAAATTAACTGAATTACTAAAGGATTATTAATTCAGAGGTTTTGAGCATTATAAAAGGAAACTCTTCAACAACTGGGTTAACTATCTTTGTAAAGATATACATTATGCAGTTTGTAAGTGGTTGCTAAATATTAATGAACTTCCTTTTTACGCCACATCAGTTGTTGTCTTTAGCACAGAACTTCTCGACTATTTGAATCAATTTGAAGTAGCGACTCTAATGAATGTGCAACAGGTATCAGCTGGCATATTAAACCAGGCGTGACATTTCGATCTTGCCTGGATAAAGTCCAGATCAGCACTTTGTCACACCTGACTGGTTGCCATCATACTCTCTCTGATGCCATTATTTGCCCCCGAGGTTATCATCCCAATACTTTCCATCCCCACCCTCTTTTCTTCAGAGCCGTGTTTGACAGGTGTCTTGACAAAGGTGAGCGAGGGCATATCTGAAATGTCAAAGGACTTATGAAGGTCATATGGAACGTACTCTGTTTTTCCTGACTGCTAAACTGGATCAGCTGTTTTTCAGTATATGTACCCCAACACTTGTGTAACTGCAGAAAGCTAGAAAAAAAAAGAGAAAGAGCCCAGAGCCCTTTAGAGGCCTTGTTATTGTGACATTTTCCCAGTCCATGCTGATTGCTGCTTGTCACGGTTACACGTGCCCTGACCGCCACTGCTACTGGTTTACTGGTGAGTCTGTGATTACCGTCAGCCCCTGCCCTTGTACATGGGGAAAATCGGTTGCATTTTGTTACAAACATCCTCGCTTTGAACGCAGTGTGAAAGCCTTTTATCAGCTTGTGTGGAAAGTGCACACAGTGGTTGTTCCAGGTGGTCCACCACTCAAACAAATAGGCTCATTTAAGTAATCTACAGAAACACATGACTGCCTGAATATAATATTTTTGTAATACCAATGCAGTTACTATCAGGCCTGAATCAGGAGGGGTGAAGAGGATGATTGCAGCGTGGGTAAAGGCTTCCCTACCGCTCGATCTGCAAATCAGAATTTATCAATTTTAAGAAAGGATATAGATAATGTTTAAAGGGATAGTTCACTCAAAAAAAATAATGTTATCCAATGATAATATGCTGCAACCCGTGTCAATTTAGTATCGGTTTCTTTTATTATCTTTTTCTTTTTTTTTTTTATTAAGAATTAGATTTTGTTTTTATATTTTAATTGTTCATTTTTAATGAATATGTTTAGATATTTTGTTTTATTTAAAAGATAAATTCATTAGTTAGTTAAATAAGAAAAGAGTACATAAATAGCTTTAGAAAGAAATATTTAGATTTAGCACTGCTTAAAGTCTTTTTTTTTATATATTGAAATTATGCTAACTCTCTAACCACCAGTACTGTAGGTGGTGTTAATAATAGGGTTTTTTCAGTTTAAATGGCTTATTAGTTCAGAAACAAAGAAAGTATTTGTGAATGGGATCATCGGGTCACTCAATTTATAAAAAAAAAGTGGATTAATTTGGTGCATTTAATTACCTTATTTCAAATGTTAAAGAAATTATATGTTAATTCTTCAAAAAAATTCATCGCACCAATTTAACATTTTTACCAACAGTCTTAGTTTTAACTTATTTCTGATAGTTGCCAAAAAAACATTTCAGATTTTTTCATTTTAAGCTTAATTATTCACCTACAGTACTGCATATTATTGTAGCTCCTCTGTGTTTCTAAAATCCGCTAATTTCTACAAAGCCCCTCCTTCCAAAAAGCACAGCATGCTCTGATTGGCCAGCTGACCCAGTGTGTTGTGATTGGCTGAACATCTCAGGCATGTGTCGGAAATGTAATACCCCCTTACCATAATTATGAGCTTCAGCTTCCAAAGCAATTATAAAGACAGCTAATAAAGTTGTCAGATTTACCATATCAGTTAAAGCCTGAGTCAGATTCTGAAAATGGTGTCAAAGTACAAGAGCCACAGTTAAGCTGCATGTGATATACCACCAGTGTGAAAGCACAAAGGGCACGTGCTGCTTCAGCTCTGTTTGAGTGGCCAGTGTGAAACAGAACACGTAGTGCATCCATGTTGTATTTTCGCTGCCAGTTATAATTAGAGAACAGAGCATACTATGTTTGTAAACATACTGTATCTGCACTTGTGAGCATAAGAATGACACACAATATGCATCACTGTATACTATCAACATTTACAGGCTCCAATTCAGAAACCCCAGGTTGTCCTAGCAAAGTTGGAACTGTCCCATTTTTTATAAACAGTTCACAAAGTTGAATATTTGGGTTGTACTGTACTGGAACAGTGTTGTAAATAAATCTTAACCTATAATTTATAAATAAAAATCTGCTTTTGGAAGGACAAAAAAAATGCTTTTGCTTTCACATTGAAATACACCTACTATTCCTTCTATGAAACTATGCCCCCCTTTTTTGCATATACTTTTGGGTGGCATTACAGTGAATTTGGCAGGTCTGGATCAGCCTTCTCTTTTAGATAGAAAAAATGCTTTTGTGGCAGACTGTGACGGTGTGTGTTAGGAAAACACAAGGAGAGGGTAGATCCAAATGCTGGTATGTTTATTAACAAAAAGGGTAAATCAAAAACAAACAGTCCAAGGTGACAAACAAAACAAAAGGGAACTGGATTAAACGGAATGGGAACTCGGAAGAACGAGAAGGCAAGGGTAAGTCTCGAGAGACGAGAACATAGTACACAAAGAGTAAATACTCCATAAAAACAACAGAGAAGGACAGCTATTTATAAGGAGACTAACGACAAAGGATAGTCTGCACCTGTGCGATTAATTGGAGTGCAATTACTGTGAAGACAGGACCAGACTAGAGGAATTAAAGTGCCTATGGTGAAGTGCCTAAGGAGAAGTGAGCTCACTATAGGGAACACCCAGGAAAACAGAGAATGACAGCGTGACACAGACTTTGTAAATTTGCAGATATTATACAAGCACAAACAGCTACAAAACACTTTAAAGAAAAAGGAAAACATGAAAACGTATCATAAAACCCCTTTAACAATAATTGCCATGGTGACCAGATCAGTGAGTTGCACTCGAGAATCGATTCAGTCAATCTTTATTTGTGAATTAGAAGTGGATTGAATCAACTAATTCATTTAAAAGAGCCAATATGTTCACGAGTCAAACATTTTCCTCATGAACACACCAAAGTGGGTGGATGTCAAGAGAATAATAGCTTTGAGTGTAAAACAATTTAAATGTGTTATATGACTTCAGAATATGTGTAATATATGTGTGTAATAATGGAGATGTGAACCACTTTTATGATTTCTCTTGTCCAAATAACAATCACACCTAATATCTAGAGCATTTGTATTAGATTAAAACTTGATACTATCTGTATATTGTTCTATAATCCTTCCGTGTAGACAAGAGCTCTCTTCAGCCCTGTTTCATATTGTTAAGTCAGTGAACACAGGAGTATTTCTCATGAATAATACATGATATTGTTTTCAGAGGTGGTCTTCAGCAAACATGATTCCCTCTGGATCACTGAAAGTTTCATTTAGTTACTCTGTTGGGCTTTTACTTCCTGTTTTTCAATTCCTACCAACATTGAGTGAAACACTCAAGAGGTTTAAAAACATTTTTAAAGTACCTTTAGAATTTGAGACTGAATGGATAACTAAAAGTGCCCTTTTATATTGAAAAAGTTTAATCAAATGTATTTGCTGTAGTTATTATCATTATTCATACAGTAAAATGTATTATAATTCTTAAAATATTTATTTTATTTTATTAAGAAGTTGCCTGGCATGAATTTAAGAGTTGGTTGGTGAATCTGGGTGAATTAGAGTTGGGAAACATTTATTTTGTTCATTTTGAAGGAATAATTGCAGTGGGATATGGTGATTGGTTTGACAGGAGGCGCTGTGTAAGCTGTCACTCATCAATGTGGTAGCCTGAAAACGTCAGTGCTGAATCTGAAGGGGATAAGCTCATTTAGTTTGAGGTGTACAACATAATGCATTTTTATTTAGCTTAAAACCCAAAGTTACACTGATTTTGCATTGGTTTTAGCATTTTGCATTGGAGTTACCTTTGAATTTAATGTTTTTGTTACTGTTGTTTTTCAGATGGTTTCTTCACAAAGGTAACCTTCCAGCCCAATACCATTGTTGGGTTACTAATAAATGTCAGCATGTAAACAAATGTGTAAACAAAATATTTTACTTTCACTCAATGGGTGTCACGGTTTTGTTTCGTTTCATAATGAACTTAGTTGTGTTTTCATGGACTTGTCATTGGATTTCTTCAGTCACATGTCTTTTTGTTCAGTTGTCCCGCCACTCTTTAGTTGTCATGGCAATTAATTTAATTTACTCAGGTGTTCATCGTTATGACCCTTATTTGTCTTTCATCTAAGTTGCTGCTGTGTGATCTTTCATTTGTCTGGTATTGTCTGTGTAATACACAGCTTTCTCGCAGTTTGGCATTCTGTGGATTTATTTAATAAACCTTGTTTCATTTTCATCATTGTCGTCATCCTTGGAATATTCGTGACAGAATACCAGACCCAAAAAGAAAATGAGAAGAACAATGGACATTGCTTATATTAATGTCGCCCCGACGGGAGGTAATAATTTGCTGAAGGGAGGAACAGTGTTTGTGTTCCAGCAAAGTAGAGACTTGGAACTTTGTGGAGGAGTTCCTCGACATCTGCCATCTTGCCCCCTGTGATGACGTCTGTCTAATGGAGGGATTTAGGTGTGGACTGGATGAAGATCTCCACTTTGTCATGCCCCGCGTTGCTCGCAGCTGGACCTTAGAGTCTTATATTAACTTTGCGCTGTGGACATATGGATCCACGTTCACAGTCTGCGAAGTGGAGGATGATAATAGCCTTGTCCAATCACATCGCACAGTCAGACCCAGAGCACAACCCACCAACACCCCTCACAAAGGAGACTACAATGCCAGAGCCCCGCATTTTTTGGTGGACATTGATACTGGGGAGGATTGGCTAATTGACTGGAACATGGAGGCACTGCTTCCCACCCTGATATTGCTACGCTTTCTTCATCGTCGCTGGTTTTAGCCAGCACGAAGACCGATTCTTCACCTGGTATGAACTGTGAATTATTATCTGGGATCCCAGCCAACCTCACTCTCCTACCGGCACTACCAATCCCAGGCAGTCCTCCAGCCCTTCTTCAGCTGGATGCCTGCAGCCCTTTGTATTCCCTAGTGATGCCTTCCAGGGATGTAAAGCCTCAGGTCATTCAGTCACCAGCCTCAGTTGAGTCAGTGGATCTTTTGGCTCTGCCTCTGGCCTCTGATCCCTTCCCTCCACCTCGGCCCATCAACCTTTTGGTTCCACCATGGCTCCTCCCTCCCTCGGTTCCACCAGAGACTCTCAGCCTTACGACTTCACTGGGTTCCGTTGTCCCTCCAGCTCCACCTTGGTCAGTCGTCCCTCTGCCTGTGCCACGGACTTACGAGCCCTCTGCTGTGATCGGTCTCTCCACCCCGACGACTTTGGTGGGCTCCTCCCCCTACGACTCCAGAGAATGGGCAGGCAGATAGTCAGAAACTCCATGGTGGCACAGATGGTTGGAGCAACCATAGGAGCACTGATGAGTTGTGGCCCGATGTTGCAAGCCCAAAAAAATGGGTTATGTTTTATATTTTGAAGAAAACTACAAGGCAGTGGCGCTTGATATCATTTTTGTTTTATTGTAATCTGTCTACTCCCGTTCTCGGGAGTTCGCACTTCCAAATTGAACTTGTGAAGTCCAAACTACCAATGACGCAAGTCGAACTTTGTATACTTGGTATTGAGAAACAGCCCACGTTCTTCCCTCATGGCTGATTGTGAAATTGATTCCAGGTGTCACTTGTTAATTTCCTCATTTTGTTCCCCATTGAAGCCCTGTGTTTTCCTGAGTCATTCATGCTGTCTAAACATCATTCCATGTGCAATCTGTGTGTGTTCCTTCCATGTGAATTGATAAATACTGTTCACAGTGATATTCTCTGCGCTCCTTGTTCCCGCAAAGTAGCAAACCTTGACAGTTTGCAAGTAATGAATAAGCTTCTTCACCTCCCTGATTTATTTTCTTAGTATTTATTTTCCTAATAATTTCTATGTGGAATTAAAAGTTATGTCATTGCAATAAAAACATTGCAAACTTTCCATCTAAATATGTTCTTATTAGGTACTACATATTTTAAAAGTTTGTTAGTTGTTCCAGATGAAAGTATTTCAAAGATTTTCAACATTTTATAAAAACCTTTCAATGTTCTAAAAAGCTTAAAATTGTCATGGTCATGAGAAAGTGTCATTTACAGTACAAAGATCACTGTGAGCACCATTATACTGCAAAATGTAGTTTAATGAAAATGGGCAGCAAGAAAGGTTATTTAATTTTTGAAAATTTTACTCTTTTAAATAATTTTACTTTGTGGCTACAAACCTGTACAATTCCTTAGAACTCAAAAAGAGTCATTTTGAACAATTGTGAATGAAATGAATGGATGCCATAGCTTTCAAGCTTCAAATAGAATAATAAAGCACTATAAAGTATTATAAAATAAGTTAATATGAATATATTCCAAGTCTTCTGAATTTGTACCATTCAAGTGGGCTTTGTGAGATAAACAGAATGAAATTTAAGTCATTGATAATCTTCAATTGAACTCAAATTAACTAAAAAAACACTGTAAACCAAGAGATGGGTCAGTCCAATTAGTAAATGAATCATTGGGACCTGTTTTGTGAACTGATTGAGAGAATAAATTGTTTTTCAATTGGACAGCAATCATTTCTACTTGAACTCTCATGGATGGGATGGATGGGATTTTTTTTTTTTTTTTTAAACAGTAGAGCCAAAAAAAATAAATAAATAAAAAATCTGTGGCCACTTGGGTTTTGTTCATTTTTAGCCCACCCCTATGGAGTGCTTGACTTGACTGTCTATTTTTTGTCTTTCTCTTTTGTTCTCTGTTACTCCCTTGAATCACCTGGCTACCAGTTCAAACCAAATCTGTCATCTGAATTCCAGCTGTGTAAATGTCAGGCAGAATGCACAAATGAAATAGGTCATGTTATCCGTCTCCGGAGAGTTGCTGGATCCATATTAAAAGATTTGATAAGATAAAGCCAAGAGCAGAGCCACATGGGACAGAGCATGGTGTTATCCTGTGCGGGTTGGTTGGTTGCAGTCATGCTGGCTTTTCTGTGTAAAACACAATGATAGCTTCCACATGAGAGGCCTAAAATAGAGCTTTACATGACCCCACTCTAGAAAGAAGAGTCTGAGCTTAGCTAGAGCCGGAGCACTGCGGATTGGAAACTCTCTGTGCTAGTTGACATCTTAATGATTTCTTTTGAGAAAGTGAAAGTCAAAGCTTCTTTTTTCATGGAGAAGAGAAATTTGCTTTTTCTTTTCCTTATAAAGATCCACAGCATTATTCAGCAGAATAAGAGGCATTTCTCAGTTCAACCTTTTGATGCACAGTGCTTCTTCTAATTGGCACTTTTATGTCCAAGGCCTTGATGTATAGAAGATTAAAACTTTTTCATATGAAGATCTTAAAAACAGATCATGTTTTCACTTATTTCTAACAAAAAGTTTTATTCTAAGATTTAAAAAAAAAAAAATTCCCCATCAATCTGAAACCGTGAAAATATGTCACAAAAATTCATCTTTTTACTTGTTTAAACTTATGAGAGTCTAACTAATAGTGAAATGAACATGTATGTAGTATTGAAAATGAAAATGTACTATTGCAGTTAATCATAATGTCACTTCAGATGTGGCAGAAACAACACTTTAATTAATAGGAAAAAAAAATGTCAGTCTGTGAAGTTAGTGTTAGCAAAACAATGTTCATTTTATAAAGAAAAAACAGCAACAACTCAGCAGTTTATTTTTAAATGAAAATTGTAATTTGCTGTTAAACAATACATTATTTGACGTGCTGGAAATTTTATGTAATAAACTAATTACATAATTCTAATGTTTTCATGTATATTTTTTTTAGTTATTGTTGGTAGACAAATGAACCAGTGAGAGTGAGAAAAGCATATTTTAAAAGAGTTTATTTTCTATACTGCAAGTCCACAGGGGCAGAAGTTCCTGTAACTGCAGAAACACCCATACCAAAAATACAAGGACATCAAATTGTGCTTGCTGATGACATCTGGCCATGTATATTTTTTCTTAGATGCTGGTCCACTTTTAGTTACAAAGTGGCCACAGGGGTAAAAGTGGAGGCTTGTGACAGTGTCAGACGATCTAATTGACCTTTGTGGCGGTTTGAAGCATGTGATCGGTCTGCTCAGGCTGCTGACACAGCTACAGCTGACAGATAGTGCAGTCTCTTGCTCTCTCTCACACTCACTCGTTCTCTGCATCAGCTCAAAAACGGCAAAGGAAAAGACCCGTGGGTCTGCAGTAGGCTGAGGTTTGGCACATGGTTAGATGAAAACCCTAGTTAGACAGCTTACAGTAAGGAAACTGAATTGTGTTTATTGACACACTCGTGGATGTCCTGCAAATAAACTTTTTGGTCCCTTGATAGCATTACAGCACACATTCTGTAAACTTCTTTCAAAACCTTTTGAAGAAAAGGACTTAAACTACCCAATGACAGTCACCTTTATCAACTCTCTGTAACTTAATTGTATTTTATTTCTTTCACCACAGCCTTCTTGAATTAGACCCAAACAGCACACATGAACTCTTTGACACTCTGTCCTAACCGGATGTGGCATGATACATTTGCAGCCACAAGCAATTTGCTTGTCTACTTGATAGACAGACAGTCTACTACTGTCTCTTGATAGTAGCACAGCCAATAAGAGCAATTAAGAGCAAAGTATTGGTCCAATGAGTTTTCAGGGTGGGCGATGCTACATAACAGAAGTAGAATATAAAATAGTAATAATAATAATAATAATAATAATAATAATAATAATAATAATAATAATAATAATAATAATAATAATAATTATTATTATTATTATTATTATTGTTGTTGTTATCAATTTTAGTTTTTGCTACTTAACATTTTTGTGGAACTAGTAATACACTATCATTCAAAAGTTTGGGATGAGTAAGAATTGGAAATATCTATAATTTATTTCAGTATGTATTTAAACTAGTTGTTTTAAATTGCAATAATATTTCACTGTTTTTTTTTTTCAATCATTTTACTGTGTTTTTTTATTAAATGAATGAATTCTTGGCCAGCATAAAATACTTATTTCTAAAGTATTTAAAAAAAATCTAAATTCATCCAACCTTAAATGGTTGTGTGTGTGTGTGTGTGTGTGTGTGTGTGTGTGTGTGTGTGTGTGTGTGTGTGTGTGTGTGTGTGTTTGTGTGTGTTTTCCAAAGAAAATAAATGCTAACATAAAATTATTTATTAAATTGTAATTAATTTCCATTTTCACCTTGTTGTGCCTTATCCTGCACTCTAATTAATAAACTAATTACAAAATGTGATTGTTATTGTAGTTTCTTTGAGGTTTACAGTGTTTACATCACACTGGGTATCAATCAGTTCGCGCCAGATGAGAAAAGGTCCCAGAGGACCTGCCAGATGGCTGTAGGAACATGTGAAGTAATTAAGCCCTCCAACTGAAAAGTTCTGTAATTGATCGCCTGACGTATTTGTACTATAAGAAATAAATCTAGGTGGATGGATGGACAGATAAAAAGATAGATACATAATTTAGACAAAATGAAGTAATATGTCAGTTGCAAATGATGTGTGGAATTAAGTGAACCTGCTGTGACGTGTGGAGTCTCTTCAGGATTTGTTGAGGCTGTGCGTATGTGTGCATGTGTGTGCATGATGGACGATCTCATTGGTAGCAGCCCAGAGCCTAATGAAGCAGAACAGGCATTAATGAGAAGAATGTTCATGAAGACATTATTTAGCCCGTCGTTTTCTCTGATACTGGGACATGCATTGATTAGAGTTAGACTCTTGAAGCAGCCCTTGACTATCAGATTATCTAAGTTAACACAGAATTTTTTTTTTTTTAACATTTCATAATAAAGAAATATAATCCAGAATAAGAAGCTGATAATCAAAGTGAAAATTTTCATTAATAGACTTGTGTCATGACACAAGACAAGTTTTTTATTTATTTATTTTTTCTTCTCTCTCTTACATAAAATTGCCCATCCAGAGCTCTTTTATTATCTATAGTTCCCTGAGATAAAGGGAGGGAATCAGGATATGGTTCTGTAGAAAGATTGACTAGACGCAAACTTGCTTTCATGCATCTATTTGACAGATTTGAGGTCTGCTCTTTGAGGCTGTGCTATGTTATCGCCTCTGTCTGAATGTAACAGCTCCTTCTTCCTCCTTCTTGGCTTTTTCATGCAGGTATCAAGAACCTAATGAAAAAAAGATGTTGCTTGGTGTATTGCAAAGATGAGCATACCATACCATACCATACACCATCAGTAGATCATGGTTCAAATCAGTTTTAATTAATTTATAATATTTAAATAATAACTGCAACCAACTATGAAGCTGCAAACCATGGTTCATATAAATTTTGAATTGCATTTTCTCAAAAAATAAAAAAAATATGTATTTATTTCATACCACCTGAACCTGACTCATGCAAATCATAGTTCAAATCTTCTCAAAAAAAGTTTTTATTTTTTCTTTATTTCATACCAATTGCTACTCACTATCAAGCTGCAAATCAAGTTTCAATAATATAAATCATTATCAAAAATAATAATAATAATTAACCACTTGCAACTGACTAGCAAATCATGACTCATGTAAGTGTAATTGTAAAGTTGAATTCATAAGAGACAAGTCCGTACTGTTGTAATGTCTGTAATGTCCATATTTTTTCATAGTTCCCGTATGAATAGAAAATACATCATCAATGAGAAGAAAACTAAAGTCAAGTTTTTTAATTTAATTGGGCAAAATTAAAAAATTAAAAATTAAAAATTAATTAAAAATTAAAAAAAATGTATGCATAATTTTATGTGCTAAAGTTTTAAGTTTTTTCTTGCATGAAGAAAAAACTAAACAAAAGCTGGCACACTTACTGTATGTGTGACCAGCACCATTTTGAGATCACGACTTGCATTGTGTTGCAATTGGCCGAGGTATTACCTCTACTAATAGTACTGATAATATGTTCACTTTATTGCTTTCAACTTTGATTTACAAGAAATAAACATAGTACCAAAAAAAAACAATATAACAATCAACACAATATACATACTCTAGAGTCAACAGCACAGTCCAGACGTACAGTATAATATTAATGCAAACTTTTAGAGTGTAAAAATAAAATGTACTTTTTACTGAGTCAACACTTGCATTTTACCGTTAATTTATATTATTTTCTTTCTCGTCTGTTTTTGCCTGCCTACTGTGTCTATCTTGAAAACAAACAAAGGTAAGCCCCTTTTTACTTTTTATTAAGTGTTTGCAAATATTGTATCATGCAGTCTGCCTTTGTTATGCATGAGCAGTGCTTGTGCAGTGGATTTGTGTCTTTGTTCTTGTATTTTCCTTGTGTCTTATGTTGGGGAAAATGAATAATTTGTCCCCTTGCCAAAGGGTTATTACATAACATATTTCATTAAGTTTTCTCGCATCTCGCATGATCTCTCTTTCTCTCCTGTTCATTTTTTTTAATTTAGCTTAATTTACATTATTAACAGTATCCAACTGCAATCATAATTTTTTTTATTAATATTAAATATTTCTTATTTCTCTACTCCTTGAAGCATCTCCCTAAAATATTAGTTTAGCTTTTAATCAACACACACAACAGGGAAGGAATTTAATGATAATGTTATTTGCTTCTCTTAGGCTAGGCTCTGTAACCAGCTCAGTATTTCTTATCGTTCTCACAGTGGATAAATCCAAGGCCACAGCATTCAGAGCCCCATAATCCTCTGCTCTGCTGTGCTTGATGAATATATTGGATGGCTTCAGCTTTTTCTCATACTTGCAGTGAGAAGGTTTACAGCGTGTTAATGGGTGTTGCTGTTCACACATGTACTCTTCAGTCTTGATTTGTGCCAATATGGAATATATTACAATTTGTTTATTTAGCCTACTTTTGTACAACTGTTCTGTATAACTCAAAAGGTGATTGAAGTTATAAACTTCAGGAAGGACACAAAGGTTTCAGAAAAATACCAAGTGCCATCAGTAATGAAACATTGTGATTGAATCAAGAAGTGAGAGGATTATTCTTTTGAATAGGATCTATTCAGTGAATTGTTAGAATCAGTTCACTGTGTGAATGATTCATTTACGAGTGAGATTGATATGGTTCTAGAAGTCATCTCACTGAATTGATACAATTTCAGTGGTTATTCTCTAAACTTTAATGATATATTTATAATACATTTATTTTGCAATCTCTTTGAAGCTTGAAAGCTCCAGTCTCGTTTTGTTGCACCACATTCTTCAAAATTATTCATAGAAGTTAGGAACAATAGAATGGTGTGATGTCATTTATTAAGCACTGAAGTCTCTGTTTCACAACAAGAAGTCACCACATGAAATGTTATAACCTCATTCGGAGCAACCCTTTGATATAATTCTCTGCTCAGCTCAAAAATGAGATGAAACAATTTTGTTTCTTTTTTTTTTTTTCTTAAGGTCATGCCAAACGCAATGGAGAATTTTGATTATGTGGTTGCTTTCCATATCAGAGTGATATTGATCATATCCTCTGGAAAGATCAGGGCTGGTAATTTCAGGTTGATCCTGGTTTGGTTACACGGTAGGACTAGCGATCAAAGACTTTAGTTGTTTATAGCGATGTTCAGTGAAGCCTGAGAGAAAAGAGGTGTCCATGATTGATGTTGGTACAAATGTATGTACAAATGTCAATACAAAAGTGTATATGACGCTGAGCCAGTGGGGGTTTGTTAAATCTAAGAAAAGTTTCCGGAAGTGTGAAGCACACATGCACATCCATGTCATGAGCACTTGCAAATATGGAAGCCATAGTTAGGTTGACTTTTGCACATTACAGGTTTCCAACACCCTCTGCCCAACCAAGTTGGCCCACACACCTCTTATACTTGCTAAGCATGCTTTCTTATGCCGGACATGTGACCTTTTGCAAATGGCACACTAAAGGGTTTTGGAGGGGTTAAGGTGGTGTGACTTTTCCACGCTACAACGACATCACAGATGCAAACTCATTAGCAATGACACTGAAAAGAATGTGAGCTGACAGCATCCTGTAATCATTAGTAAATGAGCGAATTACAAACCTCATCATGGGCTGGTCTCTATTTCAGAGCCTGGGATGGTTTTTTTTTTTTCTTCTCTCCCTGAGGAAAGTGTCAGTGAAGAGCACCATAAATTATTTGTATTGCTTTGTTTTGCTGTCGTGAAAGTCAAAAGTGATTTTTAGAGAGCTTATGAAATTGTCTTTTGCACATGAGTTTGGCCTACTACCAAAGAAATCAGAAGTTGCTTCTGCTTCTTCTTAAAAGCTGACTAATTACAATTGAACCTCATTATTTTGACAGGAAAATACTTGCCCTCCCTCTCTTTGCATGTCTGAGAGAAACACATAGCTCTCTCAGCTATGTGACAGAAAGTTGGACGCCTTCACACTAGAGTTTATGGTGTCTCTAATATGCTTCCCATTCATTTAGATGAATTAAAGTGTATCTATTGTGCCATTTTTAAGATGCCTAATGTTTTAGGAATCTCATGCAAGGTCAAAAAAAACCCTTTTGTTTTAATTTTGCAATGACTATCAAATCATTCGTTTACAGCAGTTCTAAGTTTCAGTCTTTCTAAACCCTCATTTACATGAGCCTACTCAGCTCTGATTGGTCAGATGGCCCAGTCTGTTGTGATTAGTCTACCGTGTACTGCGCATGTTGGAATCGATACACCCATTGCCATAGTTCAGTATTTTGAACGCTCTACAAATAATATTAAACATCTGCCATTTATCATACTCAAAGGTTGTGATTCAATGGAACTAGCTAATCCAAATAAGGATTAGCTAACGTTCAACGTTTTCACAACCTTTTGTAAGAAAGAGGGAATGACATCATCAGGTGTTCCCCAACTGTGCTGTCTGGGCTCCGCCTTTCCCACATCAGGCCTCGGAGAGGCTTTTATGAACAGAAAAGTGTACACAAAAAAGGAAATAAAGTGTTAAAAAAACAGGGGATCTGGTTTCCTTTTTATGCTGCCCTTTTGTTCCAGGTCTCATGCAATCATGTTGGGAGCCTGGGAAAGGGTGGCGATTGAGGAAGGGGGTGATGATGATAATTAGAGGGGGGAGGCAGTCGACTCATCACAGTATTTATTAAAAGTTTGTTGCCTCTAGGCAACATTGTACCACAATGGACAAATGAAAACAATTTGACATTTCCATGCAGAATATATCGAGCATAGCGTTAGTTCAGTCAGGCCCCGTTAGTCACACTTGCATCAGCTGACAGTCAGCTGTTCTTGACGTGTGCCAATCCAGTCTTGACACCTATCACCTGCAGTCTATTTAAATTGTCATCCTTCAGTGTCTCTTCCATCGCATCACTGCTTGCAATTTACTACCTCCTCCAACCCCAACTCCACCAACTGAACTGTAATCCGATCTAACTTTGTTCTTTCTTTACAGTCTCTTCATTGGAAGCAGTCTCTATCACATTTTGTTTATAACTCACGTAATGGTGAATTGTAATTATGTATGCTTTTAATGGTTCTGTTCTGTACCCCGGGGGGGTTGTCTTGCTGCTCTCCCCGCTCTGTCCAAGCATGGCTGCATGGACAGGCGTGTGGAGTGTTGTCAAGAATATAACCATACCGCCAACACTAACCGTATGCAATTATAATCATCATAAATATACTTGACGGAAGTGGTCCTGATTAAAAAATAAATAAATAAATATATATAGAACACCCATATTTATCTAGTTTAAATTAACAAATCTCATATTTAATAAAAAGTAACATTTCATATCCAACTGTTGCTCTATTGCGACATTGGACCATCGTGAATCACAAATATTACCAAACCATCATAGTTATTATATCAAAACAAACAATGAGAGTTGTTTCAAGGTAAAACATAAAAAATCCTAATATGCACCTTATCCTTTCAAGCATGCACATACACACAATGACCTGTGTGTTCACAAGCACATCATACATCAAGTTGAGGAAGAAATTCACAGTTACACAATTACAGTTATGGCCAAACATTACACAAAATGACCAGCTAACATTAATTGACTAATCATATCATCAGCACATATGAAAGTGTGAATAAGTACTAGTCAGGAGGTAAAATCACTATCATTCTAATTCAATTGTAAGAGCAGACTGATTGCTATAAAAGGAGGGAAGAAGCACACCCAATCATTGTGTTCATGTTAGCAATGTTTACTTTAAAATAAACACGCTCAGCCATCATCGCTTCACATCAAAATGGCCTCACATGTGAGGAAATTGCTACAAAGAATATTGCACCTGAAAGAACCATTTACTGGAACATCAAGAACTTCAAGGCAAGAGGTTCAGTGAAGAGGTCTTCAGGACTTTCGGAATCATGTAACCACCAGTGCAGAGCTTGCTCAGGAATGGCAGCAGGTTGAGAACATCTGCACTCTCAGTAATCCAAGATTTTTGGACAACAGCCTGTGGTCATAAAGGGCATTTCTGCAAGAACTTCAAGGATTTGACAGCAGGAGACATGAGGAGTTGCAGGAGTAATACCATGGAATGGTTTAAACAGGGGCTTAACGGGGAATCAGGAGCCCTTCCCTGGGCTGAGCTGGGGATCAGGATAGTGCTTAAAGGGTGCTTGCCCTGGAGGGTGCTCTGGAGGAGCAACCAAAGCATACGATTTTTGAGGACCTGGCACTGGAGTGAGCGTTGGGGCTGGAGCCAACACTGGAGCGAGCTCTGGGCCTGGGGCCGACCATGGAGCAAGATCTGGGACTGGGGCGGACACTGGAGCAAGCTCTGGGGCTTGAGCCGATACTGGAGCGAGTGCCACATGAACGTCTGGCAGGCTTGCCACATGAACCACTGATGGACTTTTCACATGAATGTCTTATGGGCTTGCCTCATTAACGGCCAACTAACTTGACTCGAGAATGGCTGGCTGACTTGACCCGGGAACGTGTTCCAAATCGGTGTTCCAAATCGGGATCAGAGACTCTCCAGACACCGGATGACTGTCTCCTTCCATTCTTGGTCAGTTGTGTCTGTGAGCTCCACGGGATGATGGTTTGTCATCCTGATCTGGAACAGCATCATGAGGGTTTCCCTCTCAAACTGATAAGGGTGAACGACAGGAACGCACTCACAAACGTGTAAAAAATAAAGGAAAAGAAACGGGGAGAAAGGGTCAGCTCGTTTTTAGGTCAGCTGTTCTGTCACATTTCACACACCGGCACAATGATCGAGGAGTTGCAGGAGTAATACCATGGAACAATCCTTAATCATTTCACAGAAATCAAACACTGAATAACACAGAGTGCAGGGGATAATGCCATTTAACAGCTGACACCAAACACTGGGACACACAGGGCTTAAATGCATAAACTAATGAATCACACCTGGTAACAACATGAACTAGACGGGGAACACCTGCACTCAAATTAGAAACTATCAGGGAGCAGGAACAGGAAGATAACCAAATAAGGGCAAGGAAGGCAAATGGGGAGCAAAAATCACACACAAAACATGGGACAGATTGTGATAGGTGAATGCTACCATGAGTCTTGTGCTGTGCCAACAGTGAAGCTTTTCGACCAAAGGGTGGGCTCTCTCATAATTCTGCCCGAAAACAATGCCATGTATAAAGAATGGTATCAAAACTACGGTGCCTTTGAGAGGACATGGTCGGTTCACTTAGTTTTGCCGTGGCCACAAAATAATAAATCGTGGGAACATGATAATATGTCATGGCCACAAGATATTAATTTGTGGAAACATCATATCATGTCGTGGCCAACTACAACTTCTTATGTTGAGGGAACGACATGTTTTTCTCGTGGCCACGAGTTTAATACATAAACAAACCTGCGTGAACATAGCCACTCGGGATTATCAGAGATGGATTCATAAATTTTTTATTTTGAATTAAGAAATTATTGTATTATTTATACATAGAAATGTTATGCATTTATGAAATTGTATGTAAATGTTGAGCATTTACAGTACACTGTTATTTACAAAAGTATTCAGAACGTTAAGTAAAGAGATCGAAATTGAAGCAAAAAAATAATAATATAAACAAATTAAAAATATAACCAATAATAATAGGCTAATAATAATACAATAATAATGTACAAATATTACGGGGCAAAAAAACTATCAGTTAATGGAATTACAAGACTATAGGATGGATAAACAATTTTTTTATATTTTATTATGCACTTTATGTTAAAAAAAATTCATGAAAAACTTAATTTATATGCTGACTATCATGCGTAATTAAATCCAGTAGTCAAGGCATATGGTAAATATAATAATTTAATAATAAAATATTTTATATAATAAATAATATAATAATTTCATAATTCAAAATAAAATATGAATGAATCCATCTCCGATAATCCCGGGTTGCTATGGTCACGCAGGTTTGTTTACACATTAAACTCGTTGCCATGATAAAAACATGTTGTTCACTCAACATAGCATCTCGAGGCCACAACGTAAGGATGTTGTTACCTCAACAAAATGATCCCATGGCCACGATATGATATCACGTTCCCATGAGTTAATATGACGTTCCCACGAATTAATATCTCATGGCCACGACATATTATCACGTTTCCACGAGTAATTATGTCGTAACAACGACAAAGCTAAATAAACCGAACAAGTCAACTTACATGCACTGTACAAACCATCCTTCAAGAGTGACTTCTCCCAATGATCCATGAGCAATTTGGTGATGATCCATGCATCACAATCCCATTGAGAACCTGTGGTCAGTCCTCAAAAGGCGAGTGGACAAGCAGAAGCCCACAAAGAGTGATCAACTCCGAGAACTAATAAGGCAAGGATGGATTGCCATCAGTCATATATATATATATATATATATATAAACCTATATATAAACCTATACTAAACCTATACTAAATATATAGACAATAAAAGCCTTTAAAACTTATGATATGCTTATCATTGTTTTTCAGCATTAAAACGCGGAACAATAATCTACAAATACTGAAACAGCTAACTTTGCACAACACAACATTTATGTCACTGACAAAACTTTTGTACACAGCTGTGGTGTGTAAATTACTATTCTTATAAATTAATTACAAAATCAAGCAAAAACGCAAATAGATTTGAATAATAGCTCTTTTCTTAAAGGGGGGGTGAAATGCTCGTTTTCACTCAATATCCTGTTAATCTTGAGTACCTATAGAGTAGTACTGCATCCTTCATAACTCCAAAAAGTCTTTAGTTTTATTATATTCATAAGAGAACGATAGTCTGTACCGATTTTTCCCGGAAAAACACGGGCGTCTGTAGGCATGACGTGTGGGCGGAGCTAAAGAATCACGAGCGCCAGTAGGCTTTTGCGTTCATAGCGTTTGGAAGCTGTGACATTACGTGAGGACAAAACCAACCAAAACAAACCATGGCTAACAGTCCGATTCATTTCATTATATTTATGATCCAGAATCAGATCCAGAGGCTGAAATTTAACAAGAACAGCATCAGCAACAGCGTCTCTATGTGTTATGTACTGAAACTGTATATATATTTGCTTAGCGGTTTTGGAAAATGACTAAGTTCCACTTTGTCGTCTTTTTTTTTTTTTTTAAGCTGTACATGTGGAAAGTGCAGTTTGATGACAACATCGCATGTTGTTTACTTGATGTGCTTACGCGCCGATAGCTAAGTTAACAACACAGAGATATTTGAAGCAGTTTTACTCACCGCCTGCGGTTCCAACACACGATCGTGACCCTTTTTCTTTGGGACTGCATTATCCTTAAGAAATAAACGATGTGCAAATCCGTCGTCAAACTGGGCCTTGTTTGTAAAACAAGCATCTTCGAAATGCAGGGGAACAAACACAAACACTTGCACAACTCCGTTGATGCTCTGTAAAAATAAACTCCATCCACTGGTCCCTTAATGCTGTTTCTCTTTAGGTAATCTGTGCAGGGTTGTCTTGCCCTGGCAACCAAAAACAAACTCCTTTTGTGACATTTCGAGACGCTCTCGCTCTGATCAGTGAAGTCTGTTGTGCTCTCAGTGCTGTGCTATATGGGAGCGTGCGCTCTTCCGGGAGAAGTGCTCTCAGGACCCATATAAGGAAATTCCGCTCCATCTAACGTCACACAGAGCCATACTCGAAAAAAACTTTCCGAAACTTGTGACAAACCGGAAGGAGTATTTTTGGAACAGAAATACTCTTTTAAATGTACAACTTAATTTTTTAAACTTGGCCATGTTTAGCATGGGAATCCAATTCTTTAACAGTGTAAAAAACTCAGTATGCGTGAAATAGCATTTCACCCCCACTTTAAATCATATCATATACTTTTATTCTAACCTAGTATGCCTGCATGGCCTTTAAATTGCACCATAGTGCAATGCTGCATCAAGGCAACATGCAGTTTTTGTTATTTCCTATGATACATTTGTTCATATATTATGTAGAGTTTTTGATTTTATTTACTCACCAGTGAAGGTGACAAGATTTGTCCTGAAAGTGGACACAAAATGGAACCCTGTGGATCATATGAAAACCTTTTGGCATTTTCATTAATTAGTATTTAAATTCTCCTACTCTGAGATAGCTTTTATCAACTATATGGGTGTCTCATTCTATAAAAAAAATAAAATAAATAAATAAATAAATAAAACTAAAATAGGCAATGCTGCCTGGAGACAACTAGTGAGCTCTAAAGACAGAGAGCGAAATTCTCAAGCGGCATTGAAAATCTGTGTGAAAATCTGTGTTACACTTATACTTAACACTGACTCTGGCGAGTGAAATTTAACTATATGTTAGCCAATGGTTAATAACGTTATTTGGTCATTTGGCATTATTTGGTTGCCTACAATGAAAATTTAGTCTTATATGCAAGTATTGTATTTGTAGAGGGTTGACCTGAAATCTTTTGACTCTCTTGAAAAAGAAGGCGACAGTCAATTTATCTCTACAAGTCGATGACAGTGTGACCTCCTCTTTGGTTTGATTTATGAAAAATGTAAGGCAATACGTAGTTAACATGCTGGTTTGGGAAAGAGGCACAGCTGTATCATTAATGCTGCAAGCTGCAAATGTATCAGGAAGCCATGCTATGCATGTTATGAGTGTTTTTAAACCTATAAAAAGCTTCTGAAGATTTTCTTGTTTGCAGGTGTTGGTTTCTGAGAGCCTGTTGAGATCGTGATCTCTCTTTTAAAAGTACAAAAAATTAACAGCTTTGTATTGTATCATCACATTCATAATGACTTTTGAAGAAAAGCAAAAAGGCTCTGGACTGGACACTTACATCTGCAGGGTACTAATCCCTCTTTAATACTCTCAAGAGAAAGAGAGACGAGAAGAGAGCGATTGTGAGCGAGGGAGGAAAAGGACAAGACTTCTAAATCAATAGCAAGTGCTGTCATTGTTGTTTGTGGCATTATTCTGCTCTGCTGCTATGAGGAGACTCAATAGATTCATTCATTAGCCGCTGTTACTCACCCAGCTCTCACTTCACCGCCTGGGAACATGTCCTTCATTTCTCAGTGCATCACAGATGAGTATGCACTTGAATAAGTGATACACTATGATGGATGTGGTTGGTTTGTGGCCATATACAGGTACATGATACACATTTATTTATTTTTAAGGGTTCCATTGGCTAAGATAAGAACACAAAGGGAAAAAATGTCCCTTAGGAAATATTTAAAAGTAGTTTCACTCAACACCAAGACTGCATTTAATTAAATTTAATGTATAGTTTAAAATGCTATTTATTTTTGTGATGGCACAGGTGAATTTTCAGCCACCATAACTCCAGTCTTCAGGGGTCAAAATATGCTGATCTGGTGCTTAGGAAGAATGTTTTATTATTTTCAATAATTGTTTAGGAAAAGAACATAATTTATTGAAATAGAAATCTGAGTAAAATTATTAATTTCTTTCAAAAACAGTAGTAATTTATGGTATATATTTATGTGTGTGAAAGGTAATATCACAGACATTTGGTCCGATGAATTAAAAGCAAAGTAATAATTCTGTGTAATGATATTTAAATGGTAGTAATATTGTGCACAAATATCAGGATAAGCTAGATGTTTCTTCGTAGTGCGCATTTTACTGAGCAAGACATTTAAGTTACAGGCACAATTTTATGCATGAATGGTTTAAGACTATACAAAATAATTTAATTTTTCCTTTTCTTATAGAACCACAGCTCTGGTTTTGTAAATAAACGATACGTTTCTTGTAGAATTGTAGTATCATTTGTAGTATTCTTTCTTTGTGGCTTTCAGCTTTAGATTCTGCATAGAGCTGATCATGTCTCTTTAAGTGTGTCATTTGTGTCTGTGAATTGCACTCAAGTGTATTAAAGTAGCAGGACTTACAGTAACGCACTAATGGTTTTACCCTCTGATTTAATGGCAATTTTTTTTTTTTTTTTTTTTTTTTTTGGAACAGGAAAATCTTTGGTTCAGTATTTTAGGTCTAACATCTTATTTAATATCCCACAGAAAAAAATAAGCCATACAGGTTTGGAACGACATGAGGGTCAGTAAATGATGACCAAATTTTAATTGTTTGAAACCGATCTCTTTAAAACTAAGTCTACTGAACATAGAAGTACATGGGTTGTGGAGGTAAAATCCCAGTCTTTGTGTTGTCCTTCAACATGTGGGAAATACTTTAATTTAGCTTAAAAGTACAGCTGAAAGTCTACAAATTGTCTTTTAGCTTAAAAGTACAGTTGAAAGTCTATAAATTGTCTTTCAGCTTAAAAGTACAGCTGAAAGTCTAGAAATTGTCTTTTAGTAAATCTTACACAGCACTTCTTCACCGGAAGCTTTAACCCAATCCACAATCTATAAATCACATTCCCCTTGCTGACACATTCTTGTCACTATCAGCAGAGAAAAGCTAAGCTCTATCTTATCCCTGTGGTTACAATAAGGAAGTCTGTGATATATAGCTTGGCACTCAGAGTAGTGAGCAATTAGTATGCTGGTTTATCCTCAGATTAAAAATCATTTCATTTCCATGACTGGGGTGACTTTGGCTAAAAATCATAATGTCCTTCATGTATTATCCATTGGTTTTGACGGCCAACCCGAATCAGTGGGGCCGCTTAAATCCAAACATGATTATTAGAGTATACTTTCTAGATGCGCAAGGTCAATTGAAATATTTCAATTAAAAAAATAAAAAAACAAAACAATGTGAGATCCATGGCATAGCATGTGTTGCAGCCACATTGAGCTTTGGTGCTCATATGAGAGATATTGGTTTGAGCCCATCCTGCATTGTATTCTCATTCCCCATCTTTTATACCTAGTCTTTTTATCTGCATTGCCTGTCGATGAAATTACTAAAATATAAATGCTGAGAATGTGCACAAACAATGCTATTGTGGTGAGTGGGGCGGGGCCGAGAGGCGTGGGAACGAGGAGTGAGGCCAGGTGTAGTGATTGAAGATGAACTACACCTGCGCCCCACCGCCAGTATCGAGTCCCACGTAGGAGATGGAAGGATATAAAACTGGAGCGACGACCGTGAAGGACGAGAGAGGACCAGGCCTGGGATATTATTTTATGTTTGCTTTTTATTTGTGCGCGTCAGTCGCCGTGAGGGGCTGACGCGCTGTTTTGTGTTTATTTTTGATTATTAAAATGTTTTTGATTGTGCGCCGGTTCCCGCCTCCTTCTTCCCGATGTATGTGGAGTTTCATATCGTTACAGCTATTAAATTGGTACATTGCGTTTGTTTATTCTCTTTAGCAAGAATAATATTGGTTTTCATGTGTCCATCTCTTGTAGTTTTGTCAATTATCACTATTGTATGAAATACTTTGTGGATTGATAAATAGGTTCTGACACTTCAGCTCCATTATTACATTTACGCAGGTGACCAAAGTATATTAAAGTGACACAATAATTAAATGAGGGTCAGTACTGTTTCAAATAGACTGATGAGTGCTATTCTTCTAAAATGCCAGGAGATAAGCGTATACATTATGAATGGAGGGAATTCAATTAATTTGTTTCTGGGAACATATAATTATATCAGCACCTCTATTTTGTGTGACAGAAGGATTTTTTATTTTTTAGTATTATTATTTTGCTGTGGGGAAGTTAAATTTCTATTTTCATTGCATTGGATAGCCTGTGTAACCTTTTCATGTAGTTCATTGTACAGTTTATCATTAGATTCTGTTTCATCAGTTAAATATCTCTCAGTTTGATTTCAACTGTCCAAATTTCCTCAATTCATAGAGTAGAAAAAACATCATAGGCAAATGTACTACTAAAAATAATATATATATATATATATATATATATATATATATATATATATATATATATATATATATATATATATATTACAATGATAAGTTCAGTAAAATTAAAATTTACTAAAATGCATAGTATGAATATGTATTTCCCCAGAAATTATTTGGATACTTCTGAAAACTCATGTCAGGCTTATAATGTGCACATCATATAATTATACGCAAATTATCAAACCAAATGACAATAAAATGATGATAGATATTTTCTCAGGACTACTTCTCATTTTTCTGAACCATTTTTTAAATTTTAGTCCACACAGGTTGAATGACACTAGAACATGTTTATGTGTTTAATATAGATATACTGGACATTATATTACATCATATACATTTTTAAATGTGGTTCAATTATCCCGATGTTTTAAGTGCTTTTAAGCGTATAATGAATTACCTCTTCATGTTTTCATGTTGTTGTTTTTTTAGAGAAATGTGTGTTTAATAGCTCTAGTGCTGGCAATAAGCCACTTTTAAGATGGCTAATACACACTTTGTGTGAACAAGAAAGGCAGAAATCTCTTCCCTTGTCCTCTGAAGACAGCTGTTAGTCATGAAAGAAAAAACGTCAGAGTGAGGGTGACCTACCTCCTTCCTGACAGAGGTCATGTCTCATCCTGACCGAGTTGACCTCTTGCTCACTCCTTCTCTTTATATCATTTATGCATTTCAATTTCTAATGCCTTCTGCCCACTAATTTAAAACTACAGTCATATTGTGGCCTCCATTTAAAGAGCTCACATGTTGGCTGTGACGTTATATTACATACACAGCAAATGTATTGTGTATATTTACAATTTATAATACTCACATAACTTATATATACAAGTCAGTCTGAGTCTGGCTAAGCAACACTTTCGTTATATGTGCTTTCAACTCCACATGCCCTCTAGCAGACACAGAGCTGTCTGGATGCTTTTCAACATTTATGTGTATGCATTTGTTTGATATGGGGAAAGCCTGACATTGTGCATTATAGTGGAACAATAGAAACATTAATGCCGTGTTCACTTTCAGTCAAATATAGCTGTGCACAATTGTGGTCTGTTGAGCCAGCATAGGCTACTGTTAAACTTAGATGTACTACTTGATGTGTTTTTGTGTATAAATTGGTAATAAAATATTACCAAAATATTTATATTTTACCTGCAGTCATGGTGAGTTTGAGAGACAAAATAAAATGTGTTTGGTAATTTAATATAGTTCCTTGTTCATTCATGTTCATTCATAATACATTGTCCGATGCTAGTTTATACAACTTGAAGTTTTAAATGCATTTCAAAATATGTAGAAATTAACAGTAACCTATTAAAAAAATGCTGTAAGAGTATAGTTCATTTTTAGCTCACAATTTAGATAGCTATATTAATATTGAAGTGTTTCAGTAATTGTACAAGGACAATTTCAATAGCAAATTAAGATTACTTTTTTACATTGCTGTTGCCTGCTCTAGATGATGTGTGAGATCTCTATGATCAGGTTCAAGTGCAAAGTTCTTCTACAGCAGTTTTCTCAGACACTTCCTGTTCCCTTTCAGTCGGTCACTCTCGACGCCACGTCGGTGACCGACACAAAATGGGATATCACTTCAATAGACCAATCTACTTTGAGTGTAAACTAAACGAGCCAATGCACATTGGCATGCAATTATTGCATCCAGCTGCCGCTGATCACAACGTGAGTATAAAAAGGCAGCAGGTGCAATGCATACCAGCTTTTCGCTTCGAAGCCCAGCAACAGTATCGTCCTGCTTACCTCAACTGTGTCTATGGTGAACTGCGAGTTCAGCACGCTCTGGGAAGCTTCCTGTGTTGGTGAGACGGCATTTCAGCAGCACCTCCGATCCAGTGGAACAACCATTAAATCCTTCCTAGCCCCCTTCTATACCCTCTTGGGACCTGACTCTAGTGCTTAAATCACTACAGCAGGGCCCATTCGAGCCTTTGCATTCAGCTGAGCTCACGTTTCTTTCATTGAAAACTCTGCTCCTGCTTGCACTGGCCTCCATCAAGAGGGTAGGGGACCTGCATGCATTTTCGGTCGACGATTCGTGCCTAGAGTTTGGGCCGGCTGACTCCCAGGTAATTCTGAGCCCCCGGCTGGCTACGTGCCTAAGGTTCCCACTACACCCTTCAAAGACCAAGTGGTGAACCTGCAAGCACTGCCCCTGGGGAAGACAGACCCAGCCATGGCTTTGCCCTGTCCCGCCCGATCATTGAGGTGCTACGTAGACTGGACACAAAGCTTCAGGACCTCAGACCAGCTCTTTGTCTGTTACAGAGACCGACAGAAGGGGAGTGCCGCCTCTAAGCAGAGATGGCCCACTGGATTGTGAATGCCATAGCCCTGGCTTATCAGGCTCAGGGTGTGCCCTGCCCGTTCAGGTTTGCGAGCTCACTCAACTAGAAGTGTTGCATCCTCCTGGGCGCTGGCTCGTGGTGCCTCGCTGACCGATATTTGTAGAGCTGCGTGCTGGGCGACCCAGGGTGATGTGGCGTCTCCGTTCCCTCCTTCAGGGAACGAGGGTTACCATACGTAACTGAGACGTTCTTTCATGACCTGTCACTCAGGTGTAACAAACTTCATTCTTTCTTCATTCATCAAACTCTGAAATTGAAAAAGATGATGCCTTTTCAACTTTGACTCTTTATTTATTTATTATCATTTTTTTCCAAAGCTGTGTTCGAGCTAAAGAATCCTGGATGTAGCTTCCTCATCTGTCTTTTCTCTTTGACAGCCTCAGTTGTCTGGTTTCACTTTTTTTTTTATCTCCCTTTCGGCTGCCAGAATAAAAGAGAGAGAGAGAGATGCTTTCTAGACTCCATGCAGCTGTGAGAAAACAATTGACACACTGCTGTCAGGCCTAGGGCACACTGGGTGATTAGAGAAATTTGAGATGATGTGAAAAAAACACAAGGCTTCACACAACCAGGCAGATGAACCAGTGTGGTCAGGAACTTCTGGGATTGGAACTAAAAATCCTAAAAATGGTGTATATTCTCATAGAACCCATTTTGAACTCATTTTCATGGTGCCCTTTCTCACCGAAAATAACTCACATGGCAGAGGTTGTGCTTAACACCGTATAGTGATTCCAACCCGAATTCCATGACAATCGCAGGAGTGGATTTAGTGCTTATTTGAACTGGAGTGTTAATCCCAATATCAACAGTCTTTGTGTAATCAAGACTACAGGGTTACATGAAGCTAAAACATTCATTGATTTATGCAGTTCTCTTGTATTCTCATATTGGCCTATCAATATTTAATTTAGCAGCTAATGAAACTAAGATTTTGGTTTAATACAGTAAAAAAAATCACATACTGTAGGAACCTGCAACAGTAAAGGAGTGTTTTATGCAGACGGCATCTAGATGAGGCAGTAAAACAGCTGCTTTAATGTGGCAAAGATTTGGGCCATTCCTCTTGGCGTAGCTTTGAGACCAACATACAACATCTGTTTTCTTGAGACTGTGAGACCAGCAGAAATGCCGCCTGACTTCGACGTTGGCATCGGCACACATGCAAAGTGACAGCCGGAGCTCTTCGTGCTGGGTGATCTACAATATCCAGCGGCAAAAAATTTGTCTTCTGGCACTGATATATCATCAGCTCTCATGGATGGTTCTGCGACAGCTGGCTGATGCAGGCCTTGTGCTGGGAGTGATTTATCCAGGCAGAAATATCTACTGATTGTGTTCAGATTCAAATGCAAGGAAGTTCTTCTCTCTTTGTGTACTGTACATACAAAATGCATAAGCCTACAAATATGCATATATGCATAAAACTACATTCAAAGAGGATGCTTTCATAGACCTATTATTGTTTTTACATTGTCTGGATTCATTTAGAAGAACTTTATGACGGATCTTCTTCATGCATTGTAATTTTTCTTTATTTTTTTTTATTTCATTCTTTAATTTATTTGTTCAATACTGTATATCTTAACAATATTAGTTATCAGACTAGATTGGTAAGAGTTGTTAATTTTTTTTAAAAGAAGTCTCTTCTGCTCATCAATCATTAATATGATTAAAAAATACAGCAAAACCGTAATATTGTGAAATATTTTACAATTTTCAAATGTAATTTATTCCTGTGATGGCAAAGCTTAACTTGCAGCAGTCATTAATCCAGTCTTCAGTGTCACATGATCCTTCAGAAATCATTCTAATATGCTGATTTGCTGCTTGAAACATATATAATTATTATCAGTGCTGAAAACAGTTGCATACAATTTCTTTTAGGATTGTTTGATCAACAGAAAGTAAAAAAAAAACAGCATTTATTTGAAATAGAAAGCTTTGTAACATTATTAATATGTTTACTGTCACTTTTGATAAATTTAATGCATCCTTGCTAAATAAAATAATTAACTTTTTAGCTGTAATTTCTCAGGTTTCATGAGCTATTAGGATTAAGGAAGAGAAAGAGGGTGTGGGGTTTGCTTAATTTCTCAGATTTGTACTTTAACACTTATAACTTCTACCTTGACCTTAATAGGTCCTGTTTGTAAGATCAACCCATCAGCCCAATGACAGAATCCAACAGTGTGAATGATGCTATAATGCATGTAGGGTTTTTTTTTTTTTTACTTGCGCTTCTGCAAAGTTCATTTCACTTATCAGGATTTAGGCCCAATCCCAATTCTACTCCTTACCCATTCACTTTCCCATTCCCCTTTGTTTCGCACATTCATGTAATGGGGTAGGGGTGTCCATATGTACGGTTATGTTCTCCGAAGAAACGTCTGCAAATTTTTTTTTTGCTAATGTTATTGACTGCACAAACATTTTTCTACTGATATACGCTGATTTGGCAACATAAATACTAGTCCGGTAGTAGGTATCTTTTACAGCACGTCTGAGTTTGTTATAAACATCGGCACAATTTCTTCGACGAAGGAGCTAGCAACAATGTATGATGACGTGTAATGGTGTAGTAATGGCGTCCTATTTCTTAGGGGCAATATTTTCAGCCCTACCCCTTGACACTCTGTTCCAAGGGGATGGGATATAAAATAGAATTGGGATTGGACCTTTTTTTTTCAATTTGATTTTAGCTCTGTGTTTAAACTGGCTCCAATTTTAGGTGATCATTAAATTTTGCCTGTATTTCTAATTACAAACTGATCACACATGTATTAATTTAGATATCTGATTATGCTATAGTTTCAAACATTTGTTCATTAGGTACCCAGTATTGCTTAGAACCTCACGTGGCTGGCACAGGTCTCACGATAACTCGCCAATTCTGAGTATAATCAGAGAATGCAGAGTGAACAAATACGTTTAAGTAGCTTGCCACATGCTCACTCATACAAAAAGTGTACTTTCCTTAGTCGTGCAGCTGCAACTTACTTGCTGTTAAGCCTCTGCATTAATGCATGGTGTATTTTTTGCCTACACTTTAAATCAAACCAACTTTTCCCACAGAATATGATGATCTGTTCTTTCTACCAAGAATCATTTTGTTGTTAAACAAACAAGCAGTTATAAGAGTTTTAATGTGCCTGTGGCTTTTCGCTTATAGAGAAATAATTAGCATTTTGCCACAAGCTTCAGTAGCTGAGAGTTTGCATTAAATATAATGACTGCATGCTTCTCATTAAAGCCTGTACTTTTCAGATTCAATAGTTAATCACCAGATGCAATGTGCAAAAGTGATGTAAATAAACAGTTATTAAAGTGTCAGCTGCCAGCTTTTCAAACATTCAGAACACTTAATTAGCCGCTTACTTGAGTCACAATTAACGACTCTTTCAATGTACCATTAGATGATTTCTTTTTTTTTTTTATGTGGGAAACCAAAACTCAATAATAGCTAGCTTCCAGACTGTGCGAGATGATGGTGCGGCGAGCCTGGTAAGACAATTAAAACATGCGGGCCTGATCTATTACTCTTTTGATTAACCTCATGCATGCCTGCTGTCTGGAGATTCCTGAAAATACACTCAAGATTTCTGCCATAATAGCTCTCCTTCATCAGAAAGCGGGAATGTGTCACTCCAGCAGAGATTTTTGAGGAGAATTTGCATACAATTGTTTCAAATTTGGCCAGGCAATACCAAAACGTTTCAGAAAACATGTGTGGGTTCTTTGTAAATGCAGAGAATGGGCTGTAAAGATCTCAAGGTAACAGCTTTTCCAAACATACAATTCCACGACAAATATCACGTTGATAGCAAGGGAGTACAAGCTGAAATGAGCACAACTTTAGAGAATATTTCAGACTTGCTGCTGTTCGATATAAACATTTTACCCCTGTGGTTTGCGCTTTATTGTGCATTTATCTGGCCCATTCTTGGCGATGTTTAATAGTGGCAGAAATGCAAGTTTCCCGGAAGCCCTCAATATTGATCCAAATGGAAAAACCACCGAGCAGGACCCTGTGTTTTGTAGAAGATAGCCCAATCTTTCTTTCACCATCTGTGGAAAGTGCTTTCATTATTCAGTTATGTTAAATAACTCGTGACGCGCTGCAAAAACAATGGGGAAAACAAATACTCGCTTTCCTCAAATTTTACAAGAGAAACAATGCAGAACTGGGAGAAATAATTATCTTTCAAGCTAGTGTTTGTTTGGCGAAATAGCCTGAAGCTTAAGAAGGCAAGACAGTCTATCAATCTAGCCTTGGCAAAGGAAACCATTTAGGGTGTTTTAAATAGTGCAGTTGTGGGCAAACAACACATTACACTGTTATCCTGCAGCTTTTGTGCTATAGATAATAGTGTGGAGAAATTTATAAACAAATACAAATAAATACTGCATGAGCTCTGTTTTCTGCAGACATTACCTTAGAATGGGTCTTTTCTTTTGCCGTAGTTGGTGTCTACGCCTAGCTGTCAGTACGATTCGTAACTTATTTGATGATTAATGATTCATTTAGGGTCGGTCTCTGAATCCCATGTTTGTGCAGTAATTGGCCACTGTCACTGATTTATTTGGTTTGATTTTCTGCTAAAATCCAGCAATCTGATGGTGATGTGTCACTCTACATTTGAACATAATTATATTCAATCTATTTTCTCACATTAGTCCATTTAAGCCTAATTGACTGCTAATGACCAGGTGCATTAAATGATTAACTGATCACAACAACCTAACAACGGATATATTTCATAGTGTGATGATCTTCACTGTAAAGGATTCTCATGGAACGACTCATCCGATATAATGTAACCACACCACGCATCATAAATAGTTTCTAACATGGGTTTCTAATTTGATGTCACCATTGGCTTGCAACATTGAATTTAGGCTAATAAAGAAACCATTATCATATCTGGTGGTTCTTCACCATTAGTATCTACAATAATACAATAATATGCAATGAATGGATTCTACAGCTTCTAATCTACATTCTAATGACATATATTGATTGGTACAGAAAGATTCATTTCAGTATTCTAATAGAAAATGAGAGCCCTAAAGGGCTTTTTAGGTTCTTCACCACTTTCACCATCTCTTCTGTATTTAGATCTCCTCTGATGTATATCCCATGGATTCCTCTATTTTCTTTTCTTTTCTTTTCTTTTTTTCTGTATGATGTTTGCACATTATTTTCGCCCCCACTTCAGCCTACAGTACGTATATACGAATCCATCTTCCCACATTGAGTCATCTTAGACTTCAGAGCTGGACAGATAAACTGATATTTTAATTGATAAGTAGGCGTTGTTTCTCTCTTTTTTTCTTTAATGTTTTCCATCAAGCCTGTTGACCAAATCTTTTCTTTCTTTTTTTTTAAGTGAACCAAATGGCCACTTATTTCATTCATGACCGTTTTGTGAGTTACAGAAAGGCCACTGGTGAGCATTTGTCCGTGTCCAGAGGAATGAACTTGTGAAGTATGTGCCTCTGACTGAGCTGACCTCTCCCTTTTTAATGAATGCACCACATCTGCTAGAACAGAAGCTACATTTTTATAGGCTTAAAATGCTGTCATGTCAGGCCACAGTAGTCATTGACAGCCAAGTTGATGATTATGTAATTATGAATGTCTAGGGACTAATAGTCATGATCTGTATGCCAGCACGGGGGTCTGTGCGTGTGGGTGTCTGAAGTGGGTTTCCATATAAATGCTTGGGCTTACACTTGAATGTGTGATGGATCAGTGTTATACTTCTATAGCTGATTCTAATTCATTATAAGGGTACGTTTACACAACACTTTTTAAAAAGTTTTGCATACAGAAGACAAAATGTTTTCAATATGATCCCGTTCACACAGCTATCATGGATGCCATTTACACACTTGTTGTTGTTTTGAGTGAATCATAGGCTACTACCACTGCTCTTTTGTCACTAAAATGCTATTTCATGCATTTTTAGTCAAGTGTATTTAATCTCAATCACAGACAGTGCACATTGGGCCACTTGAAGCAGATACTGTAGATTTTTTTAATCACAGGTTTATTCCCTTACGAAAGGAAAATATATTTACCAATATATTTCCTTAAATATATTGTGATATATTGTAATATATTATTTTCCCTTTTTATTTTCTAATATATTATATATTTGAATACATTTGATAATATATTGATGATACATATATTATATAATATATTGCAAAATATACAAATGATTGCCGCTTTCAATATATTGTAATATATTGGAAAAAGTAAATATATATAAGAATATACGCCTAATATATTACATGATATACCAATATACTGCAATATATTTTTGTTTCATAAGGGTTTACTCATTCGGCTGAGTCAAGATAAATGACATTTAACGTTTGACCTACAAGACCAGTGTAATGTTTAACAGTTATTACAGTCTTGACAACTTCTGTGTAGCTTTTCTCCAAATCATTAACATGTCAATCTCCTTCTTATTCTTTGACTTACATTCCACCAGGCCACTTGAAATGTGATTTGCAGGGGAAAATGGGAACTCTTTTGAACTCCATTCAAGTTTGGTGAAGTGAATTGTGCAAATTTAGCCATTTGAAGAATTCTTGTTGCCTTCGAGTCTTTGATGTCTATGAAATGGCTTTTTAAAATTAAACTTTTATTATTTTTTTTCTGAAGTACATTTTACTCTTCATAGACCTCAAAAGGTATCTGGAAACTAAATCATGTGGAAACTAAATGTCATTGTATCGAATAACATAACATCAAACTAATATGTGTCATCTGCAAACACAAGAGCTTGTTTTTCTAGGTTAACTTAACTCGAATTAAATGGTGCCAAGGGGATTTTATGGATTCAAAATCTGCTATATAATCAGATAATTGATTAAATAATTTTCTATATAGTGCAAAGACATTCATGCATTTTTAACATTTTTCTTAAGTATCCAGATAGTTCACTCTCTCTAAAGGTTAAAACAATTTGAGTCAGAGTTTTGTGAACCGGGCAAATTTTATTTAGAGAGTTTGATCAAGCTCCTTCTTTAAGAGGCATAAACGACAAATAAATGAGTAAAAACCTCTGAGTTTATCAGCTCCATGCGGCTTGTGGATGATTTGAAACTGCCAGCATCTATTTAATGTGTCATTCTAAAACCTCACAGTTCAAATCAAACAGTGTCAAATGAGTGTGTGTGTGTGTGTGGGTTTAACATTTGCAGATATTCTGCTTTAGACAATTTAATTCCACAACATTTAGCAGATGATACTATCCACAGTGACAAAAGTGTTTTTAGCATTGCATATGAGACCATTGTGATCAACAGATGGTAGGAATGTAATGTGGAATGATGTCTGCCTTGGAAAAAAACACTTTCTTTGCAACAACAAAGTGCAATAATACATGTAATACTGGTATAATTAAAAACAAGAGCAGATAATCCAAAATATAACTATATTGAGTTAAATTGAGACTTGCATTTTATACAAATTAAAAAAAGCATTTTCTTTCAAAAACTTTAAAATCAAGTATTATATATATATATAAACAATTATAAATGATTGTGACAAGTTAAATATTAATATAAATATGTTTTAATGTAAGTTCTTTAGTATGAATTAAAGTATATTTGAAGTCATTTTCAAGCATTTTCTTGAGTTCTTTGAGTTCTGACTCAAACTATTAAATAACAATGTTTGAGATTTAAGTTAATTATATCGCTTTTGAAATTTTCCTCAAACTATTAAATAACATTTTTCGAGATTGAAGTTAATTATATTGCTTTTTAAATTTTCCTTTAAACCTTTTTTATTATAAATGAGTTCTGAAAACTCAAGTAAAAATGGTAGAAATTGTGAATGGCTGTAATCCAAGATGTTATTAATATGAAATAATTTTTACAGTGGAGCATATGGACGCTATTTTATAAGCCCTGAAATAAAAATTAATCATAAGCCCTGAGGTTTTTTATGCAAGACTCTTGTCTGCTGTGAGCAGGATGTTGTCCAGTCTTGGTGGACAGACTGCTGCATTGTTGATCTGCATTGCTGATCAGTTGATCGATCACTGGACAGCTGCTGAGGGAGATGAAAAGGCCAGCCAATCAGATCAGAGAGTTAATGGGATGACTCCAGTGGAAACCTCTGGAGAGTTCAGATTTCCAGGAGAGCTGCCTCACTGTCAATCTCCTCTGACAGACACTTATATACAGACACCAACCCAGTTTACATGAAAACTGTTGTGTAAAGACACATATGTAAAATATATGCACTGAATTACAATGCATTAATCGTTGAATCTAAAGTGGTTCAAAACGACTGTTATATCCTGTGTGTGTGTTGTCTATGGTAAAGTATAATGTCTAACTGAGCAGTTCATTCAGTTTGTGCTGTCCTTTATTAGCAGTTTTGAAGGTCAAAGTTATAAACTTTAGATCTGAACGCAACCATTATTATTTTTCATGTTTGTATAGATCATGTAGTTTCTTGTAACTCCAGTAGTCCTCATTACATAAAATTCTTCCCTTATTAAAAACACACAGCTCAAAGACCCTAGACTGAACAACCTGGAAAACAATGGGGATTTAATTATTTTCATATGTGTACCTAATTTTTATCCCATTATTCCTTTTGGGATTTGAGCTTTTCTGTGAAAAAAAAAAGAAAAAAAAGAAGAACAATCAAAAAGGAACAAAAAACTAATAACTAATACCGGAAGCTGCTAGGCCACAGCAAGTTAATTTTGACATTACATTTTTTTCACATATAACATATATATAAATATATATATATATATATATATATATATATATATATATATATATATATATATATATATATATATATATATATATATATATATATATATATATATATATATATATATATATGTTAGGAAGCTAATCCCTGTCCTAGATGGTGATACAGAGCATCTGTATTAGCACTAGGGATCAATACAGATTTCAAGATTCAATTAATTTCTAATATGATTTCAGGTTCATTTGATTCACTTCAAGATTGGTTTGGCTTGTTTTAGTTTTTATTAACATAAGAAAAAATCTCTTGCAGCAGATGTGGTAAATTACATGAGAGAAATTTACTTTATTTTAATATATTATAACACACTTATTATTAATTTTTTAAATTAACAACACAGTTTGCTATTGCAATTTATTTATTTAACAGATACAATTTTCAACAATAAAATGATTATACTCATGACATGGAAAGGTGGATATATGATGAATGAATGGGATCAAACTTAAGTTATTCTGTTATTCTCTTGATCATGTGAAATTACAGCATGAGCATTTGATGTAGGATACAGAAATTCATATCTGAGAGGACGCTTTGAGTAATGTTGGGGAAACATTAATTTTGTAGTGAAATTCATTGTTTCTTTGTCGCCTGATACTCAAGCAAAGATTTTAATTAGAATTTGGTTTTATTATTAGTCGGCTACACATCATATTTCACATTTTCTCTTTCCTTGAAATGTAATTAGGGCTATTATGTACACAGCATTAATTTCATGAAATTCTGAAGATGGGAATTTTGAACAGGAAAATGGGGCTCCGGCTCAATAAATCCATTGCTAATAGCCTTCAGAATGAGTAAGAAAGAGCCAATACACTGCAAACGCATTAGCAACACCCCAGCCAGTGGCGTTGTGCTCCTGCCCTAATGAAACATTAGGTGTGTGAATGTGCACGTGGCTGGTGAACATTCATGCCGGTGTTTGTTTCATGTTGTTGCTTTAATTAAAGTCCGCTGGTTGACACTCGAACAAAGGTGCAACCTTTTAGCGCTCCCATTAACCCGAGTGAGCCCTGCTCCTTGGGAACGCCATCCTATAATATACCATCTCAAGCCTAGGTCAGAATTAAGAGGTTTGCTGGAAAATAGAGTTTGGCCTTAATTACTGTGGTGATGTGGTGCAGCTGTGTTCGGAGGTGCCAATATTATTGTCCAACCACCTGTTTATTGCTTTTGTTGAACCTTAAATTTTCCAGAGGGCAAAATTATCTCTGACTCTGAGTCTATTGTTCATCTGATGATGTTTTGGATAGTAGTTCTGTGCATGACTTCTTTTAAATAATACTCTATATTTTTTGCCAATTCTGCCTATATATATATATATATATATATATATATATATATATATATATATATATATTAACATAGATTACATTGTTAATATAAAAAATATTGTGTACGTAATATACTAGATATAACTATGTAACTAATATATATATATATATATATATATATATATATATATATATATATATATATATATATATATATATATATATATAATTTATACATAAAATTTTATAAATGAAAAAGTAAATCCCAGCAATTGATATTGATATAAGTGTTTTCTAAATCCTTGCCTTACAGTCAGTTACTTTATTTCACCAGTATCTCCTCTTACAGCTTCACACACATTACAGATATGGCTCATGGCTTCACATTATTGTCAGCATTGTGCGTCTGTCTGTTTGTGTGTGTGTGTGTGTGTGTGTGTGTGTGCGTGTGTGTGTGTGTGTGTGTGTGTGTGTGTGTGTGTGTGTGTGTGTGTGTGCGTGTGTGTGTGTGTGTGAGTAATAGAGAGCTTGAAGTAAAGAGAGAGAGACCAAGAGAGTGTCAGTCTGCATGCCTGCTTCTGTTCCTCTATTTATTTAGTTATTTTATCCACTGATGGTAAAGGACAGAGATTCGTCACCCAGAGTTTAGTGGAAGCATCATCATTGCCCACAGCATCAAGACGACCAATGAGATCATCTGGCATGCTTGTCATCTCTAGTACGGCTGCCGGAAAACTGTGACTATGGTTGTGGCTTGCATGTGTAGCTGTCATTTGATGATAAGCCAGTCTCTCCCTCTCTGTATCTCTTGATTGAATAGAGACAGTAATAGTGAACGGCATGCATCCCTTTAGCGAGAAACAGACATAGGTCTGCATCACTCCTCCTCCACCCTTCCGCTGCCTCTCTGATGCTTTTAATTCCATCTCCTCAGAATGTTTTCACAGTGACCACAGAACAATTTCACACATGGGATCTCATGCCAAACTGCGTGGAAACGCTGCATGTTTGCTAGATGGGGAAAGAAGAATTGGGGATGAACAAAATAGGACACAATTTAATATTCATTGGAAGATTTAAGCTCTGAGAGATTCTGATTTGCGAAATATAGCATGGTTATTCAAATGAGATATTAAACACAAGGGTGCAGCCAAATTCGTTTATTAAACCCACTGAAATTGAACTGTCTGACGCAAAAAAAAAAAATGGATCTGCTTGACAGATACAATATTTTTCTCTATCACTTTGGGAGAAAAAAAGATCAATTGTGAAGGCACAATGGAAGCTTGTTCAATGCAAAAAAATCTAAATAAGCAATTTTAGAGATTTTGAGCCAGATTCTGGCAGTTCTGTTATGCATGGACACAGTTATCTTTGCAGATGACCTTATTGAATATGCATTTGTATGAGTTTCCCTTTCAGATGCAAAATTTATGGGAGGAGAGGATTAAAATGAATCACGCAATGTGATTTACTAAAGTTTGCATCATTACTGGTATTTACATCATTATTTAACACTCAACAAAAGCATGTCTTAAAGCAGGCGCTAATTTGTGCTGCTCTTGGTAGATTGTTTTTGGTCATTATGGAAATGATCTGGCTGCGTCTGTGCTCTTTAATTTGCTGCATTGACAGCAAATCACCAGCAGAACTTTTCACTCCCATTAGTGCTTTTTTGGAATTGCGCTCTCACTCTAATTTGCCCTGTTTAATAAACCTGGCCCTTTATTTAATCAGTATCGATATTGCCTATTTAATTGCACATGCTCATTTACTCTATTTACACATTTAGATGAACTTTGTCATCATTTAATGATCGCAAAAACAAAAATAACTTATGTAAAGTATACTGTAATCTTTAGAAAATCTTAAAATTATATATATTTTATACAGTAAATTATACATTAATTTGTAGATGAATAGATTTAATAAAAAAATATTTTTATGCATATTTTTAATTTGTTAAAACAAAACATTACAGAATTTAAAATCATAATGAGTTATATAAAATATTGTTTATTATTTTTATTATTATTATTTGATATCCCTTGTTTCCATAATATTTCAAAATAATATAGTCATTATATTTTCTTTTTATTTCTATATATTTTCTTTTCTTCCTCATATATTTCTACATACAGTATGTTTTTCATTACAAATTATATTATCTGAATCCAAATTTCTTAGTAGTTGGTGTGTCCCTCCTTGAAATCGTAAATATTTCTTAATTCCTTTTACACCATAAAATGTATTCTTTCTTTTTATTCCCAAATCCAAATTAGATTTTGAATGCCAAATGTGATTTATATTCCACTGTGAAATGTCTTTGAATCTTCCACAATAAGGTTTAAGAAGTTTTCATCTTTTCATCTTGTCATGCTCTTTTCATATTATCATATTTCTCTGCTATAAATCCTCAAGTGGAATGTAACCTTCCATTATTATAGTGATATAAATTCTGAATTGATAAGGTGATAATCTATTGTTGAACCGAAAAGGAGCCTTAACTAGGTAAAATTGTTGTAATTTTTTCTAATTAAGCTGATTCTACCGCACCGTGTGACTTCTCTTGACAGCAACATTTTTCAAAATATTTTTAATTCTCCAAGAGTGTATCCATCATTTTCACCTGAGATACTGAGATAACACGCACACATCCATGATCAAATGTACCTGGAGGCTGTGGCAAATCAGTCGTCAGATGCTCACTGAATGGAGTGGGGAAAATGAATTTGATCTTGCATAGAGACTGATCACTCAGTTTTACTTGAGCAGAGCAGTCAGTCGAGACCTGACTATGATTAAAATGCCCCCTTCAGCTTTCAGGAAACACCCAGTTGACAGCTAATAGCCAGCGGTACAAGATTTGATCATCAAGCAAGGTGCACATTAAGATAGAAGACAAAGGAGGTGCAGGTGTCCATATACACACACACATACACACATATATATAGATGTATATCTTTTTTTTTCTTTCTTTTTTTTTTTGCGTTGCTGATGTTGAATCTGTCTAACAGTCCTGGAGACACCAATTGTTTGATTGTTTGCCTTCATACTGTGAGCAGATACAGAACTTTATAGAGAGAACTGAACACTTTAATGCATTTGGAAGAATAAAAACATTAAACATATACAATATACTGTATCTTGTACTAAAACTTAGTAAATTAAATTATAACTTCTCAATGGTTGTTTTGTACAAAAGATATTCCTCAGAAGATTCACTGGCCTCACAAAAAGGGGAACCAATGGAAGAACATCACAGGGCAGAGCACATAGAGCGCAGACAATGAGTCAAAGCACTACATGAGTTCACACTCCAGAGACATTGAAAAGATTAAAAAGTACATTGGAATTATTTGGCAAGAAGTGACTTCTATCATGTTCTCCTCACAAATAATAAAAATATAAATGAATAACATTGGTTATACAGTATACAGTGACACCTATCAAGGGGTAGGATATATTAGGCAGCAAATGACCAGTCAGTTCTTGAATTTCATGTGTTGAAAGTAGATACCAAAGGACATAATCAAAAGTATTGTGGAGTCCTTGCTTCATGTTCATCAGAGCTGTTTTGGCAGCACAAGTCAGAACTACATGGTGGCTTTAATTTTGTGGCTGATCAGTTTAAGTATATGTGTTTCTTGTTTTTAGATGACTTCTTTAAAGTGGTCATATGATGCGATTTAAATTTTCCCGTTCTTTTTGGAGTTTTACAAGCTCTTGGTGCATAAAGAAGATCTGTAAAGTTGCAAAAACTAAAGTTTCGAATCCAAAGAGATATTCTTTATCAACGTTAGGAGTCAACCACACCCTCCTAAAACGGCTAATGCTAACATGCCCCCACATGTCTACATCACAACGTTGGAATATTCAAATGTGTACAGCGTATTTTACAGAGGACAAGGACAGTTTTCTTGGAGAGTAGCTTACAATGCCAACATCTGTTTTCATACAGTAGGGTAATTCCAACTTTGCAAGTAAAGTCTGGCACTTTTGACTCATAGTTTGTAAGTATGTTTTCATATTTAAAGAAATTGCCACTGATGATTCAAACGTGAGTTTTGAGCAGTGTAGAGTAGCGCTTGTTGAGTGTTGTTTCTCTCATCAAAAATGCAGACATGGGTTTATGTTAACGGCCAATCACAACGTACTGGATACCTGGCCGATCATAGCACACCTCACTTTTCAGAATGATGAGCTTTGTAAGAACCACGTTTTAGAAAGGCAGGGCATAGAAGAGAAACAATAATGTATATTATGTGGAAAATAATGTGTTTTTTGACCCTTAACAAAATACATAAATAATCTTATTTTTAGCAACGTCATATGACACTTTTAAGGGCATTCAACAACAAATAAAGACAAAAGTTTGGGCTGAATTAATGATGTGCTGATGTGAGCTAGTCTTTAGATGTTCATGTAGAATCTTTTCAGCTTGTAAATTGATTAGGGAGATGTGTGAAGATCCCTGTATATTACTGCATTTTCTGGATTTTATCTAATCACTAGAACATTGCACAGGTGCCTTTCACTGTTATCGCAGCACACATACTGTGAGAAAACAAATTTGACATAAAACAGGCTCTAACTGCTTTGGGAAATAGACAGTCTTGGCAGGACGGAAGAGCGGTGTGAATGAGAGAACCATGAGATAATGACCATGCTGGCTATTAAAGTGATGTGCCTTCCTCAGGCAAGGTGAATCAGCCTCATAACCCACCAATAACAACCGGCAGTGTTTTCCGCGTAAGGTCTGTTCTTAATATTCATGTACAATATGTAGAGTTTTGTTAAAGAATGATGGATAAGGAAAATGGTTTAAAATAGCATATCTTGAACACTCCTACACACTGGCCGGTACAACATCTAATAAACAAAGATAACACACATAGTATAGACTTAAAATCAACTTAAAATCCTTGTTCAGTTAGATAGAATGATAGAATTGATATCTCATGATTTTTGTCATTCTGTGGTTGAGCGTCAGAGACAGTTGTGCTATTTGCTCAGGGCAGAGGTATTCGCACGGAGAAAAATGTCACATGGACAATAAATCTATTTTGTGACATGCTTCTCTTTCGTCTTCCTCTCTGGAATACGGTGAAATTTGTTTTAGGATTGAACACCGATTTGCAGGCCTCTCAGTAATGTGTCTTTGCCATGATCCTGATATACGATCCATCTGATTTCTGCTGTTTCAGCTCCCCAGATACCACAGAGAATGAAAGCCTGTTTTCCTTCATCTAAGCCAATCCTGGATGCTCCTTTGTGGTGATTACAAAAAAGTCAAACAGTCCTTTACACTTTCTGTGTCAAAATAATGACCATCATAGTTTCAAAACTAATAACGGCACATCAATTTCCAACACAAGCTTCTACAAAGAGAATTATAGTGCTGTGACAGCAGCGACGCTCGACAAGTAATGGATAGAGACACTCAAAAAGGCATACTCATAAATGATCGAAATTGCTTTGGAAAATCTTCAGCTCTTTGACTTATTCCTCAATGATTTACCCTGAAAGTGTAGCTACAATGACACATCAGCGAGTCCTTCTCTGACTTTTCACTTTCAGTAAATTAAAGACTTGATCAGTTCATTTTAAACTGTGTTATCGGCTAGTACAGACCACATCTTAGAGCCTTGGCATATTTTGCTTTGCATTGCCCACCTCGTCATTTAGCTGACACTTTTATCCAAACATCCAGTACATTTATTAGACGGTCAATCCCCCTGATGTCCTGAGGTTAATAGCTTTGCTCATGGACATAATGATGATAGCTCTTGGCAGGGTTCTGAACCTACAACCTTTGGTTGCTAGTCAAGACTTTAACCACTAAGCTACACATCTCTTGAGTTCAGGCTTTTCTAACTTCACTTTATTTTTCTCTTTCTGAACTGTATTAAGGGAAAACAACCCAGACCTTAAGTATAATATGTTATTATAGCCCTATTTGAGTTTCCAGGAACCGTTCACAATGGTCAGTAATGCCGTGTTCCAGGCAACCCGTAACCCATGTTTTTCCAACCTTCTACCCATGAAAGTGCATTGGAATGGCAGTCAAACCCGTGAAATCGTACTAGATCGATGTAATAATAATAATAATATTGCCTACAGATGCAGTGTTTATTCACATTGAAAAATAGATGTTAGTATAACGTTGCAATACAATTAATAATCTAGCTAAAATTTATTGCGTTCAGGAAGTTTGACATGACTTGCCTGGAATGCTACAAAGTCATGAGTCGTGGTTTGAAGTCGTGACTTACGGGCTCAAAAAACTGCCTGGATTGCCGCAGAAGATATTTATTTATTTATTTACTTCAAACTTTTAAATGTTAGTGATCATTATTGTTGAACTTTGCAGTCATTGAATGGAACCGGATCCAAACTGAACTGACTTGAGCTAAAATATATCGTACATATAATGTCTTTACAGCAGAATTTCAATTTGCCTTATCTTTGATGAGGTTTGTATTATTGATGGTCATTTTCCTTATTACTCTGAAGCTGCTTGGAAAGAATGCATTGTTTAAAGTACTACTATCTCCATTTTCATGTCTTAAACTCAACTGACATAGATGATTGGATGTTCATCTTCACTCCCTGAACCAAGTTTACATGTTTTAGCACTTAGTTCTCAAGAGAAACTATAATGCTTTATTTTCTTAAATTATTAATTGTTTGTTTTCTATCTGTCACCATAAAGCCATGTAGATGACAGTAATTATGCCATTTCAACACTGTACTGTCAACTGTAATTGGGTACCTCTGGTATCCACCAACAGGTTGATAAGAAACACATGACAGAGTGTACTGTTTCCACATGTCTTCTGGGTAATGGGAATTGTCTGGTGAGAATGAGAAACATAGAAGACATAGATCTCTGTTTGGACAGCCATCTGTGTGAGATGCATTTCTGTTGAATACTCCTGGTCAAAAGACTGATTTGACTGGGGATTTGGAGACAGCCCACTAAATATTGTTTGAACATGGCAGATGCTGATTAGAATCAGACATTATAAGTCTCTTCCCTGCTCACATGTGAACATGTCCTCCCTCCATTCAGGGTTAATGATTGAGTGAATGGCTGAAAATAAATATATTGAATGTGTTCATATTAAATGTACCAAAATGCAGCCATTGGTCACGTCTGCTGGGGCTCTTCTTGGACAGTTAGTGTCTGGAAGCTGTCTTTGCATATGCCGTATCATTTTTTTGCCATTCATCATTGAGATATCTGTCCAGTTTGGCATACCCTGTTGTCTCCAGTTGTCTGAGACAGAACAATAGCATAAAATCAGACTTTTGTGTGCGATTTGGAACTTGCAGTAACTTCTTGAATTGTTTCACTGCTCATTTGCATACAGTTAAACTTTGCATTGCCATATGTGAACTGTCACTCATTACCTCATTATGATTTTCAGTCGCTTATGTGCTACAAGATAAAATTTGAAGAACTGTCTTGGTTGATTGCTTTTTTTTGTTTTTGTTTTTTTTATTAAAATATTGATCGATCGGTTGATAAATTGCTAAACATGTACCAAATACCATATGCAACTTGTTTTTATGTGCATGTATATATATAGCCTATTGTAGATTTGTTCTCTTATTACATTTTAAATAAAATAATGACTTTACAATAAGGTTCAATTAGATAAATTTAAGTATACTGTAACAAATGTACTGCTCATTGTTAATGTTAGTTAACGCATTAAATAGAGTAAAAAAATGGAACCTTATTGTAAAATGTTACAGATTTATTTATTTTATATGCATTATATTTGTTACATTATATATATATATATATATAAAATCGTGATTAAATACATCCAAAATAAAAGTTTTGATTACATAAGATATGTGCGTATACTGTATATATGAACTATGTATACAGAAATACACACAAACGTCCACACATCTCGAAAGTAATAACTAAATTCAGTTCATTGAAAATTTTCTTCATATCTTCCGGAAAAGATTTCTTGCCTTGGCATTTTAGCCTTGTAACCATGAAGCCCTCAGACCTGAGTAATGACCAGCGGGAGCACAGCATCCATCCTCCAAAAGCTTTGACTCTTAAATATGCTGCTGTTAATGGAGCCTGCAGTCAGAAAAGGTCTGCCGTGATGGGCATCTCCGCTCAGTAAACACTATCTCCTCTAATTTCTTCCCACATCTTACTCTCCTTAAACGGATAGATTTGAAATTGCTTCATTGCTTTATATTGTTTTTATTTCCAAGTGATTGTTATGTCTTTTCTCTTTTTCTTCTATAGAAAAATGTGATGAAGCTCTGGTCACACCACTCCCCCACAATGCCTTCACCAGCTCCTCTGTGTTCACCAGTGGCTATGCACCTGGATACGCCAAGCTAAACAAAAGAGGAGGTAAATTTAATAATACTTGCCCAAACACATATTCACGCTCACCAATGTGACTTGCAGAATGAAGTCACATTACCTCTAAAGTTGTGAACTTTCTTCGGATGTGGTTTTTTTTGTGTGAACAGTATATTACAAACTTCAATTTCACAGGTGCTCAGACTTGATGTTGTTTGTGTAATTCCAATAAACATCCATACACTATATGGCACCGCAGAGTCATTACTTCACTAACTCCAGCCTGGAATTATTGCGTGAATTACTGGGCTACAAAGGCTCATCCCATTATGCCAAACTGTGCTTTGTAAAACACTATGTGCTTAAGACTAATTGAGCGAAAATCTACAACAGATGTGCCATCGCTGTGATTTATCTCGGTGAGATTGTGCACAGTTCACATATTTATTATTTTCAGTTTGTTCCTCATCACTCATTAAAAATGTTATTTAATTAAAATGGAAGTTCTCGTAGGACACGTTTAGTTTAGTTTGGTATATTTGATGGAACGAGATCATGTTTTCATTTATTTATTTTACTAGGGAGAAAGCAGAAAGAAATAAACCACTGCTAAATGTGCATAGAGGTGTTTTTTTTATTTTTTATTTATTTTTATTTTTTTTGCTATGTAGGCTCTCAGGGGAGAACAAATTCGGATGCAAATGGATGTTTTATATATGAACCTCACTGTGGGAGTCTGTAAAGGCCATGGGTTTGATGGGCTTTAAATTGCATGTTATTTCTAAGCTCAATGAGTCACTGGGCTCTATTATGTACACAAAATACTGTAATATTAATCGCTACTGTAACTATGCTTCCTATTACAAATCCTTCTGAGAGGCACAGTGTAAGCTCTTTACAAATCTTTCTTCCTTGAGGAGATTCAGTATTGCCTTTGCATGAATAAGTTGGTGTTGATGGCATGTCTATATGCATATGCATTTTTCAGTTGTTTATGCTCATGTACATATATTGCAGTTTACCTCAAAGGAACAGTTCACAGAAAAATGACCATTCTGTCATAGCTTGGCTCGGGTCATTATTCTATGAAAACTTTTTGCATATTTTTTTGTAAGTGTGCACAATGCATTACTACCATATTGAATGTTGTCTATTGCGGACAATATTAGTGATTTATTTGTTGATTGATATCAATGTGGTTATTGTGGATATTGAAATATTGGTAAATAAATGGTGACAGAATAATTATTTTTCTGTGAACCATTCCTTTAATGTCCTCTTCCCATAGAACATACAGTATTTAGTAGCATGGTACTGTATGTTCAACAACTAGAAAATAGTTATAGTTTGCTTGGTTTTGTGTAATATAACCAGATTGATTACTTTAGTGAGGGACTTAAAAGTTCAGACAGCACAAAGGGACATAAGATTGGCAGCAACTGTAATAACAGCAGGTTGCATGTGTGTATAAGGCCGGCATTTCCATTCAGCCACCTTTCTCATTGAAGGCCGGTGGGGTTTGTGAGTATAAGCAGTGGGATATGCCCTCTGGCACTGCCTCCATCAGCGACACAGGGCTCCCTGTCACTCTGAAGCCACAGAGTTATGTCCAGTGAGCGTTCTCCACCCTGCCAGTCTGCATACATGAGGCTTCATATCAATGAAATGACAGCTTTGTGCACCACGGAGGTTCTTCTCTTTTAACCCTTGTGTACTTTAGAGATGCCTAGGGGAGTGATGTTTGAAAAAACTCTCAGGCTTGAGTCTAGTGGTACAGTATGTGTCTTTTTCCCCTCAGCTTCATCAGCAATTGGATTCTTATTACTGCAGGAAATCCATGATGCATGTTAATGACGCCTTATCAGAGTTGAAAATAGGTTATTCCTGTCACTTATGTCATTCTTGCCCAGAATTTGCATCCAGATAGGCAGTTACCATCGATCTTGCATAGTTTTATGTAGTCATTATGACTGATAATAATAGGGTGAAGTCTGGACCTTATCCTGTCGATGGAGTATGACATTTTTATACATGATAGATGGCAATTCTTTCCCTTTTTTTACTCAATATTATGAATAGCAATGACACTGGGGACCCTTTAATGAAATCCACATCCATACAGCACATGTTCCACTGAAATCACATTCAGTCATTTTTTACATTTATTTTGTATTATTATTATTTTTATTTTCTAAATATAATTACCTTAAGGACAATCCCTGAGACAATGTCCAATATCACTGGGCCAGAAGGCTGAGAAAAGATAAATTTGACAGTATGTTGGCATTAGAAGTTTGCATCAGGGTGCAGCTTTGCTGCGGTACCCTGGTTGATGATGTCACAGAGGAAGGCTCATTATTTCTAGTTAGATGAGCAGCATCATGAAGGACTATTGTAGGTAATGTCCATATCCCAGCATCCGATATTCTTTCTCCACCATTGATGCATTATTTAGCCTTACTAATGTAAGGCTGAAAATAGAAGAGAAAAGAGAGATAGAATGAGCATAAAAATCAATAGAAAGCAGGATTGGTATTTATCTGCTTTGATGCGTGTTAGTTATATTGATATCATCCTGTATTTCTTATGCAGGCATTGTATCATAACAGGGTACAATTTATGTAGTTCTATCATTCTACTGCTCTGTCTGTCTATCTGTCATCTTTCTGTCTGTCCTTCTGTCATTCTATATATTGTTCTATCACCCTATTCTTATATTTTGTCATCCATCCATCCATCCGTATGTCTAATGCTCTATGTATCTTTCTATCATTCTATTGTTAGATCTGTTTATTTTTCTGTTTGTCTATCTATCTGTCCATCTGTCTGTTTGTCCATCTGTTTGTCTCTCATTCTATCTCATTATATCCTATTCTATTGTCTGTCTGTCTGGCTTTCCATCTGTGCATTAATTGTTTCATCTATAATTCTATATTTCTGTCTCCAAAATGGGAAATCATAGCAAACAATACGATGTTAATAAGATCTTGTTGTAATAAAAGAATAAAAAAGTAACATTAAATAATTTGAACAGAGACTGTATGGAGAAACTTAACTCCTCAGAAGTTTACAATAAGAATAACTAAGTAATTACAGTTTTCCTCAGTCGCTTTGGTGCATTTCTCAAATCATCCTTAATGTCTTTAATCATCCTTAACCATCCTTAATTTCTCAAATCGTCCTTAATCCTTTGTAGTTCTTCTTCACTGCAAAGGAGTACAGTATCTGCAATTCTTAAAACTTTCACTCAGTCTCCTAAAGACCTTGACACTATATGAAACACATCTATCACTTCACATTTTTCATATGGATTTACATCAGAAAATGGCCTGTTAAAGGTCAGCTGTAATCATGGCACCCTGGCATGTGAGATGCACACAGCCATTTTACTGCCCTCGGCATCACCTCAAATCCAGACATCAGATCTGAGACTTGTTGAGGCTTCCTCCGCTCTCATCTGGCAGGAGGGGCATCTATTTAGCAGCAGTTCATCTGTGAGATGAATCTGAGGGAAAGGTCAAACCTCGCTTCATCAGAAACCTGTTTGGCCCACACAGCTGGAGATGGGAAGGGACAGGCGGCTGTTCTGGCTGGTATGTGGGAAGCAAAATAGCCTGTTGGAAACTAATGAGAGGGAGAGGTGGGAAAACTGAGGCGAATGACAGAGGGGAAGGAAGGTTCAGTCCCCCAGCCTTCAGTCATGTACCCCAAGCTCAGCTGAATACCAATGTGTCCATGCATAAGATTGAGGGAGCAATATTAGGAATATAAGCAGTGATGCATGTCCTTTATTTCCCTTTCTCTTACTTTATATTTCTTTCTCCTTTTGCATTCTCACAAAGTTCAGATCAGTTTCCCGAGTGAATTCAATCTTTCTCTTTATTATATATTTTATACATTATGGATACACTGTAAAAAATAAAAAATAAAAGTTGAATCATGTAATCTACAGTAACATATATACATATCGTAACATCCAACATTGGGGTGTTTTATAATATATATATGACATCAACAGCATCCTGGAAAAGAGAAATCCTGGTGTCCAGCTGATTGTTTGTATCTATTTATTTTATTCATTATTGCTTAATTTTATCTTATGTTTGATGCATCCAAATGTTTTGGGCATTTGCCATTTGATGATGAAATGAAATTAGTCATAGTACTTCTGAATTGCTGCACTGTAGCTATAGTATACATCCTGCACAATAGCCTCATCTTCAGTGAACTGCCTTTACTGTAATGAACAGTTAATAACTGCTAAGGGCATTTTAAGGCACCAAAAAGTGGTGTTAAATGAGGAAGCGATGAACTTTGAAAATTATTGTGGTAACAAACAATACCCGCTAGTTTGTGAATCTGCACTGATGTGATTACTGTATAAATGGTGTACTATGAGAGCTAAAACTTAACAAAATTAAAGAAATGTTGCTTAATTCATTATTTATTTATTTTTGCTAGAGATAGATTTTGTTTATTCCAATGATTCTAAAATCACAATATAGCAAGACTATCTATAGATAAATGGTGTTTTAGACTGATACGCGTTTATTTTATTTTTTTTAGCATTCATTTTTTAGGTTTTGAAAACTGAATTGTGAGGCATTACACAGACCATATTTTGCAATTCTGACCTTTTTCTCAGAACCTTAAGATTTGAACTCGGAATTGGCAAATCAAGTTTATATCTTGATTTGCAAGAATCAAGAATCAAGAATAAACAGAATTCTTACAATTCTAAGATTACATTTTCTATAGATATTTGAATTCTTAGTTTTTAATCTCACAATTCAGTTTTTTTATTTTTCTTCACCATGGAATAAAAAAAAAAGAAATTGTGACTTTTTATCTCAGAAGTATGACTTCATTTCCTGCAATTAGGAGTTTACAGTATATCTCACAATTCAGATGTTTCTTCTCAGAATTGTGTGTTTATGTCTTGCAATCTTAAAAAAAAAGGTCTGAACTGATACCATTTTTATCCTGTGGTGGAAACAAGAAAACATTTATTTCACTATTTAAATTTTTTATTTTTGATCAAATCAACATTGCCTTGATGAGCATAAGAAGAAATATTTAATAGGTTCAGAACTGATGTTCTGGAGGTCTTTGAAAGTAGATACTTTCCCTGAATGAAAAAGTATTACTGAGGCTGAACTTCAAGCATGAAAATTATAAAACAGTACTGATAGAATTTTAATTATGAGGTCAAACAGATCACTCTGTAATAAATGTGCGGCAAACTCCCATTGATACTGCCCTGCCTGTAGCATTCATATAGCTTTGCCCACAGCTGTCTGTATCTCCTTCATCTTTTATTAGAATCCAGTATTGCAGACATAATGTCTGCATTTGAACATCTATATTTGAATCCAGAAACAATCAAACAGATTAACTTTGTCAAGTGACTGAAATCATAGGAACACAATACAAAAACAAATCACGAGTCACATGAGTGCGAGTCTCTCTCTTTCAGTGTCAGCGTGTTAGCAGATGGTAAACTATTCAAATATTATGCCATTTGATTTATCATCGCCTAGTTGCATTATCATCACAAAATCCTACATGCTACAGCTATTAGGCTGTGCAGATGTCCCATCAGGCAGGATTTAGACCAACATAATGCAATTTATTTTTCATCTCTTCAGTTTTGTTTTTTGCTGTTTTATCGGAGTGGTCAAGTGTTTCTTTATTTAATGTATTTAATCTGGCCCGTAACAACTCCAGGAACTGTTGTCTTCTGCTACCCGTCTTATTCCTCTCTTTCTGGGCTTCCGGTGTTCCCTTTAAGTGCCCTTCTTCTGCTCTCTTTATCTCTTCAGAACATCTGCCTCGGCAGCAGGTGGCAGGTAGCAGGTGGCAGTGGAGTGGATGTCCCCTGACTTTTTACACTCTCTTAAGCTTCTGTCTTGTACTGATCCCCGGACACCCTAAACTGCTGACCCTAACTTTATGTCCTTGCTCTGACTCTCCCTTTGCCTGCTGCATTGTATCGCTAGCCAACACCATTCTTTTTATGTTTGCAATGAAGATTTTTAAGGAACTAAATTGACTTAATTGACTTAAAAAAATAAAAAAAATCTAAAAATGTCATGGTTAAATAATATTTCCACAGTTTGTAATTTAACAATTACGGCTGGTTGGAAATGATGCAAAACATATATATAAAGATGATACTGAAAATATTTTTGCCATCTGAAACTGAAAATAAGTCAACATCTGTTAGTATTGATAGAAATCAACCATTGGGACATAAAAGTGGCAGAAGATGAAACATTTGCAACATGATTTTAGGTATTTTGAGAGAAACAGGATATTCAAAGAGTAAAATGTTTGAATTGGATTTGACTGGGTTGTGAGATGTAGGCATTACGTGCCAGAACGGAGCCTTGTGGTTGAGAGGGAGAGGCTGAAAAGGGATCGTTTCTTTAATATTAATGGTTGGATTTTATGACATTTAATGATCCTTCAAATATGCCTTTAACAAATGTCCAAAAGCCTCCAGCTAAAAGCACAGATAAAACATCTGCAAGAAAATCTGTTCTTAGACTTCCAAGAGAAACGAAAAAAATATATATACAGATGTTCCTTTTGAACAACACCATTAAAGCTGATCTTCATTAAGTTATAAACTCTATCCTGTAGAGTATGACGTGCAATTTGTACTTTTAAAAAAACATTAAAACATTTGTTGCTGTTCTGTTTTTCTCTAGCACCTCTGTGAAACAACCACAAAGACTTTTGTTCAATATAAAAATATAGTAATTTTTGGGCACTTTCTCTAGGTGCTGGGGGCTGGTCTCCGCTGGACAGTGATCATTATCAGTGGCTGCAGGTCGACCTGGGAAGCAGAAAACAGGTCTCAGCCATCGCCACGCAGGGTCGATATAGCAGCTCTGATTGGACAACACGCTACCGGCTGCTCTACAGTGATACAGGCAGGAACTGGAAACCATACCATCAAGACGGCAACATCTGGGTGAGTAAGCTCTAATATTTACTGTAGGACTTTATTTTTTCTTACGTTTTTTTCTCCTTTCAACAATATACGTACACTATCATTGAAAAGTTTGGGATAGTAAGATGCTTTATTTATTTATTTATTTATTTTAATCTCTTACCATACCAATGCTGTTTTATTTAATAAAACATTTTACATTACATATTTATCAGATGCGTTTATTCAAACTGATTAACGGTGCATTCAGAATATACATTTTTTATTTCTTATTTTTTACCAGTATGTATAAAAATAGTTATATTGTGAAATGTTATTACAGTTTTTTTTTTAAAAAAACATTTGTATTTGAATTGTGTATTACTGTGATGACAGCTGAAATTTCAGCATCTTTACTCCAGTCTTCAGTGTCACATGATCCTTCAGAAATCATTCTAATATGCTGATTTGCTGCTCAAAAAATAGTTGCTTCTTGATTTTCTTGTGGAAGCAGTGATAATGTGATCCTTTAATGAATAGAACAGTTGAGCATAATGTTTGAATGGTTGTGTATGTGGAAAATATAAAATTTAATTGTTGATTAAAGGGTTTATCTATATTTCACTGGCTCTTCTTCATTCTAGTGTTTTCTCACATTATACTGACACCTAGTGGTGTGGATGCATGAGATTGGCTGTTCAGTTTGTTTACACATTAAGCTTTTTTAATTAGAAAACTGCATCTTTAATATTTGTAATGTTATGACAAGTTAGAAAATGAAATTAAAATTCAAGATTGGTCCTTTACATATTCTTAAGGCATGGTGGTTGTGGTAGCAGGATGTTAGCATACCTCTTTTAAATTTGAACTCAACAAGGACAGCTGAAGATCAATGAGTCAAGAGGATGCCTTGATTTCTTCCTGGGTGCTTTAATCAACAGTAAGCAATCAAGGAAGCGCTTAGGTCCAGAGAAAGACTTACAGACTGATTTCAGACTGATGTACCACTGTGCTCAGTACTCACAGCAGAGAGGAGTGGAATTATTGCCGGACCCACCAGCAATCCACACAGGGTGGTCTCAGAGGAGAAACGTCATTGTCTTTTATCCTGCACTACCAAAATGTTGCTCCTGGACATTCTCAGCTCTCTTTAGAAGATGAATCATTTGATCTGTCCGAGTTAAGCTCTAGTCCAAGGGAACAGCTCTAAACTTATAAAATCAAGTCCTAAGGTCTCACTTCCATTTCTTTGATGGTTAGAAAATCGGTTACAGTGGAATGGACAATTTATGTATTAATGTTACTTTCAATTGTTATTTCTAAAATAAAGAACAATATATTTATGTTATATTATTTTTAATGACTGCATATGTATAACAGCTAATTAGTAAACTAATTATTATTATTATTACTAATCAATAATAATACAAAATTATCTTTCTATATATATAATTATGTATTTTATTATTATTTTTTATTGTGGGCAAGTGTTAGAGTGTGATATTTATTTAAAAAATACTTTTTTACATTTTGTTAATTGATCACATACTTAAAATAATTGATAGTTGCAGCACTGGTATTTACAAGCTTATGCTGAAGTTTTCAGGTAATGGCATAAATCTGGTATAAAGTTTGTTCCTCACAAAAAGCTGTGGCTTCTGAAAACTGTATATATCAATGTGCTTGAGTCATTCTTCAAAACTGACAGTAAAAAAAAAGAAAAAAGAAAAAAAGTATATGGAAAAGAACAGCTCTTTTTGTCCCATGGAAGACATGATGACAGATTTTTCATTTTCACCCAAAATTTTAGCCTTGGGTGATTTGATCCTCTTGAATAAGTTGATGTTTGAATGACATTTTGGGAAAGTTATGCGATTTAAGAGTGACATTTCAGTGGTGCATGATAAAAGTCTCTAGAGCGACGTTTCCTTATAAGAGCATGTTGGATCCACTTACTACATTCCCAACAAACCCTGATTTGCCACTTTACATCACTTTTAGTGATTTGATGAGTGTTCTTCTGACTGCTTTTGTCTTTCAGTGAGAAGCTTTTATATGAGTGGTGAATGAGGCACAGGGTTTTTTTTTTTTTTTTTTATCTAATAAAAAAATGGGGGGGGGACTACGGTGCATCAAAATGTTTAATTAATTTATGGACATGTGGATTATTAATCACTATTTTGTTTTCTCTGTGTAACTTTCACAAACAGATTGTCAGTAATTATTTAAATTGCACAAAAATTGTTTTTCATCAGCAATACACTGTCACTTTTAGTGGTTTTTTTAAGTGGCCTTAAAAATATGCTCTGTATTTTAACAGTTCATTGCTTGCAATTTTTAGAATCCATTTGAAAACTTTAATGTTGAGTTTTTACCCTTCTTTTAACATTTGTGCATTTGTGTGTGTGTGTGTGTGTGTGTGTGTGTCAGTACCTCATATGTCCCAAAACGCTAGTTTGGAAACACTGTTTAATGAATAATTATCCACAGTAATATCAACAGTTCCTTTCTGCTTTCTGAAGTGAGGTACCCTTATTAGATTCCAGTGCATCTCTAGAACATTTACAGGCACCATGCATTACAGTTTAATGCAGGCTAGATCGATAGTATTTGAACACTAAGAAAACGGAAGTAGGAATTATTGATCATTCCAGTTGCTAAAGCAGTATAATAGGCCATTTACTGTAGCATCAGTGAACTGGTGCCTGCAAGACTGACAAAAGTAATGCCAAGTAAAGGCAAACAAACAGCCCTGCTAAATTAGCTTGATTGAGTGGCATATGTTTTTACATTCAGTTTGCAATCTGATTACATGTCTCCTCTTGACAAAATTCACCACTCAAGGATAACCCGTCAACCAATCATGGTTTCAATATTACAGCAGCAATCAAAAGTAGACTTTCCCATTGCATCCAATTGATTTATATGCAGTGCAGTTCAGGGTTTTTTGTTTGTTTGTTTTTTTGGACTGGATCAGTTTTTATTTTTAATTTTTTTTTTTTATTCCTGAATAATTTTCATCACTTTTGTGCTCTGCCATTAATTATTTCTCTTTATATGCTTGAATATGCATTAAGACCTTTTGTGTTGCTAATGAATAATGGTTAGTTGCTGTGTTTTTATATGCCATGTGCAGCATCTTTAACACTCTGTTTTGGTTTGTGGACTTTTTTCTGCCATTTTGTTCAATCATACTGTCACTATTGTTCCTCCAAATAAGTTCAGTTCAGGTTAAATTGCAGTTCGGATTAAGGATATGACTATGAGAAGAAATAGGAAGAGTGAATACCACTAAAGATATATACCATATAAGATCATATACCATTTATCAGAAAAAATGACAAACCACTATATATTGTGGTCATGTATGATGTCCATAGCCTTTAAAGCTAAGCTATGTTCACATCATAAGTAAAGGTGCTCTTTGTCCATGCAATCTAATCTAATATTGTGACTTTACTTTATCCCTGATGTAAGATGAATAAGACGACTGATTTCCATTTACCTCCGATTCTTAAATGTGTAGTTGGCAGTGGAGCAAGTTTAGGATTTATGACATGTCAGATTTGCAGTTATTTCTCAGAATAAAATGTTTGCTTTTTTGGCCATGTAATTCATTTGTACTGCCACATTGTTGTTTTCATCACAGAAGTGAGAAGACATTCCTGACCTGGTTGCTTTTCTAGGTCAGACTTAGTTAGGGAATAATAATGAACCTCAGATTGAACAAAACATGAGCAAATGCATTTCTTTATGAAAACCCATTATGTCAAGAATGACATGGAATGGTAATTTGTCTTTGTTTCAGTTGTGTTTTGAAATTTGTTTGAGCTGGTCTAGCACATCTCTGCCTGTATCAGACAATGACTTAATGATTGCCTGGTGTTCGATTTACTATGTAGCGCTATAGACTTTTGACAAATGACTGGCTTCTAAATAGAGATGGGTGAAGAGTCATACCAGTCAGCTATTCAACTTGTCATCCAGCAACTCGCTTGTTAATTAGCAAGTTATTTATTTATTTGTTTACTACTAAAGACTATATATGTATATATTTAGCTGTGATATTTTTATTGTCAGTGCTCTTATTAGCATCCATCTAATTAGTCTTTAAGTCTGTTTGATGATAAAAATCCTGTTGGGGAAGTTCTGTCTTTAAATTAAGCTTGATTTTTTTATTTTGTTTTTTGGGAAGTAATTAATGCTTTTATTCAGCGAGAATGCATTTAATTAATCAAAAGTGACAGCCAGTGATACAGAAGATTTCGATTTCAAATAAATGCTGTTCTTTTGATCTTTCTACTCATCAAGGAGTCCTGAATTACCATTTCCGCAAAAACATTTAATAGCACAGCTGTTTTCAACATTGATAAGAGCAGCAACTCAGCATATTAGAATGATTCCTGAAAGATCATGTGACACATTACTGGAGTAATGGCTGCTGCAAATTCAGCTTTGCTGTCACAGGAATAAATTACATGATAAATATATTCAAATAGAAATGTTATTTTAAATTGTAATAATATTTCACAATATTATTATTTTTATTGTATTTTTAATCAAATAAATGCAGCCTTGGTGAGCATAAGATACATCTTTTGAAAACATTGAAAATCTCACAGATCCAAAACTTTTGAACAGTAGCGTATTTACATTTTTCAGTCAAATATTTGTCCACACAGTTGGGCCACAATATATAGACAATAACCAACCATATACCCCCAATGTATTCTTATGTTTGTATGTGTTCTTTTTTTAACAAGCGTTCAATATTTGTCAACACTTGCATGTTTTCATATGAACAACAAGTCAGTAATTAGACTAATTAGTCTACTGAACATAACAAAGTTATGTGGAATGACTAAAGTGAAGTGTTTGAGACTGTTATATTGCCTTTCATTCTGTTGCCATTTATTAGGATTGTTTATGCAAAAACAGATTTATTTTTATCTATGATGCCTAGACTTGTGTTCAAGACTGAAGTCTAATTGATCAGATTTATCTAAACACCTCCACACCAATCATCTCACAGCCTTTCAGTCTCTTTCCTAAGTATGAATTTATTCTTGACTAAGATTGACAGACTGAAATAATTATTGTGGGCTTTTCAAATATGGAAAGAGGCATTTAGTATCAAGTAAGCTTACTGAACAAAGCAGACTTCTGCTTCAAAGACAACCAAAGACATCTAAACTTTATGCCAATCAAATAAGTGTGAAAACAAATGCTGCTGAAATCCTTTTTTATCCAAACGACTTTGGAATGGATCCATAAAAGATTATGTATTCTATTTCATAGCTGATTGACTAACAGAAAGCGATACAATCCCAGCTATGACTTTTGTATTGTGTGCTGGATCTTTAATGAAAGTGTGTCTGCCATTGAAATGTATTTGTGCATGAAACCTTGAGCTAATTCCATCTGATCTCACAGCTCACTACCTGAAGACAATTAGACACTCTATTTAACTGCACCTGTCCTGGTTTATTTTTTAAATGACTTCAATTACTTCATGATTACTTGTGAGCAGACTAAAGTAATCTTGGAACCTTAATGCCACAGATCACCTTACTTCACCGTGGCCTCTTTACTTCATAAGCATGCCTCAGCTTATTCTTTTTAACTCCATAGCCCGGGGTTCAGTTCTGTACATATTCTATTAATCTCCAATGTTGTCCAGCTGGAATTTACTGTTCTGACTTAATGCTGTCTTGCTTACCTTTAGAAAATAATGTGATTTATGGATTTATGTGGAGAGTATTTGCATGCTCTGTGTATGACAGTTTACTTTTGCCTAAATTGAATAATTTACATTTATGTCAAATGTTACAAGTAAATTTTGGCATCACAGCATTTTGAGATTTGCTAAAAATTGTTTATAAGTGTAAATGAAAGTTAAATTTTTATTTGTTAATGCATTTAAAAAAAATGCTGTTGTAAAATTTGTTGAGATTACAAAATTTTAAGTTTAGTTAACTTTAGTTTAGTTAAGCACGAACACTTTTATCTGAAACTATTCATTATTGCTCATTCTAATAACTAATCACAGCAATCATTTTATATACAAATTTATAATAATTGTATCACTAAAAATAATTTATTTGTGATAGTAGTGATCATTTTTGTAGTAAATGTTTTATATAATGATACCTATAAATAAAAATAAAATAAAATAAAAAAAACGAAATTATCAGCTGAAAACCAAGGTTGTGCATATATTGTGTATCCCTTAAAGTATACCCGTTTTTCCGTTAAATGGTCCTGGTTCTTTTCTCATAGTTCACTGAGTGCTGAATAACGATGACCATAACTGACTGTGTTGTTACATGACGTAATCTTGGCAAACATTTGATTATGACTCCTACAAATTTCATAAATGTATACCACTGTTCAAAAGTTTCGGGCTGGTGAGATTTAATGTAATTTATTTGAAATATACTAATAATAAACTCAACAAAGCTGCATTTATTTGATTAAAAATACAGTAAAAACAATAATACTATGACATATTATTATAATTCAAAATAACTACTAATAACCCAGAACTGTGGAAATGTGAATCTGCAGACACTACACTATTTTAAGATCACAAAATGCTATTGTACACTGTCAAAGGAGAAAGGAAAATGATTTGTATCTGAGAACAGTTGCTTGGTTCATTGAAGAGGTGACAGAACCCCACAGTTTTGTGGGAGGAGCTCAGCATGCAATTTTTACCGAAACACCATATGATTTATTCCTGTTGATTGACTATAATGTGAAAGCAGTGGATCAGTTTCCCGTTCGGCTGTGAGCTGGAACACTCAGGTGACATCAGGCTAAGATTCATGCACAGGCTTGCCAAGGCTGCAGCCAGGTGTGCATGGGCCTCGGATTTGCCGGACTATTTTTTATTTATTTTAAATTTCCTTCAGTGCAGACAAAAAAGACCCTGATTTGCCCATTGGGACATCAAAGGAGGATTTGTTGCAGAGTGTCTGACAAAATTAATGTCTTGTATTGTAGAATGCACACTCGGCACTACCGAGAGTTTCATTAAATCAAAACCGAAAGTAAAGTGCGCACATCCATTCAAAAGCGAGTGACTCCCGGATGCGCGCAAATTAGGCTACACAACATATCTAGACAGATGTTAGACTATAATAGGTTTTTGTAATTTTCTTTAGCTCTGGATAATGTTTGGGAAAAAATGGTTTCTATTTGCACTTTGAATATAGAGAGAGCACTGGATTTCGGTTTGGAGGTTAAACGTTCTGGAAGCTCACAATTCACGTACAGTTCTACGGTCTTAAGAGCCAGTCAGTAAAAAAAAAAAAAAAAAAAAAAAAAAACTTTACAGTGCTTGAATATTGTTGTTTAACTGGATATGATAATTCATATTTAGAAAGTAGAACTGAAATGACCTTCAGTAAAAGATGAGTAATCTTATAATTAAATACATTTTTCCAGTCATGTATTTGGTCAGTGAGTATTAATTTTATTTTATTTATTTTTTTATTTTTTTATCCCGGTCTCATCTTGTGTCTTGAGTTAAGTTTTGGTATTAATGATAATCAAACAACAAAAGACGAGTAGAGATATCATGGCACTAAATACATTTCTCCAGTAAAGCATAATGATTAAGGGGTCATGCAAAGTATTCTCTGTAAAAGCTACAAGTTTACCTCCTCAGAGGCTTGACATATTTTGACATTTCTCTGTGTTTTAGCCTCTAGCAGGTAACCCATTGTGTCACAACCAGATTGTGCCGTCTCTCACACTTCTTAAATGTTACCCAAGAAGGTTACCCATAATAGCAGGAGAAAGCTATCAGTTAGCATTCCTGATCTCAATGGTAGCTTCTCAACTGGAGCAGGAACCCATGCAAGTATGTGATTTTTTTTTTTTTTTTTTGATCTGATGATGTTGTAGATAAAATAAATAAATAATAAAGACATTTCCTTGTCGCACCTCTGGACATTTTACTTTTCTTTTCACCCTACAATCTCCTGGTCAGCAACTTGGAGTGAGACCTGTTCAGATTCCTACCCCCCACCCCCACAAGTATCTTTCTGTGAATTGATTTTTGATGGATCCTTTTGGAGGCTCATACATTACTGATACCGTTTCTCAGCCCCCTGCAGTCAGTGCTGAATGAGCTCCAAAGCACCGTCGCTTGTACTGAATAAACACACGCTGAATTCTTATATTCTTCCTCCCATGTGGTCCGACAGCCCTGTATGTTGCATAATGGCGGCAAAACCTCTCCATCAATTAATTTGCTGAAACATGCATTTAGAAAGCCTATAAAATGAAGCAAGCCCCTCGCTGTTGTGTGAAAAGACCTTTAGTTGTTTTATTCGCTGTGAGTTTATGCCAGTTACGCACATCTCATTCTGGCTGCTGGATTTTTTTCTCCTTTGACGTTCCAAGAGTTTTCACACTATATTTCTGATCTAAAATAGCATGTATGTAGTATATTCATATGTTTACAGTATTTTAATTTTGGAAGTCTCTTGTGCTCATCAAGGCAATATTTATTTGATCAAAGAGACAGTAAAATCAGTAATATTGTATGGCATTTTTTTTACTGACAAATGTCGAGATTGCATTATTGTAGCGTGAAAGCATATAATATATATAAAATATAATGCGCGAGCGCGAATCTCTAGCGCACTGATTCCCTTTGCACTTGCAAAAAGCTGGACTTGCGCGCTCAGATACACCCTGCTCTCGCCCAGAGAGAGTGCGCACACTTTAAACGTATCTCTCCTCTCACTCAAACTGTGTCCTGTGCACTCTCAAATCTCTCTGTGCTCATGCACTATAGATAAGCATAGTAATGATAGGTTATCATTATGCACTTTTAAAATGTTATCTCAAAACAGATTTGTGCAGGGCATTTTCTTGATCTTTTTTATTTTTTATTTTTTTTTAAACATAAACTAGTTATTGTAGCTACTTTGTTTTACTATATCTCTTTTACGTTTATATTTTGATCTTTTCTGCAAACATACATATGCATCTCTCTGTAAAATAGGCTACTTTGTATACACTGTTTGAAAAGGTACTATAAATAAAGCTTTATCCAATCAGATCTCCAAAGATCATTGCAATACATTTTCAGTTGGTATGATGGTAATAATAAGTAACAACTCCTCAAATCAACATCAAACGTAAAAATAGATGTAAATGATGCAAGATGTAAATAAATGCTCCAATATCATTGCTGTTTGGACATTTATTTTGGAGCCTTTTTTTTAATACAGTGTTTGTTTTCAGTTCTGATTTATTTATTTATATATTTATTTTCATGAAAATCCACTTATATATATATATATATATATATATATATATATATATATATATATATATATATATATATATATATATATATATATATATATATATATATATGTTGCGAAAAGAATTAATATCTATACTACAGAGAGATTTGAGATTGCACAATACACAGTTTGAGTGAGAGGAGAGATATGTTTTAAATGCACGCACTCTCTCTGTGCAAGAGCAAGGGAAATCAGTGTGCGAGCGGAGAGATTCGTGCTTGTGCATTGTATTAATGTGCTTTTGTGCTACAATAATGCAATCTCAACATTTGTTAGTAAAATAGCGCCATAATATTGTTAAATATTATTACAATTCTAAAGAACAGCTAAAAGAGCTGAATAAAATTTGAAAAGAACAGCATTTATGTGCAATTTTTTTAAAAATGTTTTGGAACATTATTAATATATGTATTATTACTGTCACCTGTCACTTTAAATCAGTTTAAATCAGTACTTTGTTTGATGCAAGCTTTAATTTCTTAAAACTTAAATAAATGTTAAAACTGGATTGTGGATCCCCTGTTAAAGTACTGTGGTGGAATTTTCCACCAAAATCTATTCTTTACATTAAAATATTTTTTAATTTGTCCAAAGCCTACACTTTTAACTCATTTGTATTTAATTTGATTTTTTTTATTATAATTCTACATTTTATTTTATTTGTATTGTTTATACCGGACACTCTTTGTAAGACTCGGATATTTTTCAACTTCACAAACTTTTGTTTCATTTGTGTGTAGCACATTCATTCAACTTCTGATAAGGCCCATTTCCCCTTAATTCATTTTCTTGCCATGCTGAGATCTTCAAGGTCTTCCCAATAATGGCATACTGTGCAGCACAATTCACCATTATATCCTTTCAAGATCTGAGTGGAATTCAAAAAACTCATACAATGTGGTACTTTTGATCTTAATAAGTGGAGTGGAATAAGGTTTAACAGGACATTGCTCTAAATCTGAGCATAGGCTGAGCATATCGAGCAGATTCTAACTAAAAGTTAAAATAACAGCAGCAGTAGCAGTACTAATGCTACTAATAACTTTGTGTAGCAACCTAAGTGAAGAAAATAAATTAAATATATATATATATATATATATATATATATATATATATATATATATGAAACCAGTATGAGATGATTTGGTCTTTGTGACATGGTGAAGATGGGTACACTGTAGTCATAAAGGGATGGCCAAGGTCAGCAACAATACTCAGGTGGGCTGTAGCATTTAAATAATGTTCAGTTGGTACTAAGGGGCCCAAAGTGTGCCAAGAAAATATCCGCCACACCATTACACTACCACCAGCAGCCTGAACCGTTGAGACGAGGCAGCATGGATCCATGTTTTCATGTACTTTATGCCAATTCCTGACCCTGCCTTCTGAATGTCGCAGCAGAAATCGAGAAATCATCAGACTAGGCAACATTTTTCCAATCTTCTATTGTCCAATTTTGGTGAGACTGTCCGAATTGTAGCCTCCGTTTCTTGTTCTGACAGGAGAGGCACTCATTGCTTCATTGCTTCACTCATCATCTGCTTCAGGGTTCTTCATGTTGTGTGCTCAGAGATGGTACTCTGCATACCTTGGTTGTAATGATTGGTTATTTGAGTTAGTGTTGCCTTTCTATCATCTCTAACCAGTCTGCCCATTCTCCTCTGACCTCTGACATCAACAAGGCATTTTTTCATCCACACAACTGCCGCTCACTGGATATTTTCTCTTTTTGGGACCATCCTCTGTAAACCCTAGAGATGGTTGTGTGTGAAAATCCCAGTAGATTATCAGTTTTTGAAAAATTCAGACCAGCCCGTCTGGCACTAACAACCATTCCACGTTCAAAGTTACTTAAATCCCCTTTCTTCCCCATTCTGATGCTCGGTCTGAACTTCAGCAAGTTATCTTCACCACATCTAGATGCCTAAATGCATTTCTTGCTATGTGATTGGATGATTAGCAATCTGTGTTACCAAGCAATTGAACAGGTGTTCCTAATAAAGTGGCAGATGAGTGTATATATGTATATATTCCGTTTATTGTTTAATTTCGGTTATTTATTTTTATTTTTATTATTATAAATAACACACACACACACACACACACACACAATTGAGATCTTTTTTTCCTCTGGTCTGCTTCTGTAAAAATCTTACAAAATAAGCCAAGACTTCCTAGCTTTGATCTTTAATCCTTCCAGTTTCTTTTTAATAATAGCACAATGTAGAAGGGTTTAGCAGAAAGTAACCATTGTTGGACTTTCAGTATCATTTTTCTACCATGTCCAGCATTAGCTCATTCCCACTTTTACTCTGCTTCAGCTGTGAATTGAGGAGGCTTACGTATTTCCACATGTCAGTTTCTTCCTCTGACTCTACTCCTGAGTGAGTCTCTCGACGTTAAACCACCCAGATTCAGAGTGTCACTGAGCTGGCCGCCCCTGTCAGCCCTTCACACTTATGCATACGGCTGTGCTTTTGGTCTCTGAGAGAAAAGTTGTCTTCACCTCATCTGTCAAGACAACCCCAAGTGGCAAGAAAAGTATGAGAGTGTCAAATGCCCTCAGTTGGAGGATAATGGTTCTTTAAATACTGGATCACATTTTGCTTTCACTCTGCTGGCAGCAAGATACATCGGCGAGTGTCCCGCTGATTACACTGTAAAATGTGGTTGCAATTTCACATAAAAGCATTCAAATGTCCATAAATCATAAAGCAAGGCTGCAATTATGTAGTAGGTTTTAAATGCATGTCTCTGCAATGAATCATGAATGCTCATCACTTAGGTGCCTTGACATTGAAGTAAAATCTTTTTTATTTTTTTTATTTTTTTCATAAATCAGTCTGATGATTAGAATTATTTTTATATATTAAATATTTTATTGATTATTTATTATTTTCATATGTGGCTGCAAGGTGAGAACAGCAGTGTAATAAATGTAAGTACAATGTGGAATTTGACAGAACTTAATTTATCAGCTGAGAACACAACAAGGTGTGCAGCTTTAATAATTAGCCATTCAAATGTGATATGAACTCCAAACAGATTAATGCATTAGATCACAATGCGTGACAGCTGCGTGATTCACTGTTATTTTGATTTAGGACCTTCTCAGATTGCTTTGGTCATGTACTTAGCTTTAATGGATTGTTCTGATGATTTTCAGTATGAAAGGTTACCAGGAAAGATTTTGTGGTCCCTCATATAAGGGTAGAATATTACAAAATCAATAGATTTCTTGATATAAAAAAAGAACGGCTTCATAAAACAACAGTGACAACATCAGCAGAACCTTAATGTTTTATTTGGCAGCCGTCCACAAATTTTCCATTATTCCACATCTATATATTAATCTGTGTGAAGAAATAGGGTTTTAACTGGTATATAAAAACTCCCACCCAAATCTGACTCACACATCTAACAATTTTTCACATACAACAAGAAAATCATCAATCTTGAACAACAATCAGCATGTTTTAATTTTGTTTTGATGGTTAGAGCGCTTGCATGTCTGATGAATTGTTTTTAGATCAACCTGTTTTATTCTTGTATGCTCACTTCATTTGCAGTTGTAATGATTCCAGACTGTTTGTCTTCTAGACTGGTGGCTTTTATTTCTACTACAGAAAAGTTCAGAAGAGCATCTTTCTGGTATTCTCAGAGTAAGAAATGTACGAATAGAGGATGGCTGCTCAAAGCTGTTAAAGAAAGAAGAGACCCTGGAGCTTTGACACAAAATAAGTAAAAGCAACTTTAATTATACCATGGAAAACCAGTGAATGTGCCACTTATGATAGTTACAGCTGGCTTCCTGCCTAAACCCGGACTCTCCACTAATGAAAGACAGACTCTATCTCCGTCAGGCCTTTGTGAAGGAGCTTGATTAAACAACATGCCATGCAGCAAAGCTCTGAGGGTGACTTCACATTTGGCTAACTAATTACTCACTCGCCGACTGTTTAGGGTCTGGATTTGGAATTAACTGTGACAGAATTGAGTCGTTCAGGTCATGAAGGCAGAACTTTTAGCCTGGATTTTGTCTGGTGAAGTAATGCAGATTTATGTGGCATAATCAGCTTTTCTAAACACAATTGAAGTAAAAATAGGTCAACGGACATTTAAGAGGTGTTTTTTTTTTTTTTTTTCATGAGTCCTGCTGCCAGTCTAAAGTTTGAAATAATTTAGATGTTTTAACGCTTTTGAAAGTTCTGTTCACCAAGGCCAAATTTATAAGATTGATAAATAAATAAAAAAAAAAAAAAAAAAAAAAAAAAGCTTAATATTATGTTATCTTCAGTGTCACATGATCCTTCAGATTTAATTCTAAGAAATGTTTAGAAACGTTTTATTGTTGTTTTCTTTTATTTATATAATAATGTCAATATTTCTGTTTTTTATTCAAATTATATAAAGTAGTTAAAAATGGTTAAAAATTACCAAAACAGTATTGTAAAAATATTCTCTTTGGGCCGCCCCCTAGTGGAGCCGAGTATGAAAACCACTGTTCTGCGTAATAGCCTACTCATTGTTCCCAAGAGGTCCACCAATAAAACACTGTCGCCTGAAACCTCACAACAACTCGGCTTCCTCTCTTTGCAATGGAAAACGAAGTGAACACTCCCCAGTTGGCCACTACAGAGCACAGTAATCAGCACTTCAAACATTAAAGTCAGACCACCCTATGGAGCCTCCAGTATTGACATGTTCAGCATGTTCCGGACAAGAAATCCCCGCTTGTACAATAAAGTTCATATAATGGTGGTTTACTTGGAGGGGAAGTGCAAGTTTTGTAATCCGCATCGCTCTAGTTTGGTGGCCTTGAGCTCCTTATCACCAATTCCACATGGTCTGTCTTTCGACTGAAGTTCCCACCACTCAATGGGCGCCTGCATCAATTTCTTGCTCTGCGTGAAAAAAGAAGCTGCGTAGAGTCAACGTGAACCACAGAGCCATGCAACTTGATTCCACTTACATGCCGCTTCATTTTTTTTTTTTCTTTTTCTTTTTTTTTCTGGTGATTACAGCTTCTGACACAGGACAGTAGAGAGTTTTATGAAGACCTCTCAAAACCACAGTAGACCAGATATGAGACAAAACTGCTTTACAGTAGTAGACTGTAGACACTAACTGCTTATTATTATTGTAATAATACATATTTATTGAAAGTGTTTATGGTTTTAGATATTGAAGTGCTTGCAAAGTTCACAGTTGTATGTTATAAGGTCAGAATTGCGAGATGTGAATTTGCAATAACAAGAAAAAAAGTCTGAATTGCGAGTTTTTATCTTGCAATTATGACATTCTTTCCGAAATCGGAAATATATATGAACTCGAAATTGTGAGGGAAAAAAAAGTCCGACTTATGAGATAAAAAGACACTATTAACTGGTTTAATTTCTTTATTCAGTGACGGAAACTGGCTTCCATAGTTTGAAGTTAAAACAAGTCAAGTAACTTATCTCTCATCTGTCTTGCAGGCGTTTGCAGGTAACTCCAATACAGAGAGTGTGGTTCGGCATGACCTGCAAAACCTGATTGTGGCCCGTTATTTGCGCATCATTCCTTTAGACTGGAGCGAAGAGGGACGGATCGGCCTCAGGTTCGAGATCTTTGGGTGCCCGTACTGTAAGTTGAGCCTGCACTGTCACATTTCACATCAGTATAATCTAGTAAATATCAATAAAAAATTGAATTAACTTTTTTGTCCAACAGTTCTGAGTGTAACGCATTTCTACTGTAAGTAACTTATCCAAAGTAAAGTAATTAAGGTCATTCGAAAGTAATTGAATTACAGTTACTTATAAAGTACTTGCATACTATGATTAGTTTTATAATTTGAAATATACATTTATCGTCTAAAGGTAAAATACAATGCAGTATCTTTTTTTCATTTGCAGTTTTTCCTGATGACAGATAAGACTAAGATGTCAATAGAATCTGTAAAGGGTCTGCTTTTATTTGTGTTTACTGACAGTAGAAGCAAAACATTGTGGTAAAATCTAAATTCATCTACTTTTCATCGATTTTGGAAGAAGAATGCTGTAAGCCATAATTTACCTGAGAAGAACCTTGTGATAAATCACACACCTTAAAATATTATCTCAAGTATTATCTCAAGATCCACACCAGTAAAGGTTTTCTTCTAAGGCACGTTTGTAAAAGCTACTTAGAACTTGTTTAATTTTCTTTTAAGTTTTTTGTTTTTCAGATATTTTGCAGAGTATTTCTATTT